>NC_138769.1:389408544-389823544 GCF_965119305.1 Pelophylax lessonae | reverse complement strand
CACCTATGTTTCAGGGGCACTGAACACTAGTTCCCTGGTTGCAACGCTGATGAAATAACTTTGCTACCAGTGTCACAGATCCTGAACAAGTATGCAGATTGTGCTTTCAGACTTTACTGCCTTGTTGACCTCTGGGTCTCTTACTGAGAAATGATTGAATACAGAAACAACCAGACAGCATTTTCAATAGGTCAGCAGTGGCAATCCACATATCTCTCTCATACCAGGTTAGAGTCAGTGGAGTAGTCTTCCTGGTTGTGCAGTGTGGCAGAGGACTGTGATTTGCAGCAAAGGATGAAAAATTAATAATCACTTGGCAAATAAAACAGTTAAAGCTGGAATATGTTAATTATATATATTTTATTTGTTTGCCCAGTGTTTTGCTTTAAATCAACTTTAGAAACAACAAATTCACTCAGAGGTCCGTGTTAGCTTTCCCAATTATTTACCATTTTATGTTTTTTTTACCACAACTGCAATATTTGAGATTCAGCTTTTGTACTTGTCCAGTGCTGCCTGTAGTACATAACAAAGGCTACAAGCTGCCTTATACATTCATGTCTGTCATACTGTCAGGGAAATCTCAGCAGATCTTCACATCATACTTATTCAGAGAATTTGTATTCACAGTCACATTGTCCTCAGGGATTTCCTCCCTTGTGTAGTAAATGGCGCTTTATTGACTGGGTGCAAGATGCAGTCCCCAGTGGAAACATTAATCTTTGCTCGCCTATTTAATTTGCCTGAAGTGGAAACCCTTTAATTATAAAAGAGGCTTGGGCTGCCTTGAGCTGACTAACTAGATGTTTTACAGGAGACAAAATAATTTCCTTATATTTATTTAAATGCAAAATTAAATCACTTGCCTGGATATGTTTGCAGTTTTACTTCTACTTGCTCACTTTATTTTTGTGCTTGGCTTTGGCAGTGCCCATTCAAAAAACAATATCAGATAAATAATCTGGACAATAATGGTAACATTATGGAAGTTAAATCATGTACCAGTAAGGTTGCCTGACATAAGGGTTTGTGTATTATGAAAAAATATGATTATGAGTATTTTAACTGTTTGGGTATGCTTTTTCAGTTAACTGCATATCGGGTAGAGTGGTAAGACTTCTTAAAAGACAAATAAGGTTTTAGTAATAATTCCAGTGTCACCTAATCTAACCTAGAACTCCCCACCCTGGTGCATCCATGGCAGCCTGCCACAGTGTTTACATCTATGCAAAAATATGCTTTCGGGCTGGCCACAACTGCGCAGAAACGTCTCATAGATATAGATGGAGCCATATATTTGCAATAGAGATGCTCAAGCTGGCTATACTGTGGATTTTCAAACAAATGTGCGTATGAACATTCATACTTCAAATGCTGGCCCAAACAAGCTATTTACTACTGTAACAGGTGCGCTTGCTGGGCCAGCTGTATTAACTGTATGTAGCCTCAACCACATACTGTATATATTGCGCTGTGTTCCAGCAGTGGGTTGAAAATTTCCCCTCCTGAAACAAAATAGAGTTGGGCTGGGTGCTGCTCCAGCCATTCACAGGCTACATACAGTGTGCCCAGCAAGCTCCCATGTTAGTGCCTAAATAGTTTGTTTGGGCTAGCTTGGCTTAAACTATTTAAGGGACATTAAATGTGAAGTTAGGCTTTAAGGCAGCCCTTTTTTTAAATTTATTAAAGGGTTACCTAATGTACCACAACAGACCACAAATCGTGCATTCAACATTCTCCACAATGTACTGTAGTGCATTGCACTAGGTTGTTGCATGTTAAAACTCAGGTGCGCTGGAAGATTGTGTTGGAGTGCCATTGTAAAGCCCCGTACACACGTACCGATGGTCGGCATACAAATGTTCCTCTTTTCTCCCCGGGATGTCGGTGTCTGTTGAAAAGTGCAAAGACAGCACAAGGACAGCACAAGAATTTTGTCTGCAGACTTCAGCTGACTGCAGAAGTGATGTCATGTAATGGTTAACTTTCCCTGTGTTTTTAATTTTCTGAGCATGCCCAGTCTTGCAAATCTGCGGTCTGTCGGCCGAATTGTGTACTGACAGGCGAACAATCGTCCGTTCTGGTGTCCGCAGACAAAAATTTTCATGTTTGCAAGAAAGACTTTTGTCCGCGGATTGTGCGCAGACATCTGTCGGAGGCACCATACTAACACGCGTACAATCGGCAGATCTTTCGTCCGCCGACGTTTGTATGCCGACGATCGGTACGTGTGTACGGGCCTTTATTGAAAGGCGTTGTGGTGCACCAACAATACCATAGCGTAATGATGCAAACCCAGACTAGATTAAAAGCATGTATTATATATGAATCGTCTAGTTGACCTTTCAGTTTAAACCAGTATGTTTAAATACATTCCAGGTGCATCAAAACAAAAGTTATTCCGGATAATATACATCCTTTTCATTTTAAAGAGACCTACCCTGAGTCAAAAAGCTTTTCCACTGACAGCATGCTGCAAAGAAGACCCCTTGCTTTCTGTGTGGAAGCAGCAGGCTCTCTGCAGAGGTCCAATTTTCCCTCTGCTAAGTCAGAGCTAGAGCTCTTCAATCAGCTGGGAGTGTGAGTATTGCTGTTTGCAGAGCTGTAGGTCTAAATCAGCAGGGGTGGTATCAGAGCTTAGCAGAGAGATCACTGCTTCCACACAGAAAGCATAGGTCCTTCTTTGCAGCGTGAAGGCGGGGAGCAGCTTTTTCTACTTTGGCTGTGGCTGCTTGTTAATGCAATCAAGCTATAAGTCTTGGAATACCCTTTGTTTGGATACGCCTTGGATATACTTTGTCTTTATAAACTGGAAGGTCAATTGGGCTTCAATAAAGATGATTTCTAAAATAAATCCATGATTCCTACACAAAAAGTATAAAATGAACATGGCAGTTCATTGGATATTAGGCTTAAATGAGTATAGATATGTTAATGATTCATGCAAACACTATACACTGATGGCTGTCAGTGATTGCTATGTTTTATGGACACTTAATTGTCTGTAGGCTCCCCAACTGATTATTGTGAATAAGGAAAACTGGCTACTTTGGATCTTCCTGAGCTGGTCGCTTCTGTTCCCGCAATTTACTTTATTTGAAAGAACAGACTCTACCTTCCTCTAATGTTTTCATTTACAAGTATAAATCTCCCCAGGATCTGGGTCCTGGTGTCTGACTGCACACACATCAACCAACTCCTTATGTACTTTCAAGGCTTCATGTGCTAATGTGTTGGCTGGTGTTCCTCCGGCTATGGCTGTTGTCCTCCTAATTATACTTATAAATAAATGGGTAATTTAATTAGTTCCAGTAGACAAGCACAATATGGGGGAAAAGGAGTTCTAGTAGAAGGGATCTTGGTACCAGTGCACCAGAGTATGTACTGTAGTAACCGCTGCATGCTTATACACATCAGATTCTTCTCAAACTAAGTTTTTTGTATTCGGTGGAATTATCAATGCACACTGCCACAATTTAAATACATTTTTTGTTTCTTTTCCAGGGGACAGTTGGGCACATGCAGTAACCTGTCGTTTAGGACTTCACTGGGAGGGTATGCAAAGGTGTGTGTATATATATATATTTGTGTGTATATGTGTGTATGTGTGTGTATATATATATATATATATATATATATATATATACATACACACACACTGTTTTGTCAAAAGTATTGGGACGCCTGCCTTTACACACGCACATGAACTTTAATGGCATCCCAGTCTTAGTCCGTATGGCTCAATATTGAGTTGGTCCACCCTTTGCCGCTATAACAGCTTCAACTCTTCTGGAAAGGCTGTCTACAAGGTTTAGGTGTGTGTCTATGGGAATGTTTGACCATTGTGCATGTGCTGGAACCCACTCTACCATGCCCACACCCCCGTGCTGATATGTCAAATGATCGTGTTGACTTCCAGCTCCTCATTGAGCCCACCCGGCGACATGGACCCAAGCGTAAAGATCCAGAATGTTTCTTGCCTGCACAGGATCGAAAACCTTTCACCTTCTGGGAGAGTCATAGATATGGCTTCAATCCTGGCGATGTTCGCCGGTTTATTGAGCAGAAAAAAGACAAGCACAGCGTGCCAAGACACTTCTGTAAAGCGCATGGTGGGGATACTGCAGGCCTGGAACTATTTGGGATTGAAGCCATATCTATGACTCTCCCAGAAGGTGAAAGGTTTTCGATCCTGTCCAGGCAAGAAACATTCTGGATCTTTACGCTTGGGTCCATGTCGCCGGGTGGGCTCAATGAGGAGCTGGAAGTCAACACGATCATTTGACATATCAGCACGGGGGTGTGGGCATGGTAGAGTGGGTTCCAGCACGTGCACATACACAGGGTTACCAAGGGTAGGGAACATAGTCCCTCCCCTGCCATGTGTCTGTGAAGTGTGCATGGAGGCATACGCCATTCGTGTCCACACAACAATATCTGAGCAGCTGGGTATGAGAGTAGGTGTATATGTATAGATATATATTTGGGGATACTCAGGGTGTCACCACCGATGGGTATGTGTAGGTATATGTATTTCTCATGTGTGTGTGTATATATATATATATATATATATATATATATGTGTGTATATATATATGAGAAATATAAACAACTGCCGTGTAGTATATTTGGTTGGCCTATATGGAGTAGTATCCTCATATACTAATTGATATTTGCATATGTGCCATATGGAATTGAATCTTATCTTACTGAATTCAAATGAGACTAGTATTTTTATATATTTATTATGTGTATTATCCTGACTTATGAAATTATCCTGGTAGATGGATGAGAGATAATGTGGAATTAATATGATCCGTCGACTATTGGTATTAGGAAATGCTGATGTAGCTTAGAGTCTTATATACATATATACTTTTAGGATACGTTTATGTATTTTTAGCAGGAGACAACCATTGCTATGTAGGGAATGTGATATCCAAACATGTATCTATAATAGCTCTGGTTAATATCTGCGCTGGTATTAGATTGTATTTTAGATTTTAAATTGTATCTTAAACTGTATTTTTAATATATGTTTTTTAATATATGGTTTTTAAAAGTGGATAGCCCCTTGCTTCTCCCGTCCCAGCCAAGGTGGATAAGGATTATTGGTTACTGGCCCCTTTAAGAATACACAATTAAATAATTAGGGCCGATGGTATCCCGGGTATATAGGGAGGGGCGTTAGCAGGAAGCAAGGTGGGACCTGAGGAAGGAGGCTCCGCCTCCGAAACGCGTTGTCCGTAGTAACAGCAGAGGCAGTGCACCCGTGTCTTGAATCTCCCACCTCGCAGCTCCGTACAACTTGTGGCTCCGGCTTTGGCTGAGGCTCTCCTGAGGCGCCGTAGATTACAGTATGTATTCAAGTAAAAAACAAAACCTCCTGCGCTTAAGTGCTGTCTGATGGAGTAGAAAGAGGTGCACTACAAACTCAGATGTAAAGAGAGCTGTTTGGTCTTGCTGCCCCCTTCAGGATCAAGGGTATCCAGAACCACTGGTAGAAAAGACAAAAAAAGAAAAAAGAGGGGCGCACCGACCTAGTGCATTACCATAAAAACTTTTATTAAAATATTAAAAGGTGTACAATATACTCACAAGACTGGTGTGGTACAACACACATCAAGAATAGCATATACAGTCTCCAAGGTAGCCAGGTCCCAATAGTGACAAATGGGCATACAGATAGTCGCATGGGGCTGCTGTGGCTAGGCTGACGCGTTTCAGGGGCGAGCCCCCTTCCTCAGAGCCAGAAAAGATGCTGCTAGATCACAAGCCGAACGGTCAAAGACTAAATGGAAGTAGGCCCCACCTCTTCCTGCTCCACCCCAACCCTAAGGGCGGGACAGAAGGGAGGGGGGAAGTGAGAAAAGGGAAGAAGAGTCCGTTTTATTCTTCTCCTTTCTCTTCTCCCCTCTTCTTCCCTTTTCTCACTTCCCCCCTCCCTTCTGTCCCGCCCTTAGGGTTGGGGTGGAGCAGGAAGAGGTGGGGCCTACTTCCATTTAGTCTTTGACCGTTCGGCTTGTGATCTAGCAGCATCTTTTCTGGCTCTGAGGAAGGGGGCTCGCCCCTGAAACGCGTCAGCCTAGCCACAGCAGCCCCATGCGACTATCTGTATGCCCATTTGTCACTATTGGGACCTGGCTACCTTGGAGACTGTATATGCTATTCTTGATGTGTGTTGTACCACACCAGTCTTGTGAGTATATTGTACACCTTTTAATATTTTAATAAAAGTTTTTATGGTAATGCACTAGGTCGGTGCGCCCCTCTTTTTTCTTTTTTTGTCTTTTCTACGCGCCGTAGATTACGTTGGTATAGTGCGCAGGCGCACTAGAACCGGCATCCGGTGACCAGGCAACACAGGAAGTGAAGGAGAGCGGGGAAACAGCGGCGGCAGCCGCGAATGAGGAGACCGCAGAGTCACCATCTGGAGGGACGGGAGGAGCGAGTAGCTCCTGTTGGAATGCTGTAAAGCGATTGTCTTAAAGGAAAAGTGTGAGTGCAATTCCAATGTACTGTGTTGTTGTCCCTTATTAAAGCGTTATTGCCCGAGGTTGCGTGCGCTTTTCTTTACAGATTTGAATTGTTTTGATCCGCCCCCCCCCCAGTGGAGTAAGAGAGGAGCAGCAGCAACCAGGACATTTCAGCTATAAAACATACAAAGGAGGTGAACACATGGACAGCGCCATGGGCTGGTGAAGTACTCCTCTTTGTACTTGTTGTATATCAGCATGTGCAGAATCTGTCCTTTTTGATTGCACTCAAAACAAATCCTGCAATTTTTGGTGCTGGCTCCAGCAAGTGCACCTGCCATAGAGATGGATGGTTTTGCATAATGCACCACTTCGTCCAAAAAATTGTTGCAATTACAAATGCTTAGACATCATGTTTGACTCATGTTTATATTGGTATGACACAAAAAGTGGAGAAACAACAAGCCAAATCTGTCACATTTCATGTAAAATTCCAAAAATGGACTGGCAAAAATTATTGGCACTCTCAATTTAATATTAGTACACCCCTTGGAAAAAATAACTGAAAACATTTGCATTCTGTAACCATCAATGAGATTCTTACACCTCTACTGGAATTTTGGACCACTCTTCTTTCGCAACTACTGCAGGTCTCTCAGATTGGAAGGGTTCCTTTTCCCAACTGCTGTTTCGAGATCTCTCCACAGGGGCTCTATGGGATTTAGATCTGGACTCATTGCTGGCCAGTTCAGTACTCTCCAGCACTTTGTTCTATAACCATTTTTAGGTGCTTTTTGAATTGTGCTTTGGGTCATTGTCCAGTTGTATGACACATGACCTCTGACAGAGAACCAACTTTCTTACACTGAGCCCTACATTACACCCCAGAATTCTTTAGTAGTCTTCAGATTTCATAATGTAATGCACACGGTCAAGACATACAGTGACTAAAGCAGCAAAGCAACACCAAAACATCTGTGAACCTCCACCATGGTTGACTGTAGGGACTGTATTCTTTTCTTTAAAGACCTCCTTTCTTTTTCTGAAAACCAGTAGAATGATGGACTTTGCCAAAAAGCTGTAACTTTGTTACATCTGTCCACAGCACATTCTCCCAAAAGGATTTTGGCTTCCTCAGTTAAGTTTTGGCAAACTCTCTGATCAATTTTTCTCTTTCGTTCACTTCCAGGGAGATTAGCTACAGAGCCATGGGCTGCAAACTTCTTCACACTGTTGGACACAGGAACATTAGGATCTCTGGAGATATATTTGTAACCTTGAGATTGTCCATGCTTTTCCGCAATTTTTGTTCTCAAATCCTCTGACAATTCTTTGCTGCTCTTTCTCTTCCCCTTGCTCCAAGTGGCACACAGTTACACAACCGAAAGTATCGAGTCAATTTTCACCATTTTAACTGGTTGCTGGGGGGATTTCTATATTGTCAGCACCTGTTAAGTGATACAGGTGAGTTATATTACAAATTACAGGAGCATCACAAACTTGGAATGCAATTATTTCTTACAATTTTGAGAAGGTGGCAATCATTTTGTCCAGTCCATTTTTGGAGTTTTGCGTGAAATTTGTCAGATTTGGCTTTTTGTTTCTCCACGTTTTTGTGTCGTACCAATACAAACAAAAGAAATAAACATGAGAATGCCTAAACATTTGCTCTGGGCGAAGATCTTGCATTATCTGACAGAAATGCAGGGGTGCCAATATTTATGGCCATGATTGCATGTATATTCCAAGCAAATTATTCCCAGAGTTTTCTTTGTAGTTTTTAATGCATATACTCTTCTTTTAAATTTACCGCTGTTTATGGTTTCTTATTTATTATGCATGGACTGTGGGAGTTTGCCTCTTTTTGAAATGTAAATAGAATTTACCGAAGGTGTTTGTGCTCATTGAAGCACATAAACAACAGATCCAGTGTTTCTGTCATGCTGTAGTCAGAGCATAACACTTGGTCCATTATTTGTTTGTTTCTAATTCAGTGATTTTAAAATGCACAAAACATCTTTCATCCTGACTTTCTTCTGGATTAGTACGTCTTTGTCAGCAATAAGTTGCCATGGAGTTCGCAAAAAAAAGAAAGCTGTGAAAATGCTTTTACAATACATAATTTGTTCAGCTGAGTAGAATTCTACTCTCTAAGATTACATTTACGAAAATGCTGTGCCTTCCTAACACGGTTCTCATAGGAAGATGTTTAGCTCTTCACAATGACGAGTGGCGTCACTGTATTAAAGAATTTCCATATGTTTTCAACAATTTAGTCACGTAATTATAAAATGGCAGCGTCTTTGCCAGTACATAGTACTTGAAAGCTGGCAACTCGGCTGTGGGTACACATAGGCACTGTGTTATGTCTACAGGTTGAATAGTTACTATGAATTATGCATATTTTTAAAGGAAGGCCGAGGCTTGTGTGTTGCTCACAGCAACAAATGAGGTGTCTAACTTCTTTATTTCAAATAAAGCTTTTGTATATTTGCCCATCATGCATTGCCATTTTCAACTGCAGCTGGTTCAGACATGACTACCACCTTGGGTAAAAGGCTGGATGAAAAATGTTGCTGCTAACCTATGCTTCCTGTGTATTATTGCTGAAATAGCATATACATCCATACTTATATGTTTGCACATCAGTAAGAGCTAGCTTGTACGTTAGCTGGGAATTTTTGTTTGTAGTTTTAAGGAATGGTTCACACCAGAATCGCACAGAAATGCAGCCTGCGTTCCTGTGCAATTCCTGTGCATTCCCCTGCTGTGCAATTTTGTTCATTTGAATGCACAACAAATCACATTGAAAGGCACAAAAGTAGCGTATGCACTACTTTGAAAAATGCTCCGCACCAAATTGCATGGTACTTCAGTACCCTGTAATCTGGTGGCCGCAAATGCACTGCATATGCGTTCTGTGTTTGGTGCTATTAATGTTTTGGCCCTCGCAGTAGTGCATTATGAATGCAATGCAGAAAATGCTAATGGAATGCACCTTTCCCACACCACTTTCTGGAGTGAACCAGCCCTAAAAGCATCAAGTAGGGTTTCTTTGGGCCGTGGGATAGTTTTCTACTAATGCACTGCCGTCTAATATTTTTTGATCCATTTTAAAGGGATTATCCACTTTTGCTTCCATTAAAGTGTTACTAAACCCACAACCCGTAAAATCAGTCTGTATATGCAGTAAAGCATGCTTAAAATGTATAAGAGATACATGACCTTGCGCTTTGTTTATCACAGTAAAGCATGCTTGTTACATTCACTGTGGAACCTAAGGGGTTAATCCTCTCCATTGTGTTTAAAGGCAGTTTGTTCCTGGCTCTCTGATCCTCCTCTTCTTTAACCGACTCCAACCCATCTACTGATAGAACAGAGGATTAGGAGTCAGGCTGCACATGCTCAGTTTGGTGTGTATTGCTAGAGAGGTTTTTTTTTTTTTCTTGGGAGAGTGCATGTGATCAGCACTGTCTAGACATAGGATCAGGGGAAAATAAAAGCTCCTCCTACAAGTTTTTTTTAGACACTGGTAGAAGTCACAAGACTGCTGATGAGAAAAGGTATTTAGCAGTTTATATTTACTAAAATGATTGCATTTCCATGTTCGGTGTACTGTGGGAAACCAGATATCGTGAATGCAGAGTCCTGGGTTTGGTAGCACTTTAAGTTAATCATCAGTAATTTACCACTTTAGTTTCCACTTTCATGCTGACCAACAAGGTCTTCTTCGCTGAGACCTCCACTAATCACTCCTTTTCTGTGTAATCTCATTACTTGTAGTGGGCTACAGCATGAGCTGATTTGTTTAAAAAATAAATGAACAGGCTTGAGCTCTTCAGCAGCCTAAAGCTTGGGTACACACGGGCCGAATGCCAGGAGACAAAGGGCAGTTCAAAAAAATACGTCCAACATTCGGCCCGTGTGTATGTCGTTCTGTCCAACAGAAGCCAGCCGTGCATGCTGGAAAACCAGCAGCCGACTGCTTCCTGATGAGCGTTCTCAGCCAATAGCAGAGAGCGGAGATCGGAGTGTGATTTGGGGGGGGGGGGCGTCCCCCTGTCAGAATACAATATCTCAGCGGGGGAGATCGCTGTACTTATTTTGCATAGTTAGTATAATGGCTCCTACAGTTTTTTTTTTTTTTTTTTCTTTTCATTTAGCCCGCTGGGTTGAACAAAAAAAAATGAATAGTGTGTACCAGGCTTTAGGATAGGTTTGCAAAGATGCAGAATGTAAAGAAAAACACTCATTATCTTTGCTACACAGGCTCTATTTGGTCCTGGTTGAGAATGCTGTGCCAATAGGGGAACTGCCTGGGAAAGTGATTCAAATCAATGAAAGCCTATGGCTTGAGTGTTGCATTTAGTGCTCATATCAGCACATGCTCATTTAACATATAACTTAGTACACCATTACAGACCGTGCAAATGGGAAGCATTTAGTAGGTGATAAAAATGTATTCCAACGCACCCACATTTTAAAGGAATTCACCTTACAGCTGCTGCTTTACACATGGGAAGCAGCTGATCAACAGATTGCGAATAGGATAAAACCTAATAGCAAGTATGCATAAATTGTCTCTCACTTCCTTTTTGAAAGTAGAAAACCCCTTTAAATTGAGTATTTTAGCAGCATATATGAATTTTACTTATTGTACATCTTGAAGATTACAGAAGAAGTATTGGAATTGGGTGGCATGACAGTGTAAATATTTTTAGAATCAGAACAAAAATAAAGTAGTTGCCTTGTCATTACCGTACAGTTTGCTTCTACTACTTGTATGATAAGTTTCTATCATGGGTAATAAACTATATTGTCAAAAGTATTGGGACACCTGCGTTTACGCGCACATGAACTTTAATAGTATCCAAGTCTTAGTCCGTAGCATTCAATATTGAGTTGGCCCACCCTTTGCAGCTATAAAAGCTTTGAGATTTGTGAGTGTGTCCATGGGAATGTTTGACCATTCTTCCAGGAAGTGCATTTGTGAGGTCAGGTACTGATGTTGGACGAGAAGGCCTGGCTCAGTTTCTCCAATTCATCCCAAAGGTGTTCTATCGGGTTGAGGTCAGGATTTCTGTGCAGGCCAGTAGTGTTCCTCCATCCCAAACTCACTCATCTATGTCTTTATCAACCTTTGTGCACTGGTCCAAATCATTTGGTGGATTATGGTGTGGGGTTGTTTTCTCTTCCGTTCAATGACAGACACCGCTCCATATTCTGTACCATAGGGTTATGCTGCCCTCTACAGGAGTAGGACTAGGCAGGCAACACAAAAGCTTGGCAACGCCCCGTGGGCCGTCCCCAGCTGGCATAACCCCCCCCCCCTCTCTGCTTAGAGATACTCAGTTTTTGTTTGCCTAGTTCAGAAGTAGGACCTGCCAGGCCCTAGGTCCTGGCTTGTCTATTTTTTGCTGTTTGTTTTTAGATTTCTTCCTGGTTTTTTCCTGTGCAGATCTTCTAGAAACTGCCGGGTTGAGCGACGGGCTGGACTATCGAAGTCCCAGTGGTCCCCTCATCCCTGCCAGCGAGCGCGTGCAGACAGTAGCTCCGCACTCGTTTGGCCACAACATAGCCCCACTGGACGGGGGCTGGCCCACGAGTTAAACGTCTTGAAAGGTCGCATATGACCGGGTCTCGGCCTAAGTCGCAGCATTCCTTCTGGTTCCTGTCTTGGGCGTTGTACCTCCATGACAGCTGGATCGGTAAGTAAGGGCCCCCTCCTCTCCTTCAGTGTGGGGAGCGAGTACTCCCTGGGGTGGTTAGTCCCTCCGGGGGTTCTCTTCCACATCCCTCTCCCTCCCCCTCTTCCCCCTCCCTGGGTGGCTTTGAGCTGGCTTGTCTGCCGTGCTCATGGGGGGGGTGGCTGGGCCCAGGCTTGTGTCCAGTACGACCCTTAATGGTCCCAAGAGGCTTTGCTGTCCGGTATCCCTTTGAGAAGTTGCTTTGAGGAAGTGGACAGTTCCAACAGTGGTGGGTTCCCCTATTTTCAGGTTGACTAAGGCAACCATGTTTACTATGGCTGGTGCTTTATTGCGGCGTGTGGGTAGCACTTTTGCTTTTGGCCATGGGAGGGGCAGACAGTTTCCCACCACCTATGGCGAAGGGGACCAGGGTCTGCAGTTTGTCTGCAATTCATCTTTAGATGCAGTTCCAGTGAGTCTCTAAGCTGTCTGTCCCGGCAGTGGTGCTTAGGCATGTTTTGTGGCTAAAGTGTTGGTCTGCGGATCAAACCTCTAAGAAGGCCCTGACTGAATTGTGTTTTCAGGGCAAGCACCTGTTCAGGGCTACCCTGAAAGACATCTTCAGGAGTCTGACGATGGGATAAGTACCTTCCTTCGACAGTCTGGGAAGGAGAAGTTGCATCATCGGCGGCGTGGGACTTCCTTTTCAGCCAATAAGAAGATTTTTTTTCGTCCCTTCCAAGCCTTTTCAGGAGGTTTTTAGCTGCCTTGGTCTGGCAATAAGAGAGCAGGCTTCTCCGGACCTGCTGACAAGGCCCCCTTCGGCCTGAAGGTTTGCCCCCATCCATATCTGGGGTGAGAGAACATTCTCGGGTCAGCGACCAGTGAGTCCATGAGGTGATTGTATCCAGTTCCAAGACAGAATTCCGTTCTTATCCTCTGGAAAGGTTCTTTCCTTCTAATGTGCACCTTCCCCCGGATTGGCTACAAACTCTGTTGTGGGTAGGGCAGGACTTGTTGTCCCAGGGCGTGATCGTCCCGATTCCGGAGTCAGAACATTTTTGGGGGTTTTATTCATACCCTTTCAGGGTTCTCAGGAAGGTGGGCAAGTTTGCCTGATTCTGGACCTCAAGGCCCTGGACCACTTTGTGCGGGTGCAATAATTCAGGATGGAGTCCTTTTGGACAGTGACGGTGTCTCTGCATCAAGGGGTTCCCTGGTTTCTTTAGATGTCAAAGATGCCTACCTGCACATTCTAAATTTTGACCCGGCATCAGCGTTTCCTCTGCTTCGCTGTGGGAAAGGAGCACTATCAGTTTGTGGCATTACCCTTTGGTCTAGCCTCCGCTCCTTGGTTCTTCACGAGTGTTGGCCCCCCGATCTTAGTGTTGCTGCGTAAGTGGCGGATTGCTGTACTGGGGTACCTGGATGACCTCCTCTTGCGAGGAGAGTCTCCGTCTGCCCTGTTTCCGACCAGGAGATTGGATTATCTGGGGCTGACTCTGGAATAAGCTCTAGCCAGAGTGTTCCTCCCTCTGGAAAAGTTGTTGAAGTTGAACTGGGCAGAGCATATTGCACACATAATTAAAGATGATGGGAGGATGGTTACAGAGGACACTGAAAAAGCAACCGTACTGAATGCTTTTTTCTCAACAGTCTTTACACAGGAAAAGGAGGGGTACACTGACCATGACTGTATGGTTAGTAGTAATACACAGGTCTTGCCGGTATGGCTAACAGAGGGTGAAATCAGGGAAAGGCTGGATAAACTTAACACAAACAAATCACCAGGCCCGGATGGCGTACATCCGAGAGCACTCAAGGAACTCAGTAAGGTTATATCTAGACCACTGTTCCTGATATTTGCTGACAGTATTATGACAGGAAATGTACCAGGGGATTGGAGGAAAGCTAACGTGATACCGATATTCAAAAAGGGGCAGAGGCATATCCCGGGAAATTATAGGCCTGTCAGTTTGACATCGATAGTATGTAAACTTCTGGAGGGGATGATAAGGGACTATATCGTAGAGTTTGCTAAAGACAACAACATCATCAGCAGTAATCGGCACGGGTTTACAAATGGGCGTTCTTGTCAAACCAATCTCTTAACATTCTACGAGGAGGTGGGCTGTGAGCTAGATAGGGGGAGACCAGTGGGTGTGGTGTACCTGGATTTCGCTAAGGCGTTTGATACAGTTCCCCACAAGCGCTTAATTTATAAAATAAGGTCTGCAGGTATCGACAGCAGGGTTTGCTCTTGGATACGGAACTGGCTAAAAGGGCGTGTCCAAAGGGTGGTAATAAACAGTGCATAATCAGACTGGTCTGAGGTAGTAAGCGGGGTGCCCCAAGGCTCAGTCCTAGGACCAACCTTGTTCAATTTATTCATAAACAGCATTGAGGACGGGATCAGTAGTTCGATATCAGTTTTTGCAGATGACACAAAATTGGGCAGGACAATAACTGCACAGCATGAAGCAGATATCCTACAGAATGACCTGGACAATATAACGGAGTGGGCAACGACATGGCAAATGAGGTTTAATGTGGAGAAGTGTAAGGTTTTGCACTTGGGGACTAAAAACATAAAAACACAATACACGTTAGGAGGGGAACCCTTGGGGGAATCAAAAATGGAGAAGGATCTGGGAGTCTTGGTTGATGATAGATTAGGCAATAGCATGCAATATCAAGCGGCAGCTACCAAAGCCAGCAGAATATTAGCATGCATAAAGAAAGGGATGTATTCCAGAGATAAGACTATAATCCTTCCACTTTATAAAACTCTGGTCCGACCGCATCTGGAGTATTCTGTCCAGTTCTGGTCGCCAGTCCTCAGGAGGGTTGTGTTGGAGCTGGAGAGAGTCCAGAGAAGGGCAACTAAACTGTTTAGGGTATTGGAGGACCTTAATTTTGAAGAGCGTCTGCAATCGCTCGATTTATTCTCCCTGGAGAAGAGACGCCTGAGGGGGGACATGATAGCAATTTATAAATATCTCAATGGGGATCTCAGCTTAGAAAAAAAGCTGTTCAGTCGAAGGGATTGCATGAGGACAAGAGGGCATACAATGCGATTAGAGGAGAAGCGTTTTAACCTCAGGCAACGTGGGGGGTTCTTTACTGTTAGGGCTACAAGATTTTGGAATTCTCTACCACAAGAGGTGGTTTCTGCGGGAAGTATGGTGGCTTTCAAAAGACTCTTAGACGTACATCTCAAGGATCAGGACATTCAGGGCTATGTGAGATGATTACAGCCACACACACCTACACAGGTTGAACTGGATGGACTATTGTCTTTATTCAACCTCACCTTCTATGTAACTATGTAACCTCACCTACTATGTAACTATGATCCAAAGCATACCATCTCATCAGTGAAGCATGGTGGTGGTAGTGTGATAGTGTGGGCATGTATAGCTGCCAATGGAACTGGTTCTCTTGTATTTATTAATGATGTGACTGCTGACAAAAGCAGCAGGATAAATTCTGAAGTATTTTGGGCAATATTATCTGCTCATATTCAGCCAAATGCTTCAGAACTCATTGAACGGCGCTTCACAGTGCAAATGGACAATGACCCGAAGCATACTGCGAAAGCAACCAAAGAGTTTTTTAAGGGAAAGAAGTGGAATGTTATGCAATGGCCAAATCAATCACCTGACCTGAATCCGATTGAGCATGCATTTCACTTGCTGAAGACAAAATTGAAGGGAAAATGCCCCAAGAACAAGCAGGAACTGAAGAGGCCTGGCAGAGCATCACCAGGGATGAAACATAGCGCCTGGTGATGTCTACGCGTTCCAGACTTCAGGCTGTAATTGACTGCAAAGGATTTGCAACCAAGTATTAAAAAGTGAAAGTTTGATTTATGATTGTTAATCTGTCCCATTATTTTTGGTCCCTTAAATAGTGGGAGGCACATATACAGACTGTTGTAATTCCTACACCGTTCAGCTGATTTGGATGTAAATACCCTCAAATTAAAGCTGAAAGTCTGCAGTTAAAGCACAACTTGTTTGTTTCATTTAAAATCCATTGTGGTGGTGTATAGAGCCCAAAAGATTAAAATTGTGTTGATGTCCCAATATTTGTGGACCTGACTGTAGCTTTTCTTTCCCTGCAATGCAGGCAATAAAATCCATCAGAGCAGAAGAAAGTCACCAGCACACCAATGATCGCTGTTGACATTCTCTTGCTCTGATTAGTCACGGTTCCACCTGATGGTCGCTTCAGTACCCACTTAAATGCACAGCCATTTCTACAGGAACATGTGCGTTGGGAATAGTGCGTTAATATCCATCAGATCCCTTTGTAAAAACAGCACACATAGTACACATAACACTCGTTAGGCGCACATATAACCCTTTGATCGTCCTAGATGTTTAACTCCTTCCCAGCCAGTGTCATTAGTAAAGTGACAGTGCATATCGTTAGCACTGATCACTGTATTAGTGTCACTGATTCCCACAAAGTGTCAAAATGTTTGCTGCAATACCACAGTCCCACTATAATTCGCTTATCGCTGCCATTACTCGTATAAAACTAAATAAATACAAATTCCAGTAAATATCCTATAGTTTGTAAACACTATAAAACCAATCAATATACACTTATTAGGATTTGTTTTTTTCTCAAAATTTTTTGAGTTTTAGAAAGCAAGAAAAATAACATTGAACGTATTAATTTCTCACGGACGCAGCCACAGTAATGTAAAGTAATACAAATGAATAGTATTACCATAAAGAGTTATATGACATAAAATTGTCAATCGTAGTGATTTACTGCTAGTAAACAAAAGTATAAATGACTGTATATAAATCATGGGATTGGATAAGACCACTCTTAAGAAGTTAGGAGCAGTTGTCATTTAACCACTTGCCGACTGCCGCACGACTATTTACGGCGGCAGTCAGCCCCTCACAGGCAAAGTGACGTAGGGCTACGTCGCTAGCCTGTGAGCCTCTAGGGGGCGCGCTCCCGCCCCCGCTCGCTCCCTAACATGTCCACGCGTGTGACCGGCGGACACGATGTCCGCTGGTCACTAGCGATCGTCCGGTACAGAGGGAGAAAGGCAGGCGGCTAATGTAAACAAAGCCGCCTGTCATTCTTCCTTGTGTAAGTGCAGAGATAATAAGGTCCTGCTATGTAGGATTGTATATCTCGGTAGTTACACAAACAGTTACATCTCTTTACAGTTAGAATCACGCCCCTAGGGACACACTTAACCCCTCCTTCTCCAATAAAGTTAACCCCTTCCCTGCCAGTGTTATTTTTACAGTAACAGTGCATATGTATAGCACTGATTACTGTATTAATGTCACTGGTACCCCCAAAAGTGTCAAAAATGTCAGTCAGGGGTCCGATCTGTCCGCCGCAATGTCGCAGTCCCGCAAAAAATATCGCAAATCGCCGCTATTACTCGTTAAAAAAAAATGAAAAATCTTTCCCTTAGTTAACGCAATAACTTTTGCGCAAACCAAGCAAAATACGCTTATTGCGATTTTTCTTTTACCAAAAATATGTAGCAGAAAACAAATTGGCCTAAAATGTTAAAAAATTTAGATTTTTACATTTTTGGGGGGGGGATTTCATATAAAAAAATTTAAAAATATTGCTATTTTTGCAAAATTGTCGCTACTTTTTTTGTTTATAGCGCATTATCAAAAAATCGCACAGGTGATCAAATACCACCAAAAGAAAGCTCTGTTTGTGGGAAAAAAAGGACGTTAATTTCATTTGGGCACAGCGTCGCACGACCGTGCAATTGTCCGTTAAAGTCACGCAGTGCCGAATCGCAAAATAGGTCCTGGTCAGGAAGGGGGTAAAATCTTCCGGGGCTTAAGTAGTTAAGGATCAAGAAGAATCAGATTGTATCCTAATAACTGCTAGGGTGAATAGTTTTAATAAAAGTGAAGTTAGATTGTGTGTAAACCTGAAATTGAGTGTTGTGTTTAGTCATTAAGCCAATAGTGGAAAAATTCTCGGTGGATATATGAAAAGGTTCCCGAAGTCTATTTCTTTAAATCTTGTTGGATGGATTTCAGGAGTGCTATAAAATTGCTTGGGTAGAGGTTTGAGAGTTTGGACGTTAATTAAATGCAGAGGTAGGTTATGGCATCGGGCTCCCAACCAAAAAGGAAGTTGTTTTGGCATAGCGAGGCTATATGAGGTGGCAGGGAAACGTTCAGTGCTCACGATTTAGAGAAGTTTATTTGCAAGTTAAATAAGAACTTGAATAATGAAAAATCTTTCAGTAGGTTTGGTATAGTGGTCAGAGGATCTGAGAGGAATAGCAGAATGTAATCCAGAAAAGCCGCAAGCTTATTTGAATGATCTAGAACATTTGTTCCTTTGATGTCAGGATTTTCTTAGCCTGCACAGCAATGGTTCCAGGTAAGGACAAATATAAGAGGGGATAGGGGACAACCCTGCCGGGTTCCACCTCCCATGGAGAAGGCGTTTGACAGGTGGCCGTTGACCCTGACTTTGGCTGTCAGATTCAAATATAGGGCTAAGATAAAATTAATTATACGTTCACCAATCCCCACAGCTTTAAGTGTTTCTGTCATGTAATGCCAGGCCACTCTGTCGAACGCCTTCTCCACTTTGAGAGAAAGAAAAAAGCCAGGATAGTAGGTGGAAGATAGCCAGTGATATAGATTGATCGCCTTTAATGCGTTGTCCCTAGCCTCCCAACCCCGGATGAATCCAACTTGGTCCAGTGAGATCAGACTGGGGAGGAGGGGGAGAAGTCGGTTGGCGAGGATCTTGGCGAATACTTTGAGATCTAGATTGAGTAGTGAAATCAGTCTGTAGTTAGAGACAATGGATATCCATCCTTGTCAGGTTTGGGTATGACCATTATGTGGGCTTCTAGGGAGTCTCTGCTTAGAGGGGAGGAAGGAGATAGTGTTAAAAGCTTTTATAAAATGTGACATAAGGGTATTTGAGAAGGTTTTTTAGTAGCCAGATGTTAAGCCATTTGAGCAAGTCCCCCCGAGAATCAGGATTCCTGATTGAAATGTTGTGAGAGTTTGGAGGGTAGAATGAAAGAAAGGGACTAGATGCTTGTTGGGTGCATAAATATCACCGAGTGTAATGGGTCTGCCGTGTATGTAGCCTTTAAGAGAAATATATTGGCCCTCTTCATCTTAGAATATTGTTGATCTGTAATGGGCAGTTCTTAGAGATTATGATTGCGGCTGCCTTGGACCTGGTGACAGAGTTGGTGGCGTGATAGACAGTTGGGAAGTAGGAATTATAGAATTTTGGAATGGTGTCAGATCTATAGTGTGTTTCCTGTATGAAGACAACATCTGCTTTATTTCTACGAGCTGATAGTGGGATTTTTGATAGTTTTTCTCGGGCGTGTTGAGTCCTTGAGCATTTAAGGAATACATTTTGACTCGTTTCTGGACTTGTTTAGGGCTAGCATTTGCCATTATGTCGTTCAGGATGGCAATTTGTTAAAATTGAAGCAGGTGTGGGGGGGCGTGGCCGAGCAGCGGATGTAGCCGGACGTGTGTAGCTCTCGCTCCGCCGAACATCCTGTACTATCATCCTTCTGGACACCCGATTGATCTGCTTTTTTCTCGGCACCCGTTCCTCTGCGATCCCCGGAGCACCTGGACCACCCGGTGAGTCCTTCTGTCCGCTGCAACATGTCATCCCGGCAGACGACTGGACTGCCAGGCCCAAGATGGCGCCCAGCCGCAGCGAGGCACTCAGAAGCCTTCCTATAAGGGAGCTGCCCAGAAGCTCTTCTCTAAGCCTGCCACGAAATCTGCTCCTAGTGTGGCGACCACTCCTGCTGCCTCCTCTCCTCCGCAGTCGGATGCCGATGACACAGCCCCACTGGGGGACATTTCTGCACAACTCCCTGCCTGGGACACTGCAGGTAATCCACAGTCTCCCTCCCCTGTGCTTGATGCTGAGCCCACCCTGAGGGACATAATGGCCGCAGTTACAACCTGCAACACCTCTATTGCGGCTCTCACTGTGGAGCTGAAGGGAGTTAAGACTGAAATCACTTTTATGAGGCACGACATGCAGAAGCTCAGGGAACGTACTGCGGCCGTGGAAGGCAGGGTCAGCTCCATTGAGGATGATTTACCCCCCCCTTCAGAGGGAGGTTAAAAATACTGCGCTCCTGGCTGCTCAGCAGGCAGTCAGGTTGTAGTATCTTGAGAATCGGATGAGACGTAACAATGTGAGGGCATTCCGGAGAGGGCTGAGGGGAAGAACCCTGTTACATTTATTGAAAAATGGCTGCTGGAAACTTTTGGCCAGGACTCTTTCACTCCCATGTTCTCAGTGGAAAGAGCGCACCGAGTCCCCATGCGCCCCCTCCCTCCTGGAGCACCGCCCCGCACTTTCATCTTTAAAATGCTTAATTACAAAGACAGAGATGCTATCCTGACCAAGGCCCCGTGGCCTACAAGACAAGTTGGCGATGGACAGCTCCAAAATCTCTCTTTTCCCGGACTACTCGGCGGGGGTGCAGAGGCAGAGAGCGAAGTTTGGGGAGGTAAAGAGGAGGTTGAGAGAGTTGAACTTGCAATACGCTATGCTTTACCCTGCTAAGCTGCGAGTGGTGGCGCGAGACGGAGTGAAAAGTTGAAGCAGTTGTAACTCAAAGCTAGAGTTCAGGCTAGAAAGCGGTCGGGGGAAGAGGATGATGCACAAGAAAGATAGATGAGGGCGCATAAGGGGGATGTTAGGTGAGGAAGATTGTAAATTGAGGGATAACCTCAATGGGGGGGGGGGGAATAGGAGTAGGGCTAGTCAGCCCCAATGAGGAGAACTGGCGACAGGGAGGCTTGTACCCCTGTCCTGATATATAGTACCCACTTAGTGAGGGAGGATGGATGGGTACAGTAGTGAAGTTTTAGGGTACAGTAGATGCATTCAATTTCTAGGATGTTACCACTGTATGGGGGTTGGTACCGGATTAATAGAACGATGAGCGGGGAGTCCAAAGATTCCCGCCTGCTTTAGGAAGATTTGTAGCAAATATGAGGGCGATGTTAAGTGCTAAACAGAACATGGGTCTAACTCGGCTAGGTGTAGGGCGGTAGAGTGAGAAGTGGATATGCAAGTATGGAGGGGAGATTTCTGATTTTCGTGAGATTAGAGATTGAAGAAAGGGCATCAAGTGCATAAAAGTATTAGTCTAGATGCACCAGGGATGCCTGGTGGAGTGAAGCGTACACACATTGAACACTGGTAAAAACATAGGCGGTTATTATCTACTTATTTGTTTCACTATCACCAGGTTTCCTCTTTCCGAGGTTCTGTCATCTTTCAGGCATCAGATAAGTTGCATTTCTTCTTACTGTGTGACATGCTGTTTGTACCAGTACTGTTGCTTTGTCTATTATGCCTTTCTTTTCAATAAAATTTATTTAAAAAAAATAAAAACCAAGGGCAATTAAACATCAATAAACCAGAAATTTTTACCAAACGTAAATTTGTTCTATCTAGCATCGAACTACAAAAGATGGATGGATAAGCACGGAGTAGTATTGGTTATTTCCAGTGGCAAGGCGTCTCAAGCATAACACGATAACACGTCTATCCTATATACATTATAAATAACCGCTACTTTCTTTATTCTTTTTATAGTAAGTGTTGTATGGGGTAAAATAAGGGGGGGGGGGATATTACATTTTCCTTTCTCTAGCTTTTCCCTCCCTTTCCTTTTCTCTGCCCTTCTTTCTCTGTCTGTCCTTAGTCGCTTTTGAGATTATGATTTTCACCTTCCAGGCATTTGGGGCTTAAACCACTGTTACCTGTGTGAGTGATTTTGGACTTTCGGATGAGGGTAACTCATTGAAGATGTAAGAGGGATATAGGTTGTAGTGAGGTTTAGGGCCTCTTTCTATTTCCTTTTTCCTAGTATGAAGGGTCCTGTGATGAGGTTATTACAATTGCACCATAATGGTGGGGGAAGCAAGGGGCATAGTATAGCTGGGTAAATTAAAGTAAGCTTACAGTTGATCTCAAACAGGTGGAGAGGATAATACCGTACACCTTGCTCAGTCTAGGCTATGAGAGTGTCCTGCAGGGGTCATGGCTTATTAAAGGAGATAGAGGAGTCCCCTGTGTGTATCATGGCTGTGTTGCCTAACATTCGAGTCAAGTGTGAATGACCCATAAGTCTCTATTGTCATTAGTTGGGATAAGTGTAGGCGTTTGCGACAGAGATAATTATCTGGGACAGTTTCTTGAGCTCCGCAGGACACTCTGATAAAATGTAGCTTGAGCAAATATACTGAAGAAAGGAAATATATTTGTTTTATGCTAAAGATGTATTGAGTAGCCCTGTGATAGGATAACAAACTAAAACGACTGTAAGGAAGCTTGCATAAAACGTCTTATGAGGGGAGGCTTACAGTGACCTGGAGTGGGAGACTGTTGTCTTGTAGATAAGTCATATTCATGTCCATTAATTCTTCTGAGTTGCAGTGGATAGATCTTCCAGGTCTCATGGTAGCATGGATGACAGTCCTCAGACTATGGAGCTCCTGTTAAAAAAAAAAAAAACCCAAACTTAAGGGCAGGGAAGGTCTTTTCCCTAGGCATTGATGCTTGTGTTCTGAGGAAAACAGGAGGTCAGCGTATGACTCCGTGATGTCCATATCTGGTAATAGTAGTATGGTGCCGATACAAAATTGAATCCATCCAACTCCTTAGGGTTATTTAACAGGATAAAAATGTAAAGAATTAACTTAGGCAGAGTGGAATGAAACCTTGAAAGTACTTATCTTGTTGTGAGGGTAAATACTTGTGCTCCATCAGTCATCTCGACGCGCTTTGCGTTGTTGCAGAGACTTCGTGGGACTGGGTCTCTGTGGTGCGGCAGTGAGGGAGGAATGGTACCTGGGTTCGGAGGGTGACCTGTGGCGGCGGGAGCGCTGCTCTTGGGTGTCCATAGGGTCTCCTTGATTCTGTTTCCTTCTTGCTTCAATAGGGTGGTGATGAGGGTCAGCATACCCGTTGGGGACCTCTACGAGAGGTATGTTCAGGGTTTCACAAAAATATGAAAGGTCCTCTGAGAAGTGTTGTCAGGCCTTGAGTGGAGGCGGAAAGGCAGAAAGGAAACTTCCATCGGTAGTGAATCCCCTGGGGTTTTAGGACTTCAGCAGGGGACATAGGTCTTTTCTTTGTTGCTGGGTGATGTTGGACAACTCTTGATAGATGTGGATGTCCGCTCCTTTGTGAGAAAAGTGAATTCTATTCCTGTCCTTCCTTAGTATCTTTTCCTTTAGCCTGTAATCTATCAAGCAGCAGATTGTATCCATTGGCGGGTCAGATTCCCTACCTTTGGGTTTGAGGGCTCTGTGTATCCGCTCCATTTCAATTGGTGTTGTAGAGGGTCTGTCAAGTAGTTTAATAAAGATGGTGACAACTGAAGGTAAGATATGGTCAGCCTCGACCGATTCCGGAAGACCTCGGACCCTCAGATTGTGTCTTCTGCTCCTGTTGTCAAGGTCTTCAATATGGCGTTGAAGATCACGGAACCGTAGAGTATGGGTGTCTACTGTAGCAGATATTTGTCGGATAGCTGTGCTCTGTGTAATGATGGTTTTCTCTACCTCCTGAACTGCTCCCGCCAGCGCCTGAATGTCTTGTCGGAGGTCCGTGATGGCAGCTGTCAGTCTATTTTTAATATCTGCTGCAATGGTATGGAGGTCACCGAGACTCACTTGTGGATGAGCGTGAGCGGTGCTGTCCTCCCTAGGAGAGTCCGGGTGTGAAGGGGTAGAACCGTTAGCAGGAGAGCCGAAGGCGCGTGTTTGTCCCTGTGAAGAAGCC
Source organism: Pelophylax lessonae (assembly GCF_965119305.1). NCBI lineage: Eukaryota > Metazoa > Chordata > Amphibia > Anura > Ranidae > Pelophylax > Pelophylax lessonae. Next base: position 389,799,561 of record NC_138769.1, on the reverse strand, counting down.
ACCATGTTGCTTCCTTGAGTATGAAAGATCTCAGGCATATTCTGGCTCAGCCCCGCGGAGAGCGTGATCGAGTAGCCGAGGCACTGCGAGAGGTGATCCCCATGTTGAAGCTAGAGATCTGGGGGATAGAGCCTCTTCTAGTATAAGATTTTGTCCTGCAGCAGCGGGAGCTCTGGGTCTAAGCGGCCATCCCCTGTCTTCATCAGGGGATATAATGAAGACATGTGTCACCACACGTAGGGAAGGGGCCAGGATGGACGGAACGTTACACTGGACTTCTCAAGCTGTCACCTGCCGGATAGCGGATCGGGGTGAGATCTCGCACCACACCACCACAATTCACTTTTTAATATAGAAGGCTTGTTATAGAGTGGTGCACTGGAAGCACCTTTTAAATGTGAGTGTTATCCTTATTTCCTCAATAAATATTTGTCTTAAGGATGTCAAAACTATGTCAGTTTCTTCCTTTCATATGTAATATACCTGATGGCTTGAGGGGGAACTGAGGTATACGGAGGATCCTCACCCGGAGGCATTAAGGAAGGAGGCTAATTTTCCTTGACATTCCTTGATATGACCTGTATCTGAAAGCTTTGGAAGGAGCCAATGTATGTAAAGGATCCTTGTCTGGGAGCAATAAGGAGATCCCACTAAGCGTTATTTGACCATTGCTTAACCGCATAGTCGCAGGCTTTAAGGTGAGCGCCCACTCACAAGGGGGGTGCATGTTTTGTTGTGACACTTCATTACCTCGGCACTTTGGAAGCACAGGTCGCTTTATATGACCTTGTCATTTGCACTGTTTCGCACTATTGGCATTTTTTGGAGGATTCGAATCCATCTATTTGCACTGATTCAACAAGAACTGTTTTCTGCACATTATGAACTTTGCATTTATTTGTTAGTAGTAGTTTAGTGAGCACTATTGGCAATTTATAAGAGTTTATTATATAATGGCACTTGTTTAGATTTATTTTGGCACCAATCGGATAATACTTCATTTATAAAAGTGATTTCTACAAAATCTATATATTTTATATATAAATATTTATTTACACTAAATATCACTATTATTTATTGCTTATTAGTTTTTACCTACATCTGTGTACAAATTGATTGGATATTGTTCACCTTACGGTTATATGATATTTTTGCGCACCAATTTTTTTTATTTATATTATCTACACTGTGTGAGATAGTTGATTGTTTGCAGCAATTATATTGTTATTTGGTTGCTCGTAGGATTTATCGTTTAAAAACGCAGTGATGATCAAATACCACATAAAGCTCTATTTGTGGGGAAAAAGGACATAAATTTAAATTGGGTACAGCGCTGCATGATTGCACAATTGTCTGTTAAAGTAACACAGTGCCGTATAGCAAAAAAATGGTCTGGTCATGAAGGGGGGTAAATCTTCAAGTGGTTAAAAAAAGGGTCAGAGACAGCAGCCCATTCAAATAAATAGGGTGCTGTGCCCACACAAATGTTGCACCCACCAACCAAAACAGTGTGAACCTAGCATAACACTGTACAGTGGTGATCGAAAGTTTGGGCACCCCAGGTAAAAATTTGTATTAATGTGCATAAAGAAGCCAAGGAAAGATGGAAAAATATCCAATCAAATTACAGATTAGACATTCTTATATGTCAACAAAAGTTAGATTTTATTTCCATCATTGACACTTTCAAAATTACAGAAAACAAAAAAATGGCGTCTCCAAAAATTTGGGCACCCAGCAGAATTTGTAGCATGCACTGCCCCCTTTGCTAAGCTGAGACCTGCCAGTGTCATGGATTCTTCTCAATCATCGTCTGGGAAGACCAGGTGATGTCAATCTCAAAGGTTTTAAATGCCCAGACTCATCTGACCTTGCCCCAACAATCAGCACCATGGGATCTTCTAAGCAGTTGACTAGAAAACTGAAACTGAAAATAGTTGGCGCTCACAAAGCTGAAGAAGGCTATAAGAAGATAGCAAAGTGTTTTCAGATGTCAATATCCTCTGTTCGGAATGTAATTAAGAAATGGTGGTCATCAGGAACAGTGGAAGTTAAAGCAAGATCTGGAAGACCAAGAAAAATATCAGACAGAACAGCTCGCAGGATTGTGAGAAAAACAATTCAAAACCCACGTTTGACTGCACGATCCCTCCAGAAAGACCTGGCAGACACTGGAGTTGTGGTACACTATTTCACTATAAAGAGATACTTGTACAAATATAGTCTTCATGGAAGAGTCATCAGAAGAAAACCTCTTCTACGTCCTCACCACAAAAATCAGCTTTTGAACTTTGCAAATGAACATATAGATAAGCCTGATGCATTTTGGAAACAAGTTCTGAGGTCCGATGAGGTTAAAATTGAACTTTTTGGCCGGAATGAGCAAAGGTACGTTTGGAGAAAAAGGGGCACAGAATTTAATGAAAAGAACCTCTGTCCAACTGTTAAGCATGGGGGTGGATCAATCATGCTTTGGGGTTGTATTGCAGCCAGTGGCACAGGGAACATCTCACGAGTTGAAGGAAAAATGGATTCAATAAAATTTCAGCAAATTTTGGATGGTAACTTGATGCCATCCGTGAAAAAGTTAAAGAGACGATGGCTTCTACAAATGGATAATGATCCTAAACACACCTCGAAATCCACGGGGGATTACATCGAGGCCTAAACTAAAGGTTTTGCCATGGCCTTCACAATCTCCTGACCTCAACATAATTGAAAATCTATGGATAGACCTTAAAAGAGCAGTGCGTGACAGACAGCCCAGAAATCTCAAAGAACTGGAAGACTTTTGTAAGGAAGAGTGGGCAAAGATACCTCAAACAAGAATTGAAAGACTCTTGGCTGGCTACAAAAAGCGTTTACAAGCTGTGATACTTGCCAAAGGGGGCAGTACAAGATATTAACTCTGCAGGGTGCCCAAACCTTTGCAGGCGTCATTTTTTTGTTTTCTGTTATTTTGAAAAGTGTCAATGATGGAAATAAAATCTAACTTTTGTTGACATATAAGAATGTCTAATCTGTAATTTGATGCCTTTTGGAGATTTTTCCATCTTTCCTTGGCTTCTTTATGCACATTAATACAAATTTTTACCTGGGGTGCCCAAACTTTTGATCACCACTGTACATTCCTAGGATATTGACCTACACTAAGATATATATCACCTACAATTATTATAGATTGTGTGCAAGATATCTGTAACTGATATATGTATACTTGCCATATGCTTACAATACATCCTATTATGTATACTTGTCTTTGGGTGTACCATATTAGGGCCTTCCATCCTTTGCATTTGTATTGAAAACTTTTAATACACTCTGTGCACAATTGTTAGGCAAGTTGTATTTTTGAGGATTAATTTATTTATTGAACAACTACAGTGCTCTCAGTCAATCCAAAACGTAAATAAACCTCAAACACGAATATTTAAAAAAGTGAAAGTGAAGTTTTGACTTTCTTAGGAGAATATCTATGTGTGCACAATTAGTATGCAACTAAATGAAAAACAAAACTTTTCCCATCTCAATTGTCTATTTTCATCTTTTAACCACTTGCCGACCGGCCACCGCATATATACTGCGGCAAAGTGGCGCTATTGCGTGAAACGACGTACCCCTATGTCAATTTCTTCCAATAGCCACTAGATGACGCCATTGCGCTGCGGAGAAGCCATTGTGCTGTGATCTGCTAATAGGGATGTCAATCAACGGGTCCGGCAGACCCGATGTCCACCGGCCACCCAGGATCATCCCTGGAAGAGGCAGAAGGGAAATCTGTAAACAAGCCAGATTCCCATTCTGCAAGGGGACAAGATGGAGATCTTGTGTTCCTGCTAAGCAGGAACCATGATCTCTGTCTTCCCCCAGTCAATGTAACTCCCCCCACAGTTAGTAAGCACCCCCTATGGACACACTTAACCCTTTGTTCACCCTTGATGTTAACCGCTTCCCTGCCAGTGTCAATAGTGCAGTGTCATTTTTTTTTAGCACTAATCACTGTTATCACTGGTCAGTTAGATATCCAATTTTTCTGCTGCAATATCGCAGTTAAGCTAAAAATCGCTGATCACCACCATTACTAGTAAAAAAAAAAAAAAAACATAAAAATATTGCATCGTTTGTAGATGCTATAACGTTTGCACAAACCAATCAATATACACTTATTGGGATTTTTTTTTTACCAAAAATATGTAGGAGAATACATATTGGCCTAAATTGATGAAAAAATTAGATTTTTTTACATTTTTTTATTGGCTATGTTTTAAAGCGGAAAGTAAAAAAATAGTTTTTTTTTTTTTTTTCAAAACTGTCGCTTTTTTTTTGTTTATAGTGCAAAACATAAAAACCGCAGATGTGATCAAATACCATCCAAAAGAAAGCTCTATTTGTGGGGGAAAAAAGGACATCAGTTTATTTGGGTACAGCTTTGCACGACCGCGCAATCGTCAGTTAAAGTAACGCAGTGCCATATCGCAAAAAATGGCCTGGTCATTAAGGGGGTAAAACCTTCCGATCCAGAAGTGGTAAAGTGAGAATAAAAAAACAAACAACTCAAAATTTACAAATAAACATTTCTGACATTTAAAAATTAAAAAAAACAGTGACCGATATAGCCACCCTACTTTTAAATACCTGTCATAAGCCTTCCATTCATGGAGTCTTTCAGTTTCTTGATCTGTTGATGATCAACTTTTTGTGCAGCAGCAATCACAGCTTCCTAGACACTGTACAGAGAGGCATACTGTTCTACTTCACCGTAAATCTCCCATTTAAGAAGGGCCTAAGTTCTCAATAGGGTTTAGTTCAGGTAAGGAAGTGGGTCATGTCTTCATTCTTTCGTTTTTAAGACCTTTACTGGCTAGCCACGCATAGCAGTACTTCGATGTATGCGATGGAGCATTGTCTCACATAAATATGGTCTTCTTGAAAGATGCAGATTTGTTCCTGTACCACTGCTTGAAGAAAGTGTCTTCTAAAAACTGGCAGTAGGTGTGAGAGAGGCCCATCCATCTGGTCTGTCAAGAGTCACTCTCATCTCATCAGACCATAAACATTTGAAAATATGTCTTGGATCAGAAGATATTTCTTGGATCAGTCTTGACATTTTAACATGTGTCCTGATCGGTGGTGGTTGGGTTTCAGACTTCCTTACCTTGGCCATGTCTCTGAGCACCGAACACCTTGTACTCCAGGTAGGTTGCAGTTCTGGAATATGACAGCACTGGAGGATAAAAGGTTCCTGGTAGCTTTATGTTTGATTAATTTAAATCTTCAGCAGTTAATTTGCATCTTATTTTTCCTCAACACATTTCTTGCAACCATGTTGACTATTTGCAAAACAAAAACTTTGATGCTTCTGTGATCACGCCCCAATATCTTAGCCATTTCAGCGGTGCTGATTGGTCTGATTTCACATGTGATTTGACAGGTCAAATGCCGACTTTGCGGCGCCGCACCGATTCCCCAATGTAGTTTCTGTACTACTTATGGCGACTTCGGGGAGGCAATTTCAATAGACATCTGTGCAGGAACCCACACAGATGTCTGTGAAATTGGCCCCGAAGTCGGACTGAAATGCCAGTTTGCAATGAACTTACACGATTTCAAAACGGCCTCAGTGTGAACCTAAATTGCTAAATCTGTTTTTTGGCCCACCTGAGGAAAATAAGCTGCCTAATATCTATGCACACCTTGATATAGGGCATTTTCTATATATATATATATACACACACACAGTATTTCACAAAAGTAAGTACACCCCTCACATTTTTGTAAATATTTAATTATACCTTTTCATGCGACAACACTGAATAAATTACACTTTGGTATGATGTAAAGTAGTGAGCGTACAGCTTGTATAACAACGTAAATCTGCTGTCCCCTCAAAATAACTCAACACACAGCCATTAATGTCTAAACTGCTGGCAACAAAATTGAGTACACTACACACCAATTAGCAATTTTCCCTCCCCAGTGTCATGTGACTCGTTAGTGTTACAAGGTCTCAGGTGTAAATAGGGAACAGGTGTGTTAAATTTGGTGTTATCGCTCTCACTCTCTCATATTGGTCACTGGAAGTTAAACATGGCATCTCATGGCAAAGAACTCTCTCAAGATCTGGAAAAAAGAATTGTTGCTCTACATAAAGATGGCCTAGGCTATAGGAAGATTGCCAAGACTCTAAAACTGAGCTGCAGTCTGGTGACCAAGACCATACAGCAGTTTAACAGGACAGGTTCCACTCAGAACAGGCCTCGCCATGGTCGACCTTAGAAGTTGAGTGCATGTGCTCAGAATCATATCCAGAGGTTGTCTTTGGCAAATAGACGTATGAGTGCTGCCAGAATTGCTGCAGAGGTTGAAGGGGTGGGGGGCCAGCCTGTCAGACCATATAGTAGTGCAAATGAGAAACGGCGCAAAAATGGTGTCACCAACCTCATGGGATGGTAAATGTGCCAAATAATTAGTGATCCAAAAATTATATATACATAGGTATTCAAAATAATATCCTCTAATGGTGTGATTCAAACTCCCAATAGTGTGGATAATCAATTCCAATAAATCAAAATATGCTGACTGATAGTCCAGAATAATAATAATAATAGTCCCAAAAAAATTGTGTACAGCAAGTAGCCAGTGAAAGTTATATATAGAGACAGCCGAATAAGGTGCTCAAGTGCTGGAAAACAAACACATGCTGCAGTGGTGCGATGCTACAGTGGATGATTCCTCTCCCCAAAAGTGATTCCACTTACCGGACAGCGTGGACCCCCAGACCGTATGGTGTAAGGGTCTCACAGGCAGAGTCCGGTATGTAATCCTGGCAGTGATCCTTTAAACCGGGATGGTGGCCAGTATGGATCCCCTAAGCTCTCTCAGCAGGTATTAGCCATATAGAAGGGAAAAAAGGAATTCCAATAGCGTGATACTGCTACAACAGGTTTATTAGTGGAATAACAAAGAATAAAACTCACATTTGATATGACAAAACCAGGCGATACAGGATAAATGTTGGTAGATCCTATTAGGATGACAGTGCGCAGCGGGGCTTGGCTCCGGCGTGCGTTCCACCGCTACCGGAAGTGACGTTGCAAAGGGCGTGCAGCCGGAAATTGCGTCGACGCGTTTCGCCAACCAATAGGCGTTCTCACAGACGTATTTCCGGCTATCAGAAGAGCGGTCTTTTAATACCGCTCCATATAGGTCATGATTGGGCATTTCCTTATCCTGTTGGGTGTACCTGGCCTCATGTACACCCAACCGGAAGTCAGCTCCGGTGTGTGTTTTTAACAAACTGGTATGCATAATCATACATAACAATATTTAAACTAAAATCCCTTATGCCCATTGCGTATTAGGACATACCCCACCAGAAATATACTTGCATTCCACTTTTAGTTTTTTTATCGCAAGGGCTTTCATAAAGGTATTTGCACCAATGTCCCTAAGGTGCACAACGGGGTATGTTGTAATAGTAATAATAATCCCTAAAAAATTATTGAGTTAAAATTAAAATTCAAAAAATGTATATATATATGCCAGAATTGTGGATGGGGATACTCCAATCATCCCCATATTGGGTTATTCTGGTGGGGATATCCATCTCCGCTGTTACCAGTACCCAATTTATGGGATACCCAAATTAACACTCTTAAAGGGAAATTGCTTCATACTTATGTTTACAAATAGTGAAAATATTGATCTGCTCTGAATAAAATGTAAAACTGTGGTGTTAAAAACTATAGTGATAAAATATGGTGGTATATATAAAAAATAAAAAAAATATTATTATTATTAAAAATATATTATATCCCTACATTAATAAAAATACAAAAATACAAAACCTTAGAAGTTGAGTGCATGTGCTCAGAATCATATCCAGAGGTTGTCTTTGGCAAATAGACGTATGAGTGCTGCCAGAATTGCTGCAGAGGTTGAAGGGGTGGGGGGGCCAGCCTGTCAGACCATATGCCACACACTGCATACAATTTGGTCTGTATGGCTGTCTTCGTAGAAAGAATCCTCTTCTAAAGATGATGCACAAGAAAGCCCGCAAACAGCTTACTGAAGACAAGCAGACTAAGGACATGGATTACTGGAACCATGTCCTGTCGTCTGATGAGACCAAGATAAACTTATTTGGTTCAGATGGTGTCAAGCATGTGTGGCGGCAACCAGGTGAGGAGTACAAAGACAAGTGTGTCTTGCCTAAAGTCAAGCATGGTGGTGGAAGTGTCATGGTCTGGGGCTTCATGAGTGCTACCGGCACTGGGGAGCTACAGTTCATTGAGGGAACCATAAATGCCAAATGTACTGTGAAATACTGAAGCAGAACATGATCCCATCCATTCGGAGACTGGGCTTGCAGGGCATTATTCCAACATGATAACAACCCCAAACACACCTCCAAGATGACCACTGCCTTGATAAAGAAGCTGAGGGTAAAGGTGATGGACTGGCCAAGCATGTCTCTAGACTTAAACCCTATTGAGTATCTGTGGGGCATCTTCAAACAGGAGGTGGAGGAGCACAAGGTCTCTAACATCCACCAGCTCTGTGACGTCATCATGGAGGAGTGGAAGAGGACTCCAGTGGCAACCTGTGAAGCTCTGGTGAACTCCATACCCAAGAGGGTTAAGGAAGTGCTGGAAATAATGGTGGCCACACAAAATAATAACACTTTGGGCCCAATTTGGAAATTTTCATTTAGGGGTGTACTCATTTTTGTTACCAGCAGTTTAGACATTAATGGCTGTGTGTTGAGTTATTTTGGAGGGACAGAAAATGTACACTGTTATACAAGCTGTACACTCACTACTTTACATTGTAGCAAAGTGTAATTTCTTCAGTGTTGTCACATGAAAAAAATATAATAAAATATTTACAAAGATACTGAGATACTGTGTGTATATGTATATATATATATATATATATATATATATACACACACACAAAAAACAAATGCTTAATTGGGGTACATTCTACCCTGTACTGCGACGCAGCACATAAATACACTGCATAACAATACATTTCCAATCATACGAATAAATACATTCACTCTGCGGTATGATGCCTAATGTGTTGTGCAGAGTAAAGGTACCATGAACCATCACATCATGCACAACGCTGCTTACCCCAAAAGCATTTACTAGAAACCCATTACTATGTACATATTACTAAACAGTGCATGCATTGTTTCAAACCATAATACAATTCAATAAGCAACAGGTGTGATTGGGGGGGGGGGGGGTAGGAGAGAGCGATAGGGGAGATCACAAGCCTGAGCCATTAATTGAATGGACAAACACACAAGGGAGAGTGGGGGAAAGGGAAGTCTTTAGACCTCCTCTTCCTCCATGAGATCCATCAAGCTATAGTCTCTGAGCAGACTGTGAACCAGTCTCTGAGCAGACTGTGAACCAGTCTGCGACAGTCCTCAATGGACATCCTCTCCCGCTGATGGATAAGGCGCTTTGTTGTGCACCATAAATCATCCCTAAAGCAGCACATTAACGCCAGACGTTGTTAATGTCCTCCTGGGAAAAAGTTCCACAAAAAAATCCATTTAGCACACCACAGTGTGTGATGGCAGTCTGTGGTACAAAGTATTTGAGTTCAGGTTCCAAGCCCCTGTTCAAGTGGGCACTCCCAGAAAGCGTGCAAATCAGTTTCCGCCTGGATGATGCAAAATGGGCAGTCTGTATCTGTACAGGTTTGCATGCATAAATGTCCTGAGCGGCAACCCCCCTGGATTGCCATCCGTGCCAGATTTGTGTTCCTGTTTGTGAGTCCCTTTGAATAGACTTTCCTCCAGACCACTTTGCAAGTGGCTGAAGGTAGGCCTGTAACAGTCTCCACAGTGTCCATGGCTCTGATCAACTTGTAGGTAGTTTTAGGCTTACACAATTCGGGTTTAACTCCATGCAGCCACTGCTCCTTGATAAACTTAAGTGTCCCAAGTAATACCAAGGAGTGTCCCAGTTGTCGGGGGTGGAACTGTCTTATGTGTCCCATCCAAGGGACCTCCAAAGAGGCAGGAGGAAAAAAATGGGACATAGAATTACTGCCAGTGTCCCAAGTTCTGTCCACCAAACTCCTGCGGATGCAGTTGCAAGCAAAGAACACCCTCAGTAGTGTAGCGATGTCGGGCACACCCTTACCGCCCTTGAGGGGTTCCTTGAACATGACTGCCCGCTTCACTCTGTCCATTTTGGAGCCACAGATGAAGTGAAACACCACCCTGGTGATGGCCTTGCAGGTATTGACCCGAAGGGGCCAGGCCTGGGCGAGGTACTGCAACACAGAGAGAATCTCGCTGCGGAGTACCATTGTTTTTTCTTTGCTGGTGAGTTCTCCGAGGCTCCAAAGTCCAAACTTTTGCCTCATCTTGAACTTCAGAGATGCTCCAAACCAAACCCCAAGAATTCTGATGAAATCCGTCTTGATGCTGAAAGGGATGGATGCAGAAGAAGGCAGGAACCACTTTCCGAAGAGCATGACTTCTGACTTCCCGCATTCAACCTTTGGCCCTGAAGCTTTGCCGAAGTCCTTACAGGTGTGGATGAAGAAGTCGATTATGTTGTCCCTGTAGAGTGAGAACTTGACCTCCCTTCTGTCCGGTCCCGGTGTGGTGATCCCTCTGATCTCTGGATTCCCTCTGATGCATTCGCAAAGAGCTCTATTCAGCAAACAAAAAGCAGAGATGAGAGAGGGCAGCCTTGTCTGACTCCGGAGAGAAAAGGGAAGGGTCAGTTTTCCAGCCATTTACCAACACCGTACTACAAATATTATTATACATCAGGTTGACATACAAACAAAACATTTCCCCAAGACCAGAGCACAAAGCTCTGCACATAAACTCATGGGAGACCTGATATAGGGCATTGATCTCCTAAGGCCACACCTATTCTCTCTCATTATACAAAAACACATCTCCTGATATGCATAAATCCAATAGGAATTTAAGTTTATACAGTTTGGGGGTTGGACAACTTGCATAAAAATGATGATTCTGTGAAAAAAATTCACTTGCCTAATAATTGTGCGCCCAGTGTAAAAATAACTGCACAATAAAAAGAAAAATGGCTCTTGTGTTTTGACCATTATATATATATATATTTTAGTATTTAACCACTGCTGAAAGCTGACCCAATGGAATGTGTGCTACAGATATTTGAAGCCCTTTCCCAGAGATAGAATACGCTGTAGATTCTTGATGTGATTACATGGTTACAGTCATATACATAAATTAATTAAAAAGAAATGAAATAAGTAAAAATGATGAGTAGTGTTATTTAGATAGATTAAATAAACAAGCAACGAGAATAGCTACATGATGATATTATTCAGCCACTACTGACTATCGTATCACACTTGGGGACAATTAGTTTAAATATGAATATAGCTGAGTGTGTACATCTTATGTAAACAGCATAACTACCCAGGCAGCTTTTCTACAAAATCTCCATAAGGCTTTTATAATGAAGGTCCTCTGTGTGTGTCAAACTGAATTTTAAAATGGTGCTTCACTGCTAGACCCATAACTGAAGATGATGTGGAAATTGCACACTCTTAGCTTATCTCAGTAATTTCATTAATTGGTTTGAAAGCACAGTTCATTACGTTTCTCTACATTTTTCCATTATGAGTTTTCTTTAAATCTCTTCACATTTTTACACTGTAAAACAATATTAATAGTGAAGGAATTAATCTTTTACATTGTAATCAGTGTTAAGGAATATAATATTCTTCTATTACTTATTGGTCTGTGATTCTTGGCTCAAACAGTTCTAATGTGTTTTAAATATTTAGTCAAATCAGGACACCTTTTTTCTCTTTCGTTCATTGACGGACACAGCACTTCATCTTCTTGACCGTAGGGTTATACTGCCCCCTACAGGAGTAGGACACAAGGCAGGGAAAAAAGCTTGAGCACGCCTATAGAGCAGTCTCTGGGGGTATACTCCCACTTCCTGCCATAAGTCTTCAGTTTTTTTTCTGCCTAGTCAGGAGTCGGGACCTAGTTTCTTGCTGAGATCTCTGGTCCTGGCAATTTTTTCTTTATAAATGGAATTTTCTCTATCGTTCATCGACACACGCAGCTCCATCATCTTTAGACCAATGGGTTATGCTCCTCCTATCAGGAATAGGCACTAGGCAGGAAAAAAGCTTAACCACACCTATGGGGCTGTCCCTGCAGGCATAACCCAAACACTCTGCCATCAACAATCAGTTTGTTTCTGCCTAGTTTTAGGAATAGGACCTAGCTCCCTGCTGGGACTTCGGTCTATTTAAATACAAAGGCCAAGTGTCGGCTCTGGCTGTGTTTTTTCAATGCCCTGATTGGCACTTTTATTCAGGGGGCTCGCCATATGGCTCCCCCAAGGCGATCCCCATTGCCTCAGTGGGATGTGAATTTGGTATTATCTGTTTTTCAAAAACCTCCCTTTGAGAACATTAGGAAGATTCCTCTGCTTGCCTTGTCTCAGAAGGTTGCCTTTTTGGTGGCTATTACTTCTGCCCACAGAGTATTTGAATTGGCGGCGTTGCCCTGCCACTCACCTTTTCTGGTGGTCCACAGAGATAAAGTGGTATTTCGACCTAATCAGTCGTTTCTTCCTAAGGTGGTTTCTGGTTTTCATCTGAATGAAGATATTGTGCTGCCTTCACTCTGGCTCAAGCATCCCAAGGAATTTGCCTTGCAATCTTTGGATGTAGTTCGGGCAATCAGGGTTTACCTGGAGGCCACTGAGTCTTTTAGAAAATCAGACGCTCTTTTTGTCCTTACCGAAGGACCTCCTAAAGGATTGGTTGCATCTGCTGCGACCATATCCAGATGGATCAGGCAGAAGGTAGTTCTGGCTTATTCACTGAAGGGTCAGGTTCCTCCTTTCCCTGTGAAGGTGCATTCTACTAGAGCGCTGAGTGCGTCTTGGGCTTTTCGCCATTAGGCGTCAGTGCTGCAAGTTTGCAAGGCGGCAACTTGGTCGTCTGTGCATACGTTCACAAAATTCTACAAAGTAGATGTGTTGGCATCTTCGGATGCTTCCTTTGGCCGCAAGGTTTTGCAGGCTGCTGTTTAAAGAGAATCTTTTTTTGTTTCTCTTTGAGGGTGTATGTTTTTTCTAGGTGAGCTCCAGTTGTTCCTGGTTGAGCTCCATGTTACCTGGTTGGCTAGGTTTAACCTTTGGGGAATTGCGTCATCTTGCGTTGTTTTCCCACCCCTCATGATTCTACTTCTTTGGGACATCCCATTTGGTCTAAAGATGATGGAGCTGCGTCTGTCGAACGATAGAGAAAAATTTATTTTTGTAAGAACTTACCGTAAAATCCTTTTTTTTCTAAAGTTCGACAGACGCAGCACCCTCCCCTCTACTTCTGAGTGAATGGGGTTTTTTGTCTTCTAAAAACTGCTTGCAACTAAACTGATTGCTGATAGCAGAGTGCATGCAAGGACAGCCCCATAGGCGTGGTTAAGCTTTTTTCCTGCCTAGTGCCTTTTCCTGATAGAAGGAGCATAACCCATTGGTCTAAAGATGAAGCTGCATCTGTCGATGAACTTCAGAGAAAAGGATTTTATGGTATGTTCTTACAAAAATCCTTTTTTTTCCTCTTTTTATTATTATGTTCCTGTGAGAATCTACAATAAAGTGCCAGACGGAGTGACGCAGGCCGGCTAATGCGTGCAGACCGCAGCTCCACGCCAGATTGGCTGCAACATAGCCCCACTGGATGGGGGTTGGCCTGCGAGTTAAACATCTCATGAGGGCACATATGAACTGGCTGCGGCCTGAGCCGCAGCGTTTCCTCCTGGCTGACAGCACCCACATTACAATGGAGCGGTGTCCTGTTCGAAGTGGTGCCCACCCTGTTCCTGGTGTGGTAAGTAGCTGTCCCCCCTCGACCCCTGGCAGGTTTTGGGGTGGATGTGGGCCCCTCCCTGGGATGGTCGGACCCCTGGGCTCCCCTCCCTCCCAGTTTGCGTCCCCCCCTCTCGTCTCGTGGTCTATTGTGGCCTGTGCCCCCCAATTTCCCACACACCCCTGGGGTGGACATACCTTTTTGGGTTACATGGGGTGCTGCACTGGCAAGGGGGGTGGGGGGGAGAGCGTCACCGGCGACCGAACAATCGTTCCTCGGGAGGGGGATGGGCCTGGTGGGGGTGCCTGTCAGGGCTCTCTTCCTGTTGGGGTCTCTTTTTTTTGCTCCAGGGTCCCCCATGGGGCCACGTGATGCTGCGTGGGACCGCCATTTTCTTATAACCTTATGTGCTACCGATCAGCGGCCATGTTTGTGTAGCCTCGACGGGCATTTTCCTACGGTTTCCCATTGCAAATGGCGGCGGCCAGGTTTTTGGAGTCAAATGGGTGGGGATTTAGTGGTCGGCCTCTAGTGCTGATACCGCGATGTCACTCTTCCTGACTTCCTGAGTACCTGACGTGGTGGTGAGTGCCTTTGTGGGGCTTTCTCTCCCTTTTTCCTGCTATTGCAGTGGTAGTGCTCTGTGCTGGGCCTTGTAGTGCCACAGCGCGGTGGGGTGCCCCTTTTGCAGTGTTTTACACTTCTTTTTGTGGGTTCTCCTCTTCATCATGGAGTCCATGGAGCATGTTTTACCACCCGACACCCTCTCAGAGGCTGCTGTTGAACCAGTGTTAATTTTGTCGACTAAAACCGACTAAAACTTTTTCGTCTACTAAATTAACACAATTTTAGTCGACTAAAATACGACTAAAACTAAAACAATTCAGATGACTAAAATACGACTAAAACTAAAATGGCATTTTAGTCATAAGACTATAACTAAAACTAAATAAAAAATTGACATCATCAAAATTAACACTCCTCTGCTGGCCATTTCTATATCGGCAACACAATTCCATCCAGAGCATGTAATAATAGCACATTAAAGTTTAAACATGTATTGCACCACCGCATACGCATAAGTAAGGAGCATCTACTAAGCTGCTGAAAACTAAATTAAGAAAAAGGCTTTTCTTATATTTTTCCCTAATATTTAATGTTGGTAATATATTCAGGTAATATGTGCAATGACATTACAGCCAATGAAGTTTACAGCAGTGTTAATTTCGTCAACGAAAACGTTTTTGTCACCACTTTCGTCACCGGCATTTTTCAACTGACAAAAACGAAACGCAAAGTATAGCACATTTTCGTCAAATGACGACAACTATGATGACGAAGATCAAAATCCGTTTTAGTTAACGAACGAAAACGAAACGAGAATGTGAGGCAGGGACGTTTACCCAAATTCCGCTTTTCATGGAGCTCTGCCTATGTGGCGTCTGGCGTGGCGGGCCCCTGTGACGTCTGACGTGAGGAGTGGACTACTACAAGAGAGTCGACTCGAGACCAGTCACCTGACCTCACCAGAGCACTGCAGCTGCAGCACTACAGCCAAACGCACCAGGCCCGACTCATCACACGGCACTGGCACCCGGCCACCACCACATCCAGAGCAGAGCACCCACTGTGAGTTAACAGCCAGGCCAGCTATTACTGCCTCCCCGAGTCCCCTCAGACCACTTGCCAGTCACCACTGGCATCCGATTCCGCCATCCATCCAGGACTGTGTGTGTTTGCATATAGGCCGCTGAGGCCCGCCTGGCCCATCCTGTTCAACAACTTCAGTTCAGAGTCAGACCAGAGACCACCCTTAAACCTGAGATCCCCCATTCAGCACTCTGAGCAGCACTGTGTGCACTCACTGCACTGACTGCAGGCAGCAGCATTACAGGCCTCCTCTGACCTGACCATGACCATTTAGATGACTAAAATGTAGGACGTTTTAGTCAACTAAAATGTAGGGCGTTTTAGTCGACTAAAATGTAAGATGTTTTAGTCGACTAAAATGTAAGTTGTTTTAGTCGACTAAAATGTACTGAAGTTTTAGTCGACTAAATACGACTAAAACACTTGCAAAAGACTAAAATGGGACTAAAACTAAAATGCCATTTTAGTCCTAAGACTAAAACTAAATTGAAATTTGCTGCCAAAATTAACACTGTGTTGAACAACTGTCTGCACTGACGGCGGTCCTGGAGTCCTTCGTGTTCAAAGTAGATTTGGTCCTGGGCAAATGGGCTAGCATAAAGCCCTTCCCGCCTTCACCTGCTTCTTCTGTCTCCTTACATCCAGATTCACATTCTGATTCGGCTGCCGTGAACGCCAGTTATCCTTCGGGGTCTGCGTACTCAGATAGTGAGGAGGATTCCTCTAGCCGCACATGAAAAGGCGCTAGTGAATGTACTGATTGTATCAGTGCGGGAAACTTTGCATATGGAAGATGCGACTAACGCAGCATCAGAGGTGCGGGTCACCTTTGGCACCCACTGGTCCTCAAATGCGGCGAGGGTGTTCCCCTTTTCTGCCTTCTTTGACAATACTGTCTCAAAACAGTGGGGGTGCCCAAAACGCACCCTTGCAATCCCTAAGCGTTTTTTAATGCGGTACCCTTACGAAGAGTCCCTCCTTAAAAAATGGACCATACCTCCTGTAGTTGACTTCCGGGTTTCCAGGTTAAATAAAGCCACTTCAATTCCAGTTGAAGAGTCCCCGGTCTTCTCAGACCAGGCTGATAGGTGGTCGGAAGCCTTGACCCATAAAGTCAATGATTACATGGCGCTCTCTGATGTTGGTGGGTGGCATACCATGAGGTAAAGAGGTAAAAATATATAGAAAGTAAAAAATGGATAGAAAAATATAAAAAAGGATGAGGTGGAAGGGGGGAGGGGCCCACGAGCAGCTGCTGCCAGCTGGAGCAAGGAGAGGCTCTGAGGAGAATAAACAGAAAGAAAGCAGCGCCAGCTTAGTGAAGCATAGGGTTTATTGATTCAAAAAACACGTAGTGACTTACTCTTAGGTAAGTAAAGGCGGTACTGTAGGTGAATGGGATCATCCATCTTCTTGTCCTGGATACCGTTGCAGAAAGGAGGGGTGCCGGTTGTGCGTGGAGGCTGTTGTCTGGCAGCCTGTCTGATGGTGCTGTGGTGGTGGAGGGCTCTCAGTGGGGCTCCACTTCCTACTTCCGGTCAGGCCAACATCACTTCCTGTGAGGCGGAGGGAAAGATGGGTGTTGCTAGCTTTCGGAACATCCGTGCTCCTTCATTAGGCGCCTAATGAAGGAGCACGGATGCTCCGAAAGCTAGCAACGCCCATCTTTCCCTCCAGAACGTTTTCAAGGTTTTTACTCAAACCTGTTTACAGTCCCCAGGAAGGATGGCAAGGTGCGTCCAATACTGGACCTAAAGGCGCTAAACCGCTTTGTGCAGGTACAGAATTTCCGAATGGAGTCTATGCACACGGTGGTTGCGTCCTTACATCAGGGGGATTTTCTCGTCTCCATCAACATCAAGGATGCCTACCTTCACATCCCAATTTGTGTCGCCCATCAGCGCTTCCTCTCCTTTGCCGTGGGCGAGGAGCAATATCAATTTGTGAAGTTACCCTTTGGTCTCGCCTCCACTCCTTGGGTCTTCTCGAAAGTGTTGACCCCGGTTCTTGCATTATTGCGTCAGCGGGGGATGGCGATACTGGGGTACCTGGACGATTTGCTCTCACGAGCAGAGTCTTTGACTGGACAACTTTGAGATTACTCTACAATCGCTGAGGGAGTTCGATTGGATTCTGAATCTTCAGAAGTCTGCTCTGGTTCCATCCACAAGCCTGGACTATCTGGGCCTGACTCTGGATTGGTCCTCAGCCAGAGTGTTTCTTCCCCTGGAGAAACTTCAAAAGTTGCAGGAGGCAATTCGGTTTCTACTATCCAGCAGACGGTCGTCTGTTCAGACTTGCATGCGGGTGCTAGGCCTGATGGTGTCTACACCTGAGGCGGTTCCGTTTGCACAGTTCTACATGAGATCTCTGCAAAAGGAGATTCTGTTAAAATGGAACACGGATCCTCAGTTTCTGGAGAATCTGATCTTGTTGAGCTGGAGTATGAGAGGGTCCCTGGTTTAGTGGCTTCATTCTCTGGCACTTTGTCAGGAAAAATAATTTCTTCCCCTGTACTGGAACGTTGTCACCATGGATGCCAGCCTGTGCAGGTGGGGAGGCCTCCTCGGCACGGCGTGTGCCCAGAGGGTCTTGTCTCTGGAAGAGTCCAGGCTACCGATCAGTTTACTCGACCTGTGAGCAATCAGACTTTGTCTGGATCATTGGACACGTCGTCTCCAGGGGTGTCCTGTATGGATTCAAGCAGACAATTCCACGGCTGTGACCTATTTCAATCACCCAAGGGAATGATTCGTTCCAGCCCTCTCTGCTGTGCAGATTCCGGTCATCCTAGTGGCCAGGTCTCGGCCTTGGCGGTTTTCTTTCAACGTCCATTGGCCAAACACATATTGGTACATACCTTTCTACAGGGCGTGAGATGCTTGATTCCCCCAGTGCAGTCTCACAATGCCACTGTGGGACCTCAATTTGGTGTTGTCAATTCTCCAGAAGCTTCCCTTTGAAAATATTAATGAGATTCCCCAGCTTACGTTGTCTCAGAAGGTGGCCTTCTTGGTGGCCATTACTTCTGCGTGCAGGATGTTTGAACTGGCGGAACTGTCTTGTCCACCTTACCTGGTGGTTCACAGGGTTAAGATGGTTCTTCGTCCATGTTCGTCATTCCTTCCACAGGTCGTCTCTGATTTTCTTCTGAATGAAGACATTGTGTTGCCCTCCCTGTGTCCCAAGCCTAAGCATCCTAAGGAAGTTGCTTTGCACTCCTTGGGTGTGGTTCGGGCAAAAAGGGTGTATCTGGCAGCTATGGAAACTTTTCAGAAGTCAGACTCTCCATTTGTACTCACGGATGGATCTCACAAGGGCTGGCTGTCTCTGCTGCGACCGTTTCCAGATGGATCAGACAGACTGTGGTTCAGGCTTATCCTATTAAGGGTCAGGTTCTTCCTTTCCCTGTCAAGGCGCACTCTACTCAGGGGCTTAATGCCTCCTGGGGCTTCCGTCAGCAGGCGTCAGTGATGCAGGTTTGCAAGGCGGCCACCTGGTCGTCTGTACACACATTCACTAAGTTGTATGGGTGGATGCGTTGGCATCTGCAGGTGCTTCCTTTGGCCGCAACGCGTGCGGAAGGAGGAGGAGTTACGTGACGTCACCTGCAGTCCCGGTCGGAAGCCAATTTATCGGCGGTTAGGACGCCTGTCCTTCGGTACAGTGCTGACTGATATGCTGACATGCCCATGGATCAATGTAAGAGGCTTTTAATTACTCTAATAAAGGTTTAACGTTGCAGTATCACGCTATGGTATGCCGTTTTTTTACATTGCATGGGGATTCATCTTCTGAGTGAGGAGGTATCTTATCCAGAAAGGGAAGTTTCCAGTTGCTGCTATCTGCTGCTTTGGTGGTTCTATATGCTGTTTTTAAACAGCTCTCAGGTGAGAGGCTGGTGTGACTGGTGAAGGATACCTTTTGCACTGAGTGAGAGCACCTTCATTTGAGTTTACAGCACCGTGCACTTTACTGGTTCTTTTCATCGCCTGGATGAACTTTCCTTTATCTTTTCTAGGATTGATACAGAAGATTTGATCTTATTTTTAGGCTTTGACCATATGGACTTTTATGTGTTTTTATGGATGAATTTACTGTTTTTTATCCCTTATCCTTATTGATTATTGGAGCGCTGTACCGTTTTTCTTGATTATTTTATTTGGGTATTGTCCTTTGTGCCTTGGTGTCAGCAGCTTGGATCTTTTTATGCTTGCGCTGATATACAGTGGGTACGGAAAGTATTCAGACCCCCTTAAATTTTTCACTCTTTGTTATATTGCAGCCATTTGCTAAAATCATTTAAGTTCATTCTTCTTCCTCATGAATGTACACATAGCACCCCATACTGACAGAAAAACACAGAATTGTTGACATTGTTGCAGATTTATTAAAAAAGAAAAACTGAAATATCACATGGTCCTAAGTATTCAGACCCTTTGCTGTGACACTCATATATTTAACTCAGGTGCTTTCCATTTCTTCTGATCATCCTTGAGAAGAAGAATGAGCCTAAAGGATTTTAGCAAATGGCTGCAATATAACAAAGAGTGAAAAATTGAAGGGGGTCTGAATACTTTCCGTACCCACTGTAATTTATTTCTGCAATGCAAAGTTAATGACACCCCCAGATTGGTTTGCAGATCGCAGTGCGAACTGCCAAAAAGTGCAGGAACCGGATCGCATAGGTGTGAGCACCCATGCGATCCGATTCCACTGCGGACCAAAAAAAGGGTTCTGACCATTTTGGTGCGAATGCGATGCAAATTCAGCCATACAATCTATATGGCTGAATTTTAAGCGCACAGACATCACATGTGATCTGCACAGCAGTGCTGTGCGATTCACATGCAAATTCTAACATTGCATTCACTGCTACAGTGTGCAGTGACCCCCAGACTTTGCTCAGTGATGGAAGAATATTGGCTGCAGTCAAAGCACCAATCAATCTCTGTTTAGATTGTAGCTGTACCAGCTGTAATGTATTCAATCCCAGAACTGTATCACATGTTTAAAAAAAAATCTACAGTTACACTTGTGTTGTAGCTTGCCGTGCTCCCCTTCCCCATGTCAGTCCTTGCATCAATATGATCATTCAATCATTTGAGGTGACTAAAATTACATAATTGAATAAGCACCATAAACCTCAGACCCTCTATTCAAACAATGTAGTCAGCTTTTGATCAATTTAAATGCTGGCAAGTCATTCAGCTTTGTCAGGCAATCGATCATATTACAGATCGATTTTAAATGATAATTTTCAGTTGATCACTTCTAATTGATTTGTTTCTGACACCATGTGCATTGCATTTTTTGACATTTTGAACAATGATAAATTGCTTGTTTATGATCACACTTACAGATCATCTATGTCCACCGTTACACATACTGGTCCCCAATCCACAGATATCCCCCCCAAAACTGCAGAGCTAGTTGTCAAAATTTGTTAGGTCTGGCTCTAAGGCTTCATTGGCAATGTCTTGCTGGATCAGAGAGTAAAAGAATGGCAGGAGGGCTGGGGGCATGGCAAGCTACAGAATATGGGAACTGCACTAAAAGTTTACTTTAATTGGCTTACATAAATCAGTGTTGATGCATGGTCTCTTCATTATGGACTATTTTTTTTCTCTATTATGTATGTAGATGATGGCATGACCTATTGTACAGTCAGCAGATTTCTGTAGTAATGTGCTCCATCCCTAACCTGTTGTCAACTGCTGCTTTTACTTTTTCTTGCTCATGTTGTATGTTTTGACTGTTGACCACATAATACGTTCTGTGATGTTTAGAAAAAATACTTTCTTGATCATACAGTACAGGACACCGGCTTCTTTGAATCATTACAACTGGGTTACATGCAGCTACCTGCAGGCGCTTTAACAGTGCCAAAAAAAAAAAAGTCTGTAAGGACATTCCCTTTATATAACCCCTCCCACTTCTAGCTAGCCTCATTTTTTTGCTAGTGTTTGCTAGTTTTTGTTGATTTGCACTGGATCCTGCTGTGAGCTCTTCCCTTAGCACGTTGTGCAATATGTGAAGTTACCTGCAGGATACTTTACAGATTCAGAACCATGGTCTGCCTGGTGCAGAGCCCAGTCTCTGAAGACCCCTGTGGCGGTATGCCCATTCTAGAGGGCAAATCTGGGAAGAGCATAGTCCCCCAATATGCCTGCTACTTGAGTGGTGAGAATAGGGCTGAAGCCGTTTTAACATTCATTCCAGGGTGGTCCTTTCTTTCTCCCCTTTGGGGGTATATCCAGTATCCAGTGGTATGCTGCTCCAGGATGGCCAAGGTTAATGGTGGTATAGGCACCCTTTTTCATTCTGGAGCAGGCCTTGTGTGGTGCTATTAGCTGTCTAATCCCCCACTCAAGTGGCCTATTGTCTGGATGAACCTGTGCACTGCCTGAAAAGCCTTCTGGGCCTGCATTGTCTTGGTCCCATGGAGGTTACTGCTTTTGTGAACTCTTACTATTTGGAGTATAGATGGCAGCCTGAAATGGCCCTAGACTTTATTCTGGAGTCTGTGCAAGAGGAACAGGTGTCAGCTGAGGAAGACCCCTCACCTGAGCTAAAAGAGACGATTGCTACCCTAATTGAAGCTGTTTGCTCTTGTTTAGTGTTCAAATAACCATAGTCTGTTTGCCAAAAAGTATCCAATATAGTGCCTCTAAAGTTTTCTATACTAGCTAAGATCTTCCCAGCCCACATGCTGGTTGATCCTGTCCTGTATGGGGACTGACCACACCTGAATATTTTTTTGCTCCTCCTAAACATTTTCCTACAATACCTTATTGAGGAAAGTTTCTTTAGGAAAGAAGCAACTCTTTTTGTAGTCCTGGCCATTTGAAGACCCTCGCAGCCCCTGTGAATAATATTCCCATGTTTAACCACTTGCCTTCTGTGCACTTAAACACCCTTCCCATCCAGGCCAATTTTCAGCTTTCAGCGCTGTCACACTTTGAATGACAATTGCGCGGTCATGCTACACTGTACCCATATGAAATTTTTATCATTTTTTTCACACAAATAGAGCTTTCTTTTGGTGGTATTTAATCATCTCTGGGTTTTTTATTTTTTACAAAAAAAAAGAATAAAGACAAAAATTTTTAAAAAAAAAAAAAAGTTTTTCTTATTTTTTGCGAGTAAATTTTGAAAATAAATTTTTCTCCTTCACTGATGTGCGCTGATGAGGCGGCACTGATGGGCACTGATAGGCTGCACTGATGGGCACTGATGAGGCGGCACTGATGGGCACTGATAGGCTGCACTGATGGGCACTGATGAGGTGGCACTTATGGGCACTGATGAGGTGGCACTTATGGGCACTGATGAGGAGGTACTAATATGCCGCACTGATGAGCACTGAGAGGCGGCACTGAGAGGCAGCACTGAGAGGCGGCACTGAGAGGCGGCACTGATAGGCGGCACTGCTGGGCACTGATAGGCGGCACTGCTGGGCACTGAGAGGCGGCACTGCTGGGCACTGAGAGGCGGCACTGCTGGGCACTGACATGTGGCACTGCTGGGCACTGAGAGGCGGCACTGATGGGCACTGATAGGCGGCACTGATGGGCACTGGCGGATGGCACTGGACACTGACGGGTGGCACTGATGAGCGGCACTGATGGGCAGAACCATCAGTGCCCACACTCAGTGCCCATAGTGCTGCCAGTCAGTGCTCATCAGTGCCTAGATGAGCAGGCACTGATGGGCACTGACTAGCAGCACTATAGGCACTGATTGTGGGCATTGATGGGGGCACTGATGGCGGGCACTGTGGGCACTGATGTGGGGGCACTGTGTGTGTGTTTTTACCTTTTAGTAATCAGGGCACTGGTGATCGGTGCCCTGATTACATTGCTGTGTGTCCCCAGCGGCTGTCGGCTCCCCCTCCTTCCTCACACTGCAGTGTCTGTGTGAGGAAGGAGCGCCGGCGATGAGAGATGATCTCATATGTTTACATATGAGATCATCGCTCATTGGACGGCCAGATCACGTGGTGAATGGCCGCTGTGATTGGCCATTCACCACGATCTGTGATCGGCTGTGTCCAAGGGACACGGCCGACACAGATTTTCCCCGCAGCGCGCTCGCGGGAGCGCGCTGGGGGCGTGTCACTGGGAGGCCGTTTAAAAACGGCCTCCCGAAAATTCGAGTCCGCGCTGCAGCCGTATATAGGCTGTAGCGCGGACGGGGGGAGGTTAAAGACCCGGTAGATAAAAGGTAAGAGGCCCTCTTTAAGGGTTATCTTTGCTTGGCTGAGCCCTGCCATGCAATTCATGGTTGTATCTATTGGTGGTCTGTTAGACCAAGGCTGTCTAGACAAAATGTATGGCCCAGAATCCTAGCTCCAACTTTACAGATCATTCATTCCAACGTCAGTTGGTTTTCTCTTCCTTAGGTTAGGAAGGGATCCTTTTGTCTCTCACACTCTTCCAATACTAAACCTAGCTGGAAACATACTTTCATAAGAAGGCATGGTTTTTAAACCAGCCAAAGCTGGCACTGAGGCCTCTTCATAGTGGCCGGGTACCCCCACTTCTCAAAGTTGATAGACATCTGTATGCTTGTATCTGCCTGAAGCCAGAATGTCTTTTCTAGGTGCTACAAACTGTAGTTTTCCACTCTGCCTCCTCCCACCTCTTGCTCTCTAAGTTGTCTCCTCCTCTGTCACAGCAGGGAGATCTGCTTGTTGCTGTCCAACAGCTCTTGGATCGAGGGGTTATTATCCCAGTACCAATTCCTATTCTTATTAAACACCTTCAGGATTTTTACTCTAACCTCTTCACAGTACAGTTGAACTTGATAAAGTGGCATTTGGTCCATTTTGAATCTAAAAACTTTCCACTTGTTTCTATGTTTTTTAAAATGCCAGATTAGAAAATTTGTTGGCCTCTATCAACCTCTAAGATTCCTATCTGCACATTCCTGATTTTCTGCCTCATTAACGCTATCTGCATTTTGCAGTGAGTAATCTACATTACCAATTTGTTGTTCTTCCTTTTAGCCTGTCCGTAACTCCCAGGGTTTTCACTAAAGTGCTGTTTTGCCTTTGCTCTATTCCCTAGAGATTCACAGTGTGGGATATCTTGACGATCTCCTTCTAAAGAATCAGTCCTTCCTGTCAGCCAACTGATGGTACAGAGCCTGCAGAGCTTCAGTTGGATCCCTAACCTTCACAAGTCATCACTGCACGAGTCTCACAGACTGGAGTATCTGGGTCTGACACTAGACTTGTCCTTGCCCAGAACCTTCTAGGACTGCATTCTCTCTCTCCATTCTTATACTATGGTCCTCCAGGCCCAGAAGAAGCCCTTACTTCAGGCTTCCATGAGATTCGTGTGTCTCATATTTGTCTCCTTTGAGGCTGTCCAGTTGCCCAGTTTTACACTAGGCTGTTGCAAATCAACATTCTTACTTGCGCGAGTTGACAAACCGATTCGGTTCTTAGACCATCCAATGCTTCTGACCCCAGGCAGACAATGCCAGGGCAGTGGTCTACATCAATCCTAAGTCCTATATCAAGGAGGCATCAGAAGTTGTGCTGCTTTATGGGAAGCAGACTTGATCCTCTCTTGGGCAGAACTTCACAATCCACCCTTTCCATCTTTCAGCTATCCACATTCCAGGTGTAGAAAATTGGCAGGTGGACTTTATCTGTTATCAGCTGCTGGGTTTATGTGAATTTTGGCTCTACATCTATAGGTCTGCCAAGCCTTTGAAACAGATGGGTGGGGGGTACCAGATATGGAGTTTCTGGACCATCCAAATTGATCCACAAATTTGATGATTGTCGCCAGGCCCAGGTACACTCTGGTGACGACATTTATTCAGTTTCAACTTGATCTATATGCCTTTATGCCTCTTCGTAGCCTACTCTGCAGAATCGAGAAGTAGGGCATTCTCCTGATCCTCATCGCACCAATTTGGCCCAGGAGGAAATGGTTTTCAGACATATTCTGGCTCCTGGCAAATACTCCATGGGCCCTTCTGGCCCAGCCTCTTGGTAAATGGCTTTCTTGGCATGGTTGTAAAGTTTCATAAAGTCCACTATTGCACCTGGAAGACCTATCTTGCTTGGAGAAAGTCAAGGAATTTTCATTCTAGAAAGTACTCAGTGGAACATATTCTGTCTTCCTTCCAATCTGGATATTTGTCTGTTTTTTCAGCATGCTGCTTTTCATAAAAATAGTGTTCTGGACTTGTCTTTTTTCGGGAGGAACCACCTGCACCTCCCATTGAATATCTTCTGTCATTGTTTCGCCTTAGCCAATACATCATCAGAAGAGAAAGCATGGTTCTTGTATCGAGGATTCAAAAGACTTACAAGCACAACATTTTTAATCTCTTCATGCTTCTCAAAACATATATCAATCAAAGCTCTTTGGTTTGACAGACCAACATTTGAAAGTTGGAGGGTGTTGTGTGCCATAATGACACGGAGATCTGATGTATCAGCAAGCCTCATTCCTTTAGGCATGTTTGCTCCACTGTCTCAAAGTTTCCCAAGCATCACTCGGTCTTTGTTGATTCCCCATTCTTCAAGCATGCCTAGAAACATTTCTCTATTGTACTCAGCTGTGTTTGATCCTTGCATCACCTTTGTATTCAACACCAATTGCCTTTTTGTCCATCCGTCATCAATGAAGTGGCATGTAAGAATTGGTAGCGACTCTGACTCTGTTTGTGACCAGCAGTCCGTCACAAATGAGAGTGAGTTGCCAGCATTC
This sequence comes from Pelophylax lessonae, assembly GCF_965119305.1. NCBI lineage: Eukaryota > Metazoa > Chordata > Amphibia > Anura > Ranidae > Pelophylax > Pelophylax lessonae. The sequence goes on along the minus strand of NC_138769.1, from coordinate 389,773,315 downwards.
TCTGGTTGCAGCATAGCCTTTACTTTGTCAACTACCTTTCGGTGTAGCTTTGCCAGCATTTTGGTTCGATAATACCGCTCACTCTTCAGTGTGTAGCTTGGCTCAAGCATGGACATCAATCATGAGTCAGACACCATTGTAAATGGCTGGTTATCAGTGACAATCATCTCTGTGATTACTCTGTCCAGCAATTGGGATCTTCCATCTAAATCTAGACAGTGACATCTGTTTTTTTTCACAAACATATCTGTTATTTGCCTGGGATAGTGGAGGAGGTATTGAATCAAAATCACATTGATATTCATTTTGTTTTTTTCTGTGCTGCATGATACAGTTCAATATGATGAACTCTTAGATGGGCCCTGTTCTGTCTCAGCATCGATTGTACCTGTGACCCTCTTGTAGACCTCCAGTCTGTAAGTGTGTGCAGCAGGTTGAATGATGGCTTCAACAGATAGTTTACTCAATGAATAAAGACTCCAGAGGTGTTCTCCAATGCTTCTTTATGCTTCAAGTTAGCAAAGACATAAACATAGAGGCTTTTCCATAGGTAAATTTACAATGAAGTTACACAGCTTCCACACTCTGCAGTCTCCTCATAACAACTAAACAAAATGGCAGTTACAGCAGGAAAATGGAGATGGGAGAAACCATCTAGCCAGAAACAGCAGGGGTGCTAGGAAGATACCAATATCATAGCATAACATAACATGTAATAACAACTGCTAGACAGTTAAAGCTGCGTGGCAGCACACTCCCCGCCTGGTATCGTGAGATACCACTACACAATTATTTTCCATAAACATACAATTAACATTGCATACAGTAGAATGCTATGTAGCCCTCTTCTCTAAGCTAACTATGCTAGAGGTCTAAGTGACTACTACACATAACACTGAATCAGAATTTTTGGAAGCAGGCATAATTAGGACTGTCTCAGTGACTGGTCTCAGGAAGGTTTTTGGGCTCCCGTCCTTTACAATCCTGACTTCCACACTTCGGACCTTTCCATCATCACTAGCAATGGCCTTTGAAATAACTCCAACTGGCCACTGGATCCGATTGGTTTGCTTTTCTTTTAGAAGAACCAGGTCCCCTTCCTTTAAGTTAGGCTTCTGGGTTTGCCACTTTTTACGTCCTTGAAGAAGTGTGAGGTATTCCCTCCTCCATCTGTCCCAGAAACAATCTGCAAGGTATTGAGCATATCTCCATTGACGTTTATATATGTCCTTTTCATCAAAGATGCTCTTTGGCGCTGGGATCTGTCCAATTTTACGGCTCAATAATGCAGCTGGAGTTAAAACAGTTGGACATTCTGGGTCTGTGGATACAGCTGTCAGCGGTCTTGAGTTGATTATTGCTGCAGCCTCAGCAAGGAATGTAGTAAGTACTTCATGGGTAAGACGTGAAGAACTCACATCAAGCAACATAGAATCCAGTATGCGCCTTGCCATCCCAATCATACGTTCCCATGCTACGCCCATGTGTGAAGCGTGTGGTGGGTTGAATTTCCACTGGTTTGCAGTGGCAGAGAAGGTGGCCCTTGGAGGCGGCTCTGTCTGAGAAGCTCGCTCCCGCAGGGGTTTGTTAATGCTCTGGGACGCTCTCTCGCTATAATTGAACTGGTTGGTCAGTTTTCTCTCCTTCTTGTTCCTGGATGGTATTTCCTCACCTTCTGTCCATTCTTCACTAGCCTGAGCGTCAGACTTCCCATCTGTATCTTTGTCTCCCGGCTCTGTGGAGTCGTTGGTCTGAGTCTCTTCAATGACTCCCAACTTCGCCATCTGTCGCCGCGCTTCATCAGAGTCTTCGCGTGGCATATTTCCATCCAGGGAGAAGCGTACGGCCAGCTGGTCCATGATGCTAATGGGTTTGTAGGCCCGTTCCTTAAAACTGTACCTCACAATGTTCTGGGGGGCATGAGGGTTGTTTGCAGTCAGAATACGAGTGAATTCCTCCTTATGTTCAGCCTCGCTGAGTTCCAGCTGGTCCGGAGGCTTAACCAGAGTCTTGGCCTGCATCCATTCATCAGCTCCATCCCCCATATCTGTGGAGTCATCTTCATCCTCCAAATTTCTTCTTGAGCAGATGTTGGAACTCAATGCTACAACTTCAGGCCGGATTTCCGGATCAGTATCTGGATCCTCCAGGTGGAAATCGATAATTTCTTCTGAGTTTGTAGAAGACTGGTCCATTAAAAACTTGGGTCCTGAAAACCAAATGGTTTGTGTGAGGACAACTGCTGGCACTAAAATCTTCTGCATGAATGCTAGAAAGTGCTCTTGCTTCTCAGGTTTGTTACGGAGAGTTTTCTTCAGTGCAGCAAATCTGGTTAAAGCTTGTTCTCGATTGTTAGGGAGAGTAAGCCTTGGTACTCGGAAGGGTACTGGAGCTACCCAACTGTTGGAATTGTCTTTGAAGAACTCTTCATCCATAATCTTGATGAGCTCCTTGTCTTCAACTGAAGGAGCAATCTTGTTGTCATCGCAAGTAGTCTGGTACACTGAATCACCAAAGTACTTTTGAGAAGTGAGCTTGCAGTTAATGCTTTGGAGTGCTTGATATGGAACTTCGTTCTTAAAATCAAGTCTTTCCTTCACATAATAGTGCGATGGACATTTCATCAATTGACAGGTAACATTAGTTTTGTAGGAAGCTACATCCAAGAGCTTGTGAGATTGGTCTAAACAGACTTCTCCTATTATCACCCATCCAAGATCAAGTTTCTGGGCCTGAGGAGCATCGTCTGGACCGTTACATAACTCTCTTATTTTATGAACTCTAGGAATGTCTCTCCCTAGTAGAATCAAAATCTTAACATCCTTGTTAAGTGGTGGAATGTAGTTAGCAATGTGACTCAAATGAGGGTGATGACGTGCAACCTCTGGTGTGGGGATTTCTTCTCTGTTGTTCGGTAGCTGATCACATTCGATTAGAGTTGGAAGAGGAAACTCTGTGTCCTCATATTCTGATGCGACTATGAAGCCATGGGCTCTTCTTCCAGAAGTATTGACCTTTCCTGCACATGTCTGCAAGGTATAGGACCAGGCCTCTCCTTGAATGTTGAATAGGTCAAAGAATTCTGTACTGGCCAATGAGCGATTGCTCTGATCATCGAGTATGGCGTACATTTTTATGGATTTTTGTGGACATCCTTCAGGAAACACTCTTACAAGACATATCTTGCTACAAGACTTGCTATGAAGCCCTTCTCCACATACCTCTGTACACCTTGTGGTTACGGGGTCGGCATATTGCTCAGTTCTCTCCCCGCCATCATCTGATGTAGTCTTGGGGTTGCTGCCGGGTGAAGGTTTCCTTTTGAACAGGTCTGAATGAAGAGCGTCCACATGTTTGGCACTGTAGCAGAGAGAACATCTGATGGCGATCTTACAGTCTCTAGCTAAATGATCGGAGGATGCACAACACTTAAAACAGATATTATGCTCTTTGAGAAATGACTTGCGTTCTTCAATAGGCTTGTCCTTAAATGCACGACATTTGGAGAGAGAGTGTGGCGCATTATGAATAGGACACTGTTGATTAAGATTGCTAGCTTTAATGTCTGTAGCTAAGACGTTGGATGCTATTGCAGTCTTCCTCACGGCAATAGGATGCCTTAAATCCTTGAATTTACTGTTGGTGGCAATACCCCTTGAAGTACTTAAAGGAATGGTGGTTGTATCTGGATAGAAGAAGCTTGGGTCATTCTTGGATCTTGCAACCTTCCGCACGAACTCTGAAAAATAAGAAAAGGGAGGGAAGGAAACACAATGCTCATACTTATACTTTGATCCTACACTAGTCCACTTTCCCTGAAGATAACTAGGCAACTTTGCTACAATAGGATTTACGCCCTGAGCAGTGTCTAAATAGCTAAGACCTGGTAAACTAGGATCTAACTTAGCAATTTCAAGTTCTTGAAGGAGGTCACCTAACTCTCTAAGCTTATGATTGTCCTTAACAGAGATTTTAGGAAAGTCGTTAAGTCTCTGGAATAAGGCAGATTCAATGACTTCGGGGCTCCCATAGTCTTGTTCTAGACGTTCCCAGGCAGCATCAAGGCCTGCTTTAAAGTTATAAATGTAGACAGATTTAAGTCTCTTTACTTGTTCTGAAGATTGACGCCCCAACCACTTTATTAGTAAGTCAAGTTCTGCTTGAGGATCAATGTCCAAGTTCTTGGTTACCGCCTTAAATGTAGATCTCCAACTCCTGTAGTTCTCTGGGCGGTCATCAAATCCAGACAGTCCAGTTGTAATCAACTCTCGTCAAATCATATACTTGCTGAACTCTGCAATGTCAGTGCTTTCAGTTTTTATAGCCACAGGGTCTACTGATGGTGTGCCGTCTTGGACCATGGTTGGTATCTGATGTTGGCTGGTAGGTAGAGAGAAAGGTGTTGCAGATGGGTTTAATTAAGGTAAATGTCTGTCGACTGAAGGTCTCTGAGCATTTGAAGTCAAAGAGAGCTGTATCAAAGGGGGTATAGAGTTCATTCTGTAGTCTTCTGCTGTGCCCTTGTAATCTCTATGCACATAGGGTTGTGGTGGCACATGAGCTGCGTAGGTTGATTCACTTGATTTTGTGACGTGCGGTAGTTGTGGAGGGTCTCTGTTAGTAGGTGTGTCTAGTTGACCAGCTTGCTTTGGCGACACATTGCCTTCTGATCCACTTGCTGGATGATTATGAGAAGAATCTCCAACTGTAGGTGGGACTGTATTGTCGTGGTTCTGAGTTAGGACAAACTGTAGGGTCCTTTCAACAGGGTCTTGACAAGCAGCTAAGCTGGTACAAGCTGCTCCTTCTTCTTCCAATAGGGCTTGTTCCAAGACAGATAACTCTGCTAAAGCTACTTCCTTTTCTCTATTCTTCTGAAGAATTTCTAGCTGAGCCTCTGTTTCTGCTTGTATTCTTGCTTCCTTGCATTTAGCTTCTGCCTTGAAGGCTGCTTCTTTTTCAGAGCAGGCGGCTTTAACCTGGGCTACTGCAACCTTTTGGCGAGCTTTGAGTATTTGGTCGCTCAGTATTGACCTTATAGAGCAGGACCGCAATGACTTAGAAGAAGATTTATGATATGAGCGGGCAGACCTAGAAGATTTTCCTGAGTGTCTGGAAGAAGCAGAGTTACAGGATGTAGTCTCATGTATCTGTGCCAATCTCCCTTCTATCTGTGCCTTTGCTTCAAGATATGTGCTATGCCTCTGCTGGTCAGTAGAAGTAAAGTCCTTTAATTCCAATGCAGCTTCCTCTATGTTGGAATGTGACAATAGAGAATAGTACTTCTCAGAAAGTCTTTTATAATTCTCAAATGCCTTCTTAACCCTTGAGAGAGCAGTGTTCAATTGCTCAGAATTGTTGCTAGTTTCATTAGTGGCTGTTATACAACTTAAAGTCTTTTCCCATAATGCAGTCAGGTTACTAGATGTTTCTTCCTTACTTGCTTCATAAACCTCCCTTGCCTTCAAGGATGGATGAGGGGCTCTGACAGGACGAGCAGAAAGAAGTAAGGAGTTTGCTTTATCCTGACTAAATGCAGGTAATTCTGTGAGATCTCTGTCAGACATAATAAGTACTGTATTTCTGGTGTCTTGTTAGAAATCTGCCAGAGCTCAGCTCTGTAAGTAGTGACTTCTGTTATTAAGCAGGCTGGCTGAGGTGCTGGGTATTTGATACAATAGCTAGCTATTGCTGGAACTAGTTCAAACTGGATCACCTCAGAAGGCTGTAACAGTAATGAAGCATTCAGTAGGTGGCTGGTTTCATATGCAGAGTAATGCTTCTGGTGACTCACAGACAAGTGTGGTACTTACTGTTCTGAAGCTGCAGAGTCTTGGAAATTTACTTTTCTTAAGCTGCAGAGATACCTGTGATGAATTCTTCATCTAAATTTACTCTGAAGCTGTGTACTCCTGTAAATTTACTTTTTGAAGCTGTGTACTCCTGTAAATTTACTTCAAGTACTTCTTGGAAATTTACTGCTGAAGCTGCAGAGATAACTGTGTGATGGATAATTGTAAATTTACTGTTCTGTCTCAGCATCGATTGTACCTGTGACCCTCTTGTAGACCTCCAGTCTGTAAGTGTGTGCAGCAGGTTGAATGATGGCTTCAACAGATAGTTTACTCAATGAATAAAGACTCCAGAGGTGTTCTCCAATGCTTCTTTATGCTTCAAGTTAGCAAAGACATAAACATAGAGGCTTTTCCATAGGTAAATTTACAATGAAGTTACACAGCTTCCACACTCTGCAGTCTCCTCATAACAACTAAACAAAATGGCAGTTACAGCAGGAAAATGGAGATGGGAGAAACCATCTAGCCAGAAACAGCAGGGGTGCTAGGAAGATACCAATATCATAGCATAACATAACATGTAATAACAACTGCTAGACAGTTAAAGCTGCGTGGCAGCACAGGCCCAAAGATTTGACGTATTTCTGTTTTTTGCAGTTACTGATCCCATGCTTATGTTTGTACATGTGTTGCACACTGCTGCTTTTTCTGGAGATGGTTGAGACGAGAAATAGTCCCAGACCACACTTTTACTCTTTCTCTACTCATCCATCTCAATTTCAACTTGAAAGACACAAAAAAGTTTAAAGAAATGGCTTGATGAAGTTGCTGCTGATGCTGGCTCCCTGTTGTGGGTTGGTGGCTAACGCCTGGCAGTGTGGCTTGCTTGGTGTCACCCTGTTGTGGGTGGCTGGCTTGCAGAAACACTGTGGTGGCATTGGCTGGCTGGCTTGGTGTCACCCTGTTATGGGTGGTTGGCTTGCAGGAACACTGTGGTGGCACTGGCTGGCTGGCTTGGTGTCACCCTGTTATGGGTGGCTGGCTTGCAGGAACGCATGTTTAGGCTGGCTGGCTTGGTGTCACCCTGTTATGGGTGGCTGACTGGCTTGGTGACTGGTGTCCTCTTGTTATTGGTGGCTGTCTTTCAGGAACAGTCTGTGGTGGCTGGTTGGCTGGCTTGGTGTCACCCTGTCATGGGTGGCTGGCTGGCTTGGTAACTGGTGTCACCTTGTTATTGGTGGCTGGCCTTCAGCACCTGTCTGTGGTGGCTGGTTGGATGGCTTGGTGTCACCCTGTTATGGGTGGCTGGCTTGCAGGAACACTGTGGTGGCTGGCTTGATGTCACCCTGTTATGGGTGGCTGGCTTGCAGGAACACTGTGGTGGCTGGCTGGTGGGCTTGGTGTCACCCTGTTATGGGTGGCTGGCTTTCAGGAACAGTCTCTGTTGTGCCTGGTTGGCTTGCTTGGTGTCACCCTGTTATGGGTGGCTGGCTTGCAGAAACACTTTGGTGGCTGGCTGGCTTGCTTTGCCATCCACCCTGTTATGGGTGGATGGCTTGCAGGAACGCTGTGGTGGGTGGCTGGCTTGCTGGAACACTGGTGGGGGCTGAGTTGGGGTCACCCTGTTGTGTGGGTGGCTGGCTTGGTGTCACTCACTCACCCTGGCCTGTTGTGGCAGGTAGCTGGCTCACTGGAACACTGGTCACGGTGGCGGCGGGTGGCTTGGTGTCATCTGGGTAGCTGGTTGCTTGCTCGCTGGGCTGGCACACTGTTGGGATGGGTGGCTGAGGCCAGGGCCTGTGGGTGGATGGATGGCTGGCAGCGTGACCGGACCAGACTGCAGCTGGCTGTAACACGAGGCTGTGGGAGACGGTCTTAAGTGCAGCGCGCCGTGAAATGGCGTCACATATGGGCCGCGCAGGTGTGGGAGGCGGTGTTAGAAGGCAGAACGTGTGCGTGCAACATACGGAATGACGTCACGAAAATATCGGCAATATCGGTAAATCCAAATGCCGATACAGATATATCGGGGAAAGTGCATATCTGCACCCGATATATTGGTGTTGCCGATAATCGGTTGATCTCTAGTAGTGTTACCATATCTTTGCTTTGAAAGTGTACTACTGGTCCTGCTTGATGTTCCCTACTCTTCTGGCTGCAAGTTGTCAATATGGAAAATATATATGTTGTATTTTGTCTCTTACCTGATTTAAAAGAAATATGTTCTATTCAAGCTTTGAAACATTATACGTATAAAGCACTATATATGTATGTTTTAAAGCCAAATTTTTTATTTACAAATATAATGTTTGAGGTCCTTAGTATTGCTAGATTTTTGTAAATTATTAGATGTGGTGGGGCATTCATTTTCTTTTTTTAAGGCTTTTTTTGCCCTCTGTTTTCATCTTGTAATCTGTCCAGTAAGACACCACCTGTATTAGAGTGCCCCCATTCTGGATAAAGGAGGCACTGTTGGACAGCAGCATAGTTAGGCTGGGGGGAGGAGCGTGTTACTGTAGATGCACTAGCAGATTTAGATACACTGACAAATTGAAGCCAAACGCCAGGTAACACTTTTTAAGCATTTATAACAACAGTTTTTCTTTTTAGATAAAGGATTTGCATACAAAAAAGCTGATAACTGTAAGCACCCATGTCAGTGGTAAATAGTTCCTCTCTGCCCTCTAACTGCTACAACTGTAGGACAACTTGTTCTGTTGAAAAAACAACACACTGGCTGCATCACCTGGTAAAAAAAGAAGGAAAAAAAAAAGAAACAAATGCAGCCATCACATCTAAGAATCGGTAACCTGCAATATAATTAATGTTTGCTTTTGAGTATACCACCTCTAAATAGCAGTTTAAGACAGGTTGTACCTGGTGAGGGCTCCTGCCATGGCCCCCGTCCTGCCTGGATCTGTCCCAAGGCCTGGTCTCCCGATATCTGGGTCCCTGTAGGCCTCGTGGCGCCGCCATTTTGTTGTAGCCCCATGTATTCCTATACACTGTGGTCATGTTTGTGTAGTCTGGTGTCCATTTTCTTGTTATTTGCATTGCAAATAGCGGCGGCCATGAAAGGGGAGCCCGATGTACGGCATTTTGGCGGTGGGAACCCCTCCTTATCTCCTGGTGCTGACTCCTGGATCATTTAGCTTCCTGACCGCCATCACGTGTAGTGCAGATTCTCCTGGTGATTGCAGGTGCCTGTGTCAGCGGGTGGTGAGTCTGGTGGGGCCCTCTCCCTCTGCTGCTGAGGATCGCTGAAGTGGACTGTGCCACCAGTGGTGGACCCTCCTGTTTCCAGATTAAACAAGGCAACCATGATTCTGGTGGAATAGTCCTGGGCCTTTAAGGATCTGGCTGACCGGAAGGAAGAGGCTGTTGCCCGCGTTATGTACACCTTAGCTGGTTCGGCAATGAGGCCGGTATTTACCATTGCCCTAGTGTCGCAAACTCTGACCGAGTGGGCTAAGCTCCTACAGCGTGACCTGGAGGGAGAACAGCTCCCTCATGCCTTTGCTGAGCTGGCAGACCAGCTGGTTCAGGGGCTGCAGTTTATCTGGGATGCCTCTTTGAACACTGCTCCCTTGGTGGCTCGTCTCTGTTTTGGTGGTGATTCTTTGGCGTGTATTTTGGCTTAAATGCTGGTCTGCGGACCAGACTTCTAAAAAGGCCTTGACGGATCTTCCCTTTCAAGGAGATCGTCTGGTTGGAGCTACCCTGGATGACATCAATAAAGGTCCCACAGGGGGGAAGAGTACCTTTCTTCCGCAGGTTACTAAGGGCACAGACTCGTCGTAGACATGGACCTTCCTTCTTGGCTCATACGTTTTTTCATCTCTGAGGGTCGACTACCAAGGGCTCGAAGCCTTTCAGGGCCTCCTCTGGCGGATCCAAACGATCCAAGTGGGCTTCTCCAGACTCACGGACAAGGTTCCTTCAACATGAAGGTGCGCCCTCACCTGTATCTGGGGTGGGGGGACGTCTTTGCCAACCTGCGCCTGTCCCCAGACCGGTTACAGGGTTTGTATGGGGCGGTACAAGACCGGTTCCTTCACAGGGTGATTGTCCCTGTTCCGACGTTTTCAGGGTTTCTACTAAAACCTGTTTACAGTCCCCAGGAAGGAAGGCAAAGTGCATTGAATCCTGGACCTCAAAGCGCTAAACTGTTTTGTGCGGGTACAGAAGTTCAGAATGGAGTCTATTGGAACGGTGGTGGCATCCCTGTGTCAGGGGGATTTCCTTGCCTCTATAGATATCAAGGATGCCTATCTTCACATTCCAAAATGTGCCAGTCACCTGCGTTTTCTCCGCTTTGTTGTGGGAGAGGAGCATTTTCAGTTTGTGGCGTTACCCTTTGGTCTCGCCTCCGCTCCTCGGGTCTTCACGAAAGTCTTGGCTCCAGTGCTAGCCTTGCTACCCCAACGGTGGATCGCGGTACTGGGCTACTTGGATGATCTCCTTCTGTGAGCGGAGTCTCCCTCTACTCTAGTGGAGAACCTGGAGATCACAGTACAAACTCTGTAGAAGTTTGGCTAAATTGTGAATTTTCAGAAGTCTGCCCTGGTTCCGTCCTCAAAGCTGGACTGTTTGGGCCTGACTCTGGACTTGGCCATAGCTAAAGTGCTCCTTCCTCTGGACAAACTCCAGAAATTGCAGGCTTCAATTCACCTCCTGCTGTCCAACAAATGGTCATCCCTCTAGACTTGCATGCGGTTGCTGGGCCTGATGGTATCTACCTTCGAGGCGGTTCCATTTGCACAGTTCCATACGAGGTCCCTACAGAGGGAGATTCTGACCAAATGGTACAAGACTCCGCAGTCTCTGCAAATCAGATCTGGCTATACAAAGGATACAAAGGAGTCACTGTTATGGTGCTTCGCTCTCCAGCGGTTCGGCTGGGAAAATCCTTTCTCCCCTTGTATTGGACAGTGGTCACCATGGATCCCAGCCTATCCAGCTTGGGAGGCGTTCTTGGCAAGCATTCTGCTCAGGGGATCTGGACACTGGAAGAGTCCAGACTACCGTGCGATCAGACTGTGTCTGGATCATTGGATGGATCGTCTACAGGGATGCCCAGTGCGCATTCAATCAGATAATGCCAGGGCCGTGGCTTATGTCAATCACCAAGGAGGCACAAGAAGTGCCCTGGCGGCTCTGGAGGTAGTGGGCATTCTAAGGTGGGCAGAACGGTTCGTTCCAGCCCTCTCTGCCATACACATTCCCAGGGTGGAAAATTGGCAGGCGGATTACCTCAGTCATTGGCGTTGGACCAGGGGGAGTGGTCCCTTTATCCGGATGTGTTTCATCAGCTGTGTCTCTGGTGGGGCACCCCCGAGGTGGATCTGTTGGCGTCCCGGCTCAACAGAGAGATGCAGAGGTTTGTGGCTCAGTCAAGGGTTCCTCTGGCAGACGCCACAGACACGCTGGTGGGCCCGTGGGGTCAGTATCGTCTGCTATATGCTCCCCCCCCCCCCCCCTCTCAAGCTACTGCTCCGACTCCTACACAGTATTGAGGCAGAAGGGATTCCGGTCACCCTAGTGGCACCGGACTTGCCTCGCCAGGCCTGGTTCGCTGATCTAGTGTGGCTGGTCCCTGAGGTTCATTGGAAGCTTCCTCTCAGGGTGGATCTGCTGTCCCAAGGACTGATCTTTCATCCTGCAATGATCCCCAATGTTCAAGAATGACAGGAGCTGTGTTCCTCAATGAATATTAGAGAAATAGGTTTTTCGGGAAGTCAAAAATCCCATTATTTTCTAAATTACAGCTCATCAATCACTTGCAATAGTCCAGTACTGAAATAAAAAAAGTAATTAGTGAATTTGGAAGAAGCTGAGAGCATAATAATGAACTTTTCTGAGTTAAGAATACATACTTGTTTTTTTTTTTTTTTTTTTCTAAAGCCAGAGTTTTAGTGTCACTTTAGGGGTTTTTTAAATGGATGCAAAATAAAGTTTACCCCTTTGCGCCGAACGGTAAATAAATGTTAATGTCTTGGTATAATTTTGCAACTTTGACATGTGTTAGTAAAACCGTATATATCATTACAACTGCATCCAGGTGGATTATATCTTGTTTTTTTTTTTTATTTTTCAGGACAAATCAGGCATTTATTTGGTGGTAAATGGTAATGGATATCTCCTGATTTATTTTTTTTATTACCTAAGGAAAACTTGCCCAAAATAGTAAAAAAAAAAAATCATCTTTTTTTTTTTTTTTATTTAGCTGTATATTTCTGTTTACTGCCATAACCTACCACCAAAGAACAATCCAAAATAAATTATCCTGCTCCCGTTGCAATTCCACATTTGTGTATGTTTGTTGTTTGTACCCATAGTAAGGCCTAGAAACAAGTGTACATTTTGATTTTTTTTATCCTACCTAAAACACACTGACACTGATACTAATTAAAAAAATGTTTCAAAAAAAAAAATCCTGTCCAAAATAAACTGACCCTTACTTGACTCAAACACTAACCCTGTCACTGACCTAGATGAAACCTTGATCTAGGTTTTTTTTTTTTCCCCCACACAGTTTTTTTTCTCTCTCTCTGCAAAGAGAGAGAGACAGTGTATCTTTCCTCTCTATTCCCTGAGACAGAGAGAGAAATGCGGGCTTCTCAGTGACTGATCACTGTGACAGCCAATCGTAGGCTATCACAGCGATCAGATGACACAGAATCGGGAGTTCCGGTCCCGGGGCTCCCAATAAGACCCCGGTCTCTGTGCTGGGAGCGTGCAGTGAAAAATATATTATAGGGATAAGTAGTGGATGGTATTTTTGGAGAGTAGGGACATTGTTTAGTATCAATTAAATAGCCTACTAAAATCATGATGCCAAAAAAATGGGGTTGCACATACAAAATGTTTTAGATGTTTAATAAAAAAAAACATTTTAAGAGGTGTTTTAGTTACTTTTTGCGTTTTATTCAGCTAGTTCATTTTGTTGGCTGTTCCCTGAAGTAACATATCTGTCACTGTTTATGTAAGACACTGTTAGTTTATAAATTAACTAACCCAGTTATCATTACAGATGTGCAACACTCTACAAGTCACCAAGCCAGAAAGAAAACACTGTACAATATCAAATCACGGTAAGCAGCAATAAGTCGCTGACTAAAATGTAGGCTGTACTGTGTCTGTGTATCTAAAATCCCTATTGCTGAGCCTAAAGTAGAACAATAGCCAAACCCTTTTTTTTTTAACAGGAAGTGAGGGGAAAATCCCTGAAAATTAAGGGAATCACTTGGGGCCCCTTAGGTCACCAGAGCTAGTGTCCCAACTAGAAGGTTTCCCCTCTATTCATTTTCTGGGAACAAGACAGGACAAAGAGAGAGGATGAATCTCCCTAACGAGGACACAGGCAATAATAAAAACCTAATAGGTATTTTAATCCCTCTCCAGTCTACCCAAACAAAAGTTGCTTTAGTTATACTTTAACCTTTTTTCTCCCCTTTGGTCTGTTAAATATTAAAGCAGTAGTAAACTCTTGCATAAAAAAAAAAAAAAAAACGTCTATCTGCAAGTCAATGTCATAATGTGCTAGTATGCATCTCATACCTCAAAACAAAGCCCTGCAGTGGCACGCTGACAAGGCCTTTATTTTTCTTCCAGGTTTGTGGGTGTATTTTGAGGCTCCTCTGATACAGGCAAACAGTTACTGAATGACAGAAAGTTCAATGAACTACCTAGAGTGCTCATCAGTGCCCTGCTAGTTAATTGAGAACTACAAGCCCTCAGCCACAAAGGCTGAAGGTAATTGTAGTTCATTGATTCACGGGGATCTGTGAATAGATGCTGCCGTGTGTTTTTGAATAGTGACAGCAGGTGGGGTAAGAAGATCCGTGGCCCGCTGTCACAAGAAGGGGCAGATGCTGAATATGTTACACCCTTAATGTGGGAGTATGTTCAGAAAGGTGAACCCTATCCTTTAAAGTATGCTTGCGGTCGAACGTTGGATTCTGCATCCTGGGCAGTCAGTTGTGGTTATCCGCAGCTTGCTGTGGCTTTTTTCATTCTTGAGGAAGTTCGGAAAAGGGATTTTAATCCCCTAAGCCTTCTGCATCTGTAGGGGAGGCAAGCATTTCTGGCAGTACAAGTCCACCTCCTCCTTTGCAAGAAGTTTTTCTTCCACCTGTCCTGCTCCAGGTGGGGGATGACTGCTGGCTTGCCCTTGTGTCAAATGGGTTAGCGAATTGGTATCCCCAACAGGAATCCACACAAGGGGGCAATGGCACCCAACCTGACGGTGGGCACACCCTCAAGGCCAAGCCAAGCACACTCAGTATCCACAACTTGGTATAGTGTGAAGTGCATACAGAATCTGCATACTTCACATGTAGTAAATATCCCTTAACTCAACCTGGAAAGCTCCCCCTGTGAAATATCTTTAAGGCCCCTTCCACACGGGATTGACTTCGCCAGGAATCTGCTTGCTGAGAGGGGAATCTGTCTGCTTAGCAAAGGGGTGGCTGGTCCACGTCTACTCCACTTATGCAGAGCTGACATAGACACAGCCCGCTCTCCAATCAGTTATGATTAAGCTAATGTGATTTCATAAAACGCGTCAACTATTCTGGTCCTTGTCCATGATGTCTTATGTCTATTATATGGATTTATGAATAAATCTATCCATTCTTTCATGCCGGAGGGTGGTTGGAGTGTGGTCCTTCGTTTTTTGTATATATATACTGCTGGGATTGCAGATCTGACGTGCACACGACCTCTGACTGCTGGATTATTTTCACCTGAGCGACTAACTTTCTTTGTATTCCCGCTCTCCAATCCGCAGCCCTGTGGTCCCTGTGGATATATCTTGAAAGACTCTTCCAGGTGCATAATGAGTTTAACTCAGATGTGCCTGGCTTGTCATCGGTCCTGGGCACCAGGGCAGTTCCATTGATGTCTGTTGGGACACAGGAGCTGTACGGACACAACCACTGTGTGCCAAAACACCATCCATGTGGGTGGGTGTCCCTGAACTTACACAGGGACATGCACCCACATGCATTTCATATTCACACAGCTGATGTGTCCCAATAGACATCAGTGGGAATGTCTGCATAGAGATGCACGGAACACTTGTGCTTTCCCCTGCGGTTAAACACAGGCATACGGTATAATAAGCTTAGTGTGAACAAGGTGGTAGTTGCTTTTCTTTACCATGTAACTTGAGTGTCCACAGCTGTAGAGAAGGGGGTTTTATTTTTGTTTTTTCTTAGCGCACCCTGTGTTCTACATCTGCAGGTGGGTGGTAATTATCTAAAGCAGAGCTGCGTCCTTAAAAAATGCAGAGAAAAGGATTTAAAAAAAAATACTACTTCCAATCAATCAATCCCAACAATCAAAAAACACATTTTGGTGTCTGAATTTTCAAAATTGCATAAGTAATTAAAAAAAAGGAGGAACTTCCACCGTACTTACCTCACCCCGGTCAGGCTGGCCAGATACAGGCCTGGCCTCTCCCGGGACTGCCCAATGTGTCACGCATCCCCGGGTACGTTTTTCCATCTACTCTGGCACTGTCCCCGCATACAGGCCTACTGGAAACAGATAGTGGCCTTCCTGCATGATACTATGGGATCCCCCCTCCAGCTAGACCCCAAACAGTGCTTACTGGGTATTTACCCAGATGAAGACATGAATAAATGCACGAAAACCTTTCTGCAGCATACGCTCTTTATAGCCAGGAAGCTGGTGACTAGACGGTGGATGAGGGAGAGCCCTCCAGATTTCCAACTTTGGCTGAGGGAAGTAAACTCTGTCTTGCCGTACCATAGAATTATGTATAAGAACCGGGGATGTCCCACTAAATACAACAAGATTTGGGACAGATGGCTCCAGAATTCGGCCACATGTACCTAATATTCTATTTTATTTATTTATTTATTTATTTATTTTTTCTCATTCTCTGCACTGCTCTGCTGGCATGTAAGCTGCACCCTGTTGTGCTGCATTGTCCGTACTGCTCCATCCCTCTGCATTTATGTAAACCTGTTCTCCTGTTAATTTGTGATTGCACTTTACCGAAAGTTCTTGTTCGAACTTGGATTTCTACCTGTACCATGTTGGTTTATCCCTTTTTTTTTTCCTCACAATAAAATCTCTGTTTTTCCAAAAAAAAAGGAGGAACTAAACTCTGAAAACTGGGCCTATAAAGAGGCAGACAGAAAAGAATTGACAAGGCGCCAGTATTGCCTATGGTCTCCTTGCAGATAATGTTTTTCCCATTGCTAATATGTCTTATTCTGCACTGTGCCTGCATGTGAAGGTGGCTATTTCGGTAGAGGCAGATCTTTTCTTCCTCATGTGAAAGCCCCCAGAAAATGGGGGGCAGCACAATGGTAATATCATTCCAAATCAAATCTCACTTATATCAAAATGAAATCTCACGCATATAACCTGAGACTAGCAGTTAGAGGCAGCAATGCCTTAGGCCCACTTTAGATCACAATTTTAATTTTTATTTCTTGTGAGGTTAGGTCCACTTTAACAGCATATATATGAAATGTTACAGCACACTTTGTGTAAACTTGAATGTTACGGGCCACCTGGCTTGCTTTTTGTGTTCCCTGTACTCCCTCCATAAATAGAAAAAATAAAAAATATATTTTAAAAGCGAGAGCAATTAATCACTTCTTAACCGTCCAGTTCCCTGCCCCCTGCCATTCAGTGCCCCAGAACCCCGCCCCCTGCAGTACGCATCGGGCGTTCTCTGTGACTGCTGTGTCCTTCTGACACAGCTGATCGCAGATGGGGGAAGAGGGCCATTGGACAGTGTCCAATCACAGCTGATCACAAAGTAAGCAGACTTCCCGGTTATCGGCATTCCTTTCTTCCTACGCTGTGTCTGTGGGAGGAAAGGAAAGCCGATAACCAGCAAGACTGTCATCAAATCTTTTACACTGATAATCTGGGTATATCAGTGCAGCCTTATCAGTGCGCATCAGTGAGGAAGAAAAATTACTTATTTGCTAAATTTGGTTGCATGACCATGCAATGAAAATTGGCCTGGGCAGAAGTGGGGTGAAAGTGCCCAGTATTGAAATGGTTTAAGTACTAAGTAATCATAAAATATGGCTTCATCTTTATAGTGTTTAACCACTTGCCCGACCGCTCACGTTGCTGCTACTGCAGCAGAGCGGCTCGGTTGGGTCCAGCACCTACGTCGCTGGATTCCTCCCTCCCTCGGCAGCGCGCACGCGCAGCCGGAGGCTCGCTCCCGCTGTATTCAGACACAGCGGGAGTCGGGCCAGGGGAGGAGAGGTGGTGATCACCGCCGCTCTTCCCCGATCGTCGGGGAAAGAGTGAGAAAATCTGCCCACTTGTGTAAACAAAGCGGGCAGATCTTCTCTGTGACAGGCAGTGACAGATTACAGGATTCAGCATAGCTGAACCTGCGGTCTGTGTCGCACAACCCCCTCCCCCCACACACGTCAGTAAGCATGAGGCATATATTTAACCCCTTGATCACCAACAGTGTTAACCCCTTCCCTGCCAGTGTCATTATTACAGTAACAGTGCATATTTATAGCACTGATTACTGTAGTAATGTCACTGGTCCCCCCAAAAGTGTCAAAAATGTCAGTTAGGGGTCCAGTCTGTCCACCGCAATGTTGCAGTCCCGCAAAAAAAAATCGCAGATCGCCGCCATTACTAGTAAAAAAAAAACAATAAAAATGACAAATCTTTCCTGTAGTTAGTAAACACAATAACTTTTGCGCAAACCAATCAAAATACGCTTATTGTGATTTTTTTTTTACCAAAAATATGTAGCAGAAAACAAATTGGCCTAAGATGTTAAAAAAATTTTATTTATACATTTATTTTGGGAATGTTATATATCAGAATGTAAAAAATATTGTTTTTTTTTTTTTTATATTGTCACTCTTTTTTTCAAAAATTAAAAATCGCACAGGTGAACAAATACCACCAAAAGAAATCTCTATTTCTGGGGGAAAAAAGGACATAAATTGAATTTGGGTACAGCGTCGCACGACCGCGCAATTGTCCGTTAAAGTAACGCAGTGCCGAATCGCAAAATATAGCCTGGTCAGGAATTGGGTAAAATCTTCCGGTCTTAAAGCGGTTAAAAATACGCTCATTGAGAATTTTTTTGTTAAAGACATGTAGCTAAATACATTTTGGCCTAAATATATGACAAAAATTGAATATGTTGGATATTTTTTACCTGTCAAAGTAGAAAATGTCAATTTTTTTGCACAAATTTCGATCTTCTTTTTATTAATATTGCAAAAAATGAAAAGCGCAGAGGTGATCAAATACCACCAAAAGAAAGCTCTGTTTGTGGGGGAAAAAAGGACATCAATTTCGTTTGGGTACGGCATTGCATGACTGCGCAATTGTCAGTTAAAATCACGCAGTGCCAAGTTAAAAAAAGGGGCCTGGGCGTTAAGCAGGAAAATCCTCCGGTCCTAAAGTGGTTAACATATTAAAAACAGCAATCACTGCAAATGTTACAGCACACTTTGTGTAGACCTTAGTTGTTTTTTTTTATATGGTCTGTGTGTCCTCTATAAATGGTAAAAAGCTGTGTTAAAAGGGGAAGCATTCAGATACTGAATAATCATAAAATAGAATTTTTTCTTGAATGTGTTTACCATATAAAAACTTTTTTTTTTTTTTATTACCACTTTTACATGCAGTTACTTGATATTTTGCAGAACCAAGGATTCCGAGATGTGCAAGCTTCTTACCCTGAGACGGACTCCCCAAAATCTGAAATAAATCCACGTAAGCGCCGTAGAGAAGATGACATAGAATAAGATAGATCTCCATTTCACTGACTGTCCAAACACATGGATTTTATCAGTAACAAATGACTATATTTTGTCCAGCATTTGGGTGCTCTCTTTTTTCTTTCTACATATACAATACAGATGACAGCCTATAAATGTCAAAAAATTTACCATATATTTTGTAATCCAATAAATATTTTGTAATATGTATACTGTATATTGAATTATTCTTTCTTCTGACGGACTTCTGTCAATTAAAGGTGTTGTAAAGTCAGAGGTTTTTTATCTTAATGCATCTTAAGATAAAAAGTCTTCTGTGTGCAGCAGCTCCCCTTAGCCCACCCAATACCTACCTGAGCCCCCTCTCTATCCAGCGATGTCCGCGAGTGCATTTCTCTCCTGATTGGCTAAGACACAGCAGCGGCGTCATTGGCTCCCGCTGTTGTCAATCTAACTCAGCCAATCAGGAGAGAGAGGGGCGGGGTCGAACAGCAGCTCTGTGTCTGAATGGATACACGTTGCTGCAGCTCGGCTTGGGTGCCCCTATAGCAAGCTGCTTTCTGTGGGGGCACTCAACAGGAGGAAGGTGCCAGGAGCTCCAGCCAGGGAACCGAGAAGAGGAGGATCTGGGCTTCCCTGTGCAAAACCTTTGCATGGAGGAGGTACGTTTAATATGTTATATTTTATACGTTTAAAAACGAGACTTTATAATCACTTTAACGCTGTCACATCAGGTGTAATTTTCCTAAGTGTGAAAGCATGATTCTTCAAATAGGGCAAGAAATGTGGCTGAATCAATACACACATATCTTTAACCACTTGCCTCACGTTGACTGTACTGCGGCAAAACGGCTCGATTCCGTCGTCGCTGGACTCCTCCCCCTGTAGGCGGCGCTCCCGCTGTTTTCAGTCACAGCGGGAGTCGGGCCAGGGGAGGAGCGGCGGCGATCGCCGCTGCTCTTCCCCGATCGTCGGGGAATCGAGTTTGGAGATCCGCCCGCTTGTGTAAACAGAGCGGGCGGATCTCCTAAGTGACAAACAGTGACAGATTGCAGGGTTCAGCATAGCTGAACATGCGATCTGTCCCTGTGTCACTCAGTCACCTCCCCCCACACACGTTAGTAAGCACCAGGCATACATTAACCCCTCCCTCTCCAATAAAATTAACCTCTTCCCTGCCAGTGTCATTTTTACAGTAACAGTGCATATTTATAGCACTGATTACTGTAGTAATGTCACTGGTACCCCCAAAAGTGTCAAAAATGTCAGTCAAGGGTCCGATCTGTCCGCCGCAATGTCGCAGTCCCGCAAAAAAAATCGCAGATCGCCGCCATTACTCGTTAAAAAAAAAACAACACCAAAACTGACAGAAATCAAAATACGCTTATTGTGATTTTTTTTTACTAAACATAGGTAGCAGAAAACAAATTGGCCAAAAATTTTAAAAAATTTTGATTTTTACATTTTTTTTGGGGGGGGGGGGGAATTTCATATAAAAAATTTTAAAAATATTGTTAATTTTTTCAAAATAAACGCTATTTTTTTGTTTATAGCGCAAAAAGTAAAAATCGCACAGGTGATCAAATACCACCAAAAGAAAGCTCTGTTTGTGGGAAAAAAAGGAAGTGAATTTTGTTTGGGTACGGCATTGCACGACCGCGCAATTGTCAGTTAAAGTCGCACAGCGCCGAATCGCAAAAAGTGGCCTGGACGTAAGACAGCAAAATCCTCCGGTGGTAAAGTGGTTAAAAATTACATGTAAAACCATGCTATGGCCTTGACATTATATCTGTTCAACTTGATGACCGGTCATCTACACGAATGTGAATTTTTCTGTTAACTTTGGTTCTTTTCAGATTCCCAACTCATTTGAACCTACTCAAAATGCTCTGGAGCTCTGAGGCTAGTGAGAAGTCATCTTTTCAGACATTCTGCTATTGAAGCCGAAGTTATTTTTATAGCTTAGGAAAGAGGAAAAGGCTAAGTAGACAATGTGCACTTATCCTGTTTGCCCTCTTCCTCTGACTCAGCTCTTCAGAGATGCATACTTTTTCCTATAGAGCACTACTGCCAGGTGCTTTGGCTATCTGCTCAGAGTAAGTATGCACAAGGGTGAGGGGCAAAAAGTAGAAGTATATATCTTGACAGTCTTTAGTTTTTGTCTAAAACAGGAATGAGGAGATTTTTTTCCGCACCCAGACAAGAAATGGAGGGTTGTTGTACTCACCAGGCTAGAAAGTATGAACAGCACTAAAAATGGTGAGAATCAATAATCCTTCCTTACTCAAATATAAATGTGCTTCTCTCTGTGTCCCCATTCTTCCATCAAATCTAGTCCTGACTGGCAAGTGAGGAGAACTCTGCACAATCAGGACACCGGAAGGCAATACAATCTGACAGAGGCTCTTAAAGCATTTGTTACCTCAACATTTCATATTCCTGATATGTGCCTGCTGTACCATACATTTGTATGAGAAAATATCCTGTTCTCTTTGTGTGAAATCTCTGGTGTTCCTGCTAGTCCATCTGCTTTCCTATTAAAAACTGACCACACTAAGCAGGAGAGCACATTGTTACCAGTTCTGTAGTTGTGCTGTGAACTCGGTATGCTCTCCTACAATGATCAGACTTGTCCTGACACGCCCCCCTCCCACCCACGCAGCTATTTACTGAGCAGCTCTGTGTACTGCTGCTTCTCCCCCCAGCTCTTATGCAGCTGAGAAAAGGGGGAATGTGATCACTTATAAAAGGATATTTATGTTGTTGTTTTTTTATATATATATATATATTCAAAAATGTTTTGCCTTTAATTTCTACTTTAACCACTTTAGCCCCGGAGGATTTTCCTGCTTAACGTCCAGGCCACTTTTTGCAACTTGGCACTGCGCGAATTTAACTGACAATTGCGCAGTCATGCAAGGCCGTACCCAAATGAAATTTACGTCCTTTTTTTTTCACAAACAGAGCTTTCCTTTGGTGGTATTTGATCACCTCTGCGCTTTTCATTTTTTGCGATATTAATAAATAAAGAGCGAAAAAATTGATATTTTTCTACTTTGACAGTTAAAAAATATCCAATATATTCAATTTTTGTCATATATTTAGTCCAAAATGTATTTAGCTACCTGTCTTTGACAAAAGAATTCTCAATGAGCGTATTTTTATCCACTTTAAGACCGGAAGATTTTACCCCATTCCTGACCAGGCTATATTTTGCGATTCGGCACTGCGTTATTTTAACGACAATTGCGCAGTCGTGCGACGCTGTACCCAAATTAAATTTATGTCCTTTTTTTCCCCACAAATAGAGCTTTCTTTTGGTGGTATTTTATCACCTGTGCGATTTTTACATTTTTGAAAAAAAGAGCGACAGTTTAAATAAAAAAACAATATTTTTTACATTCTGATATATAACATACCCAAAAAAAATGTATAAATCAAAATTTTTTAACATTTTAGGCCGATTTGTTTTCTGCTACATATTTTTGGTAAAAAAAATCACAATAAGTGTATTTTGATTGGTTTGCGCAAAAGTTATTGCATTTACTAACTACGGGAAAGATTTGTAATTTTTATTGTTTATTTTTTTTTTTACTAGTAATTGTGGCGGACAGATCGGACCCCTAACTGACATTTTTGACACTTTTGGGGGTACCAGTGACATTACTACAGTGATCAGTGCTATAAATATGTACTGTTACTGTAATAATGACACTGGCAGGGAAGGAGTTAACACTGTTGGTGATCAAGGGGTTAAATATATGCCTCATGCTTACTGACGTGTGTGTGGGGGGGGGGGGTTGTGTGACACAGATCGCAGGTTCAGCTATGCTGAATCCTGTAATCTGTCACTGCCTGTCACAGAGGAGATCCGCCCGCTTTGTTTACACAGGCGGGCGGATTTCCTCACTCTTTCCCCGATGATCGGGGAAGAGCGGCGGTGATCACCGCCTCTCCTCCCCTGGTCCTACTCTCGCTGTGTCTGAATACAGCGGGAGCGAGCCTCCGGAGGCACGCGCACGCCGCCGAGAGAGGGGAGAATCTGGTGACGTAGGTCTACGTCGCCAGACCTTAACAAGCCACTTTGCCCAAGTAGGCTCAATGTGAGCAGTCGGCAAGTGGTTAAACTAAATGGGTTGTTTTACAAGGTGATCATTTACTATCACTTTAACCTTTCCCTGCTCTATACAATGTGAAATAAAAAGTTTTGTTGAAGTTAGCCTTCAAATAACAAGTTAACATTAGAGACAGATTTTTTTTTTTTTTTTATAGCTAAGAAATATGTGAAGCCCTGGTAACCCAGGGAAACCAATGAGTTATTTTTAATAGTTCTCGCTACACAAAACAGTAGAATGAAATCTGATTGCTTACCACAGATTACAACAACTGGCTTGTCATCCATGCTTTTCATAGTGCCTTATTTAGTAAGCCTGCTAATGTCCATGTAAACAACCATAACAAAAAGTGTGAAATGTCTGTTCCATTATATCTGCTGTCTAAAACTAGCACATTTTACAAATATGTTCCTGAAAATGTTCCATTTTAAACAGATATAAAGTCTGTTTTTAAAAATAGTTTTAATCCAGCTGGCCTATTAATTGCATGATTGCCTTTTAAAAATCTGTTGGTAAACAGAATGCTATGCTTTTTGATTTTCTAAGAGTATGTACCTATTACTCTGTAAATGTAAAGTATTTCTAAAGCATTTTTTTTTTTTTTTTTCATTTTTGGATAGATTAGGGATTAGGAGATTTACCTTATTTCTTACTGTCCTATAGACAAAAAAGGGAAGTGAAAATAAATATCTCTAAAATAATTGAGGGAAATCTGGAACAAGGGTCATAACATTTTAAATGCATGCAAGCAATGAAGTGGCTTATATTTCCCTACTGTATATAATCCTATATACAGTATAACTTTATTTTTTTTTTGCTTGTGATTCTTGTTGTGCCCTTGACTTGACCTCAGCTGTTTTTGCCAAGCCCCCACCCAATCTTCCAAAGAGTTGGTTGTCAGGCGGCAGTAACACTGACAACCAGTCCACATTAAGGATTGCTGTCTTGGAGGCAACACTGTCCTCTGTTCATGTCATCCCATTTTGTATCAGTACTAGGTTTTCTATAAATTATATCTTTATGTATAAATAATATGTATGAAAAATGGACGAAGAACCTGCCATAAACATTTAATGACTGGCTCACCACACTTGTATCAAGGCGCAGTTGTATGTGTTCCAGCAGGCTGCAATCACTTCCTGGCTGAGAGATCTCAATAAAGGACTTATATCGAAATGGATTTTCCTTGTTGATCACCTTTGTTCCTGTGACATAAGGCCAGCGCTTTTACACAAACACTTAGCTGAGTCAAGCTTGCATGTTTATGTCCATTTCATACTAAAGTATGATTATTTGGTGTTCCGATATTGCAGCCATGATTTTATCTCATTGCGCAGCTTCAAAACGGAGACTAAAATCTTTCCCGACAGCAAATCTAATAGTCTGACAAATTTGCTTGCAACAGTTTGGGACTGCATACGTAACATGCACATTGAAATGTAAATTTCCTAGTTAACATTTTAGTGACCAATTTGGTGTTTAGAACTGTCTATTACTGAAATTTCTTTAGAGCAGCAGCCATTGGTATGTAAATAGCTAGCGCTTTCACTCTTTAAAAACATTGGCAAAAGGCGGTGCCTTTTGTAGCAAATGGTACAAAAGTTATTTTGATGCAAGACACATCACAGCTTCTGCTCCAACACGTCTTCCTACTGAAATGCAATCTAATAGGGCATTTTCCATATATATAGATAAATATTCTAAAACTGGTATAAAAGGTCTTGCAGAGGAGATAGATCCAAGCCGCAGTATTTTTATCGTTGACATTTTAATGAAGCTCAGTTCATCTTTCTCAAGACACTACAACATGGAGGTGAACAGATCAATAAACCCAATGTCCCACCCACCAACAATACCCCCTAGTAATGACATCACAAAGTGCAAGGATAAAAAGATGCATATAGGGTAGAGGTCGAAGAAAGATCACAAAATGTGCAAATCACAATAATCCATCAAAAAAGCAAAACATACAAAATCCTAGCTTAAAGCTATCCAGAAAAAGCTCCTGTTTCAAAATGCAGAACAATTAGAAAAAAACAAAACACACTCAACACCAACACTGATTAACCTCTTTGTGCCTGGAACAGTAAACCTCCTCTTATCCTCTAACGATAAGGAACTCCAAGGTCAACATGTCCACCCACCTTTGACTGCTTACCAACTATTTTTCCATCACATCTATTTCTTAAAATGATGTCTTTATTAATTTTCTTTTTTTAGGCTTTCTTTCTTCTTTTTTCACTTGGTGATTTGGGCAGTCTGTTGTTTTTCAGAAGACAAAGATTTCCTACCAGCCAGCGACCAACTAAATTGACCTGTCTAACAATATGCGTTAAGAACAGGTGTTAGTCTACACACATTTATAAAGACCGGGGTATGGTAGTAAGCACAAGAAGGATAACATGAGGCCTTCCAGAACGGAGACAACCAGGTTTAGTACCTTCTATAACAACAGGGCTTTCGAAATACAGCGTGTACTTAGGCGTAATTGGAAGATCCTGAAACATGACCCCATTTTCCCTCAATCCCTGAGATAGTGTTCAGGAAACCCAGGGATCTTAGGAGTCAAATTGCCCCTAGCAGAGTTCGGAAAACCAAAGTTCCCAGGAGGGACCCAGTGAGCAACCCCTGGTTCACTATATTTGATCAAAAGGGGAACTTTAAATGTGGGGTTAAGAATTGTGGAGCCTGTCCGTTCATGTGGCATAGGAAAAGTGAAATAGTTGGGTCGGATGGTAACAGTAGTAAAATCAAACATTTCATAAGCCGTGGAACCAATTTTTTGATCTATGGCCTCATTTGCCCCTGCGGCTTGCTATATGTGGGACAGACCATATGTCCTTTGAGAGTAAAGTTTGGGGAGCACAAATGTAGTATACTGAGTAGGAAAATCAAGGAAGGAGGGAAGGAACGCAATAGCTATTCCGTACCTCGCCATTATCAACAATATCACAACGGGGATCCAATGGGATTGAATGTCTTCGGTATAGAAGTGATGAGTAGGGACCTTGATGACAGAGCAAGATTCCAGAAGTTGTGTAGAAGGGAATACTACTGGAGTTTCACCCTGGGGTCTTTGGCTCCAGGAGGCCTAAGTGAGGACCTTGAGATCAATGGGGTCTTGTAAGGTCAGGATGTGGCCCCCAACATTGGTTCTTTTCTTTCCTTTACTACATCTGCTTGTAACAAAGGTACAACAGGGGTAGTTTCTCGGGTTGTAGATTTAAACTAATTTGTATATTCGCATAGGTTGTGGATAATAATTTATTTGTATATCCACATTAGTTCACCTATATTTACATCCTCTTATTTATATATATATATATATATATATATATATATATATATATATATATCTATATATATATATATATCCTTTATGGTCCATTATCATATGTAACAATGCAATTCTCTCTCTTAATATTATTTATATAGACTATTAATACGTCCTTCCGTTCGGCTTGCATGAAAGCCTATCGTTTAGCTTTAGCTTAGTTTAGGTAGATCTCTCCAAAGTTAGTCAGACCCCTATCTGGACAGTTTGGTTTTGTTATTAACTTGTTAGCTGTCTCTCTGGTAGAGTGTATCAGGCAGTTTCAGAAGTGAGGTGTTTTTATTCTCTATTTTTTATTCTGTATTTAGTAAAATGAATACATTTTTTATAGGAAAATGTGCTTTCCTTATAAAAGTACATATGCAGTAAAAGGGGAGCTTTAAAGTAATGCATATTTATTCATATATGTATTTGCTTTATATTTAAATTTTTACATTTTATATTCTAATGTTATATTGGGTTTTTCTCTTTTTGATTTCATTAGAATATGCCCACCCGAGTCCCATGGAGATGCTGCAGTTGTAATTTAGAAAGGGGCCAGAGGAAGTTCCCGGCCCCTCAGCAAGCATAATTGGGGATGCCAAGTGTGAGTTCTGTGATAGGAGTGGTCTGGGAGCCTTGTTTCTGAGCGCAGGAGAAAGGTGCTAAGCATCGCAAATTTCTTTTGGAACACGTGCAAATACATGCGTAAGCTACAGGACTCATCAAGGCACCCTGTTTTCTGTAGTCCCTAACTCTAACTTCAGTACTTTAACCACTTGCCGACCGCCCACAGTATATTTACTGCAGCAGTCAGCCCCTCCTGGGCAAAGCGACGTAGTACTACATCGCTCGCCCAGGAGCCTGCAGGGAGCTCCCATTCCTGCTCGTTCGCTGACATCCCCGCGCGAGTGACCGGCGGCTCCGATGTCCGCTGGTCACTTGTGATCTCCCGCTGGAGAGGGAGAAAGGCAGGCGGCTGATGTAAACAAAGCCGCCTGTCATTTTTCCTGGTGTATCTGTAGAGATCATACGATCCTGCTATGTAGGATCGTTTGTCTCTGTGGTTACATCACAAGCCATGCCCCTTTACAGTTAGAACCACGCCCCTAGGGACACACTTAACCCCTTGATCACTAATAAAGTTAACCCCTTTCCTGCCAGTGTCATTTTAACAGTAACAGTGCATATGTATAGCACTGATTACTTTAGTAATGTTACTTGTACCCCCAAAAGTGTCAAAAATGTTAGGGGTCCGATCTGTCAAAGTTGCAGTCCCGCAAAAAAAATCGCAGATCGCCGCCATTACTAGTTAAAAAAAAACAATAAAAATTACATAAATCTTTCCCTTAGTTAGTAAACGCAATAACTTTTGCGCAAACCAATCAAAATATGCTTATTGCGATTTTTTTTTTTTACCAAAAATATGTAGCAGAAAACAAATTGGCCTAAAATGTAAAAAAAATTTGGATTTTTACATTTTTTTTGGGGAATTTCATATAAAAAAATGTGAAAAATATTGTTTTTTCAAAATTGACGCTCTTTTTTTGTTTATAGCGCAAAAAAAAAAAATCGCACATGTGATCAAATATCACCAAAAGAAAGCCCTGTTTGTGGGAAAAAAGGACGTCAATTTCATTTGGGTACAGGGTCGCACTACCACGCAATTGTCCGTTAAAGTCACGCAGTGCCGAATCGCAAAATAGGCCCTGGTCTTTGAGCAGGAAAATCCTCCGGGGCTTAAGTGGTTAATATAAACATGTTTGCCTAATTGTGAGTGTAGAATGAATTGACTGGGTAAACATATGGTAACGTGGTACAATCTGGACAGCAGTACCAGCCAGGTTTTCCAGGAGTGAGCCATTTGAATGTTTTAGTAATAGGTGGTAATTCTGTGTATAAGATCTTTCAAGATGTTTTTTCTAAAACAACTCATGATGGGGGAGGTGGGGGGTTCGCAAATGTTAAGCTGTGATTGCCGGAAACGATCGGTCAACAGGAATAGACCACATTCTTCACTGGATATCTCTCTCCTGAGTATCAAGTTGGAAAAAAGATTCATTTTTGTGGGATTTTGTCTCAGGGACAGAATAGGGACTCGTCTCTGTTGGTAAAGGAGTTTTCTTGAGTAGCCACATTCAGAAAATTGTTCCATCATTTCGTCAAGGTGTAGTTCAGCTGTTATGGGGTTGGAGTTGCAATTAAAGCTTAACCTTGGCTAACACACTTCACCCTATCATGAGTTATTAGAGAGGGAAAAGCTTGAAAGATCTCCTGATGCACACGGAAATCTACCAATTAATAAAGAATCCTGAGAATTTTACATTAGAAATTGTATTGGACTTGTTGCTGTCATTCCAGGGATCAGTACTCTCGGTGTATCTATGGTGGGACCAGCATTTTCACTTAGCAAGCAGATTTTGTGTGTGCTCTGTGGACATAAGGTTTGTTGGCCACTTTTGAACCCAGTCCTAAACTATGTTTTTTGGGTTTTTTTTTTGTTTTTTCATTTGGTGTCCTAGATTGGACCCCATATATTAGATATGACCTTACAAGTGAGTTACATATAATTTAATTTGTTAATCCAATTTTTTTTATACAATTATAGATTGTTTGCTTTTACTTCTGCTGCTTGGCATCAAATTCTGCTGCAAAGACATTTTCTAACTTTCCACCTATCTTTTTTTTTATTTTATAGGGAAAATTCTAGTCGTGATATGTTCATTTGTGACTTAGCTGCCCATGTTGCCATTTTCTACTAGATTAATTCTCATTGTTATTATGAATTTCTGCACCTAAAAATATCTAAAATTTCTAATGCTTTACCCATTCTCCCAGATTTATTTTAACCTCTTCCCGCAAACCGACGTACCTGTACATCGGTTTGCAGAAATGGTTGTACCAGGATGATGCCTGCAACTGCCGTTGGTGGCCAGGGCGTCTGCGGTGTGGATTGCTATTGGGCGCATGGTGTGGCTAAGGACCAGGCCTCCAAAAAGGCCTTGACTGATCTTCCCTTCACAGGGGAGTGGCTGTTTGGTTCCCCCCTCAATGAGTTGATAAAAGGTATCACAGGGGGTACGAGTACTCCTCTTCTCCAATCCTCTAAGAGTATGGCGCCGTGTCCTAGGCGGAGGCCTTCTTTTACGGCTCATAAGCGGCTTTATCGTACCTCTGGGAGTTCCATGAAGCCATGGTCAGGTAAATCAAAGACCAGCCAGTCTGGATCTGCAGACAAATCCTTGTCTGCATGAAGGGGCGCCCTCACCCACTTCTGGGGTGGGGGGACGTCTTTGCTTCTTTCTGGAACCTTGGACTTCCTTGATTCAGGAAAAGTGGGTTCAAGAACTGATCAAATCAGGGTACAAGATCGAATTCCGGTCTCGTCCGTCGGACAAGTTCTTCACGTCCAATCTGCGCCTATCTCCAGATCGGTTGAGGGATCTACGGGAGGCGGTACAAGATCTGCTGTCGCAAGGGGTGATTGTACCAGTTCCCTCTCAGGAACGCTTTCAAGGGTTTTATTCAAACCTGTTCACTGTGCCTCAGAAAGAGGGCAAAGTGCATCCAATTCTGGATCTCAAGGCTCTGAACCGCTTTGTGCATGTTCAGAGGTTTTTATATGGAATCCATTCGCATGGTGGTGGTGTCACTACACCAGGGAGACTTTTTGGCCTCCATAGATATCAGGGACGCATATCTACACATCCCTATCTACACTTGACACCAGCCGTTTCTTTGTTTTACCATAGCAGGAGAGCATTATCAATTTGTAGCATTACCCTTTGGTCTAGCCTCCACTCCCAGGGTATTTAACAAAGTACTGGCCCCGGTGTTGGCATTGTTGTGCCAACAGGGGATAGCGGTACTAGGGTATCTGGAGGATCTTCTGTTGAGAGCAGACTCACATTTAGCCCTGATGGGCAACCTGGCGATCACTGTCGGCTCCCTACAGAAGTTTGGATGGAACATCGATTTCAAGAAATCCGCCCTGATACCTTCCTTGAGACTGAATTACAGCGAAAGTATTCGGCCCCCTTGAACTTTTTGGCTCCATCCATCTTCCCATCAATTTTAACCATCTTCCCTGTCCCTGCTTAAGAAAAGCAGGCCCAAATTATGATGCTGCCACCACCATGTTTGACAGTGGGGATGGTGTGTTCAAGGTGATGAGCTGTGTTGCTTTTACGCCAAACATAACGTTTTGCATTGTTGCCAAAAAGTTTGATTTTGGTTTCATCTGACCAGAGCACCTTCTTCCACATGTTTGGTGTGTCTCCCAGGTGGCTTGTGGCAAACTTTAAAAGACACTTTTATGGATATCCTTAAGAAATGGCTTTCTTCTTGCCACTCTTCCATAAAGGCCAGATTTGTACTGATTGTTGTCTTATGGACAGAGTCTCCCACCTCGGCTGTAGATCTCTGCAGTTTATCCAGAGTGATCATGGGCCTCTTGGCTGCATCTCTGATCAGTCTTTTCCTTGTATGAGCTGAAAGTTTAGAAGGACTGTCAGGTTTCGTAGATTTGCAGTGGTCTGATACTCCTTCCATTTCAATATTATTGCTTGCACAGTGCTCCTTGGGATGTTTAAAGCTTGGGAAATCTTTTTGTATCCAAATCCAGCTTTAAACTTCTCCACAACAGTATTTCGGACCTGCCTGGTGTGTTCCTTGTTCTTCATGATGTTCTCAGCGCTCTAAACGGACCTCTGAGACTATCACAGTGCAGGTAAATTTATACGAGACTTGATTACACACAGGTGGATTCTATTTATCATCATTAGTCATTTAGGTCAACATTGGATCATTCAGAGATCCTCACTGAACTTCGGGAGAGAGTTTGCTGCACTGAAAGTAAAGGGGCTGAATAATTTTGCACGCCCAATTTTTCAGTTTTTTATTTGTTAACAAAGTTTGAAATATCCAATAAATTTCGTTCCACTTCATGATTGTGTCCCACTTGTTGTTTCTTCACAAAAAAATTACAGTTTTATATCTTTATGTTTGAAGCCTGAAATGTGGCAAAAGGTCGCAAAGTTCAAGGGGGCAGAATACTTTCGCAAGGCACTGTATCTGGGCCTGACTCTGGATTCATCTTTGGCGAGTTTTTCTTCCCCCGGACAAGCTGCAGAAGTTGCGAGGGGTGATCCGAGTGTTGGTAAAGAATAATCTTTCCTCGTTGAGGACTTACATGCGGGCCTTGGGTCTGATGGTATCAACCTTTGAGACGGTTCTGTTTGCTCAGTTCCATACCAGACCATTGTAAAGAGAGATTCTTGTCAAATGGAACAAAGATCCAAAGTCCTTGGACACTTTGATTTGGTTGAGTCACAACACGAGATCTTCTCTGTTATGGTGGCTCCATTCTCCAGCACTGTGCCAGGACAAATCCTTCCTCCCATTGTTTTGGAAGGTGCTGACCACGAACGCCAGCCTGTCAGGCTGGGGCGGTGTACTGGGGAAGTTCTGTGCCCAGGGAACCTGGACAGTAGAAAAGTCCAAACTGACGATAAATACTTTGGAGCTCAGAGCAATAAAGCTTTGTCTGAGCCACTGGACGACTCGTTTGCAAGAGTGTCCGGTTCATATTAAATCGGACAACGCCACGGCTGTGGCTTACATCAATCACCAGGGGGGCACCAAGAGTGTCTTGGCGGCCAAGAAGGTGGTGGAAATTTTGGCCTGGGCGGAAAAGTTTGTTCCGGCCCTCTCTGCTGTGCACTTACCAGGTGTAGACATCTGGCAAGCGGATTTCCTGAGTCTTCAAGTGTTGGATCAAAGGGAATGGTCCCTACATCCAGAGGTGTTTCATCACCTGTGTGTCCGATGGGGGACTCCCGAGGTCGATCTGTTTGCTTCTCATCTCAACAAGAAGGTGCAGAGGTTCATAGCCAGGTCTCGAGATCCTCTAGCCGACGCCACAGACGCACTGGTGGCCCCTTGGGGTCAGTATCGACTTATCTATGCGTTCCTTCCACTAAAACTCCTGCCTAGGCTTCTCCACAGGAGAGAGGTGAAAGGGATTCTGGTCACTCTGGTGAACCCAGACTGGCCTCGCCGGTCTTGGTACGCTGATCTGGTAAGGTTGGTCGCCGATGCTCCTTGGAGACTTCGTCTCAGGGAAGATCTGCTGTCTGAAGGGCCGATCTTCCATCCTGCTTTACAGTCGCTTGCTTTTAACGGCATGGCTGGTCAAAGCCAGGTGTTGAGAGATAGAGGTCTATCTGATTCTGTAATTGCTACGCTTTTAAAAGCTAGGAAGTCCATTTCCAGGAAGATCCATCATCGTACGCGGAAATCATACATTTCATGGTGTGAGTCGCTGAAGGTGCTCCCTCGCTTGTTTTCAATCGCTAGGGTTTTGGCCTTCCTGCAGAAAGGGGTTGAACAGCAGTTGGCTTTGGGCACTATCAAAGGCCAAGTGTTGGCTTTGGCTATATATTTCCAACGCCCGTTAGCTACGCATGTCTTGATTCGTACCTTCATACAGGGAGTACGTCATATGGCACCCCCAAGAGTCTCAATTTGGTATTGTCTGTCCTTCAATAGCCTCCCTTTGAGAACAGTCGGGATATTTCTCTGTCTTCATTGTGCCAGAAGGTTGCCTTCTTGATGGCTATCACTTCTGCTCGCAGAGTGTCTGAATTGGTGGCGTTGTCATGCCACTCACCTTATCTGGTGGTACACAGAGATAAAGTGGTACTTCAACCTAATCAGTAGTTTCTTCCTAAGGTGGTTTCTGATTTCCATTTGAATGAAAAAATTGTGCTGCCTTCACTCTGTCCTAAGCATAAGCATCCTAAGGAAATTGCCTTGCATTCTTTGGATGTAGTTCGGGCCATTAGAGTTTACCTGGCAGCTACTGAATCTTTCAGGAAATCGGACTCTCTCTTTGTCTTTACCGAATGGACCCCAGAAAGGTTTGGCTGCGTCTGCTGCGACCATATCCAGATGGATCAGGCAGGCAGGCTGAGTGTCTCTTGGGCTTTTTGCCCTAAGGCATCAGTACTCCAAGTGTGCAGGGCGGCAACTTGGTGATCTGTGCATACTTTCACACAATTCTACAAAGTTGATGTGTTGGCATCTTCTGATGCTTCCTTTGGCCGCAAGGTTTTGCTGGCTGCTGTTTGAAGAGAATCTTTTTTTGTTTCTCTTTGAGGGTGTATGTTTTTTCTGGGTGAGCTCATGTTGTTCCTGGTTGAGCTCCATGTTACCTGGTCAGGTAAGTTTTAGCCTTTGGGGAATTATGGCTTTTTTGCATTGTCTACCCACCCCTCATGAATATACTGCTTTGGTACATCCCTATAGTCTCTAAAGAGATGGAGCTGTGTCTGTCGATGAACGATAGAGAAAACTGGATTTTTGTAAGAACTTACCGTAAAATCCTTTTCTCCGAAGTTCATCAACAGATGCAGCACCCGTCCCTCTACCTCTTAGTGAATGGGGTTTTTTTGTATTCTAAACACTGCTTGCAACTAAACTGTTTGCTGATAGCAGAGTGTGTGGGGTTATGCCTGCAGGGACAGCCCCATATGCATGGTTAAGCTTTTTTCCTGCCTAGTGCCTATTCCTGATTGGAGGAGCATAACCCATTGGACTAAAGATGATGGAGCTGCGTCTGTCGATTAACAATAGAGAAAATTCCATTTAAAGTCACTTCAGAAAAAAGGAATTTACAGTAAGTTCTTACAAAAATCCAGTTTTTAAAGCACCTCCATCACTCTGAGCTCACGCACGAAAGAAAGCGCATATGTAAGTCGCGCCCGCAAATTAAAACGATGTTCAAATCACACATGTGAGGCATCGCCACAATTGCTAGAGCAAGAGCAATAATTCTAGAAAAAGACCTCTATGTAACTCTAAACTGGTAACTGTTAAATTTTAAAGCATCGCCTATGGAGATTTTTAAGTACTGTAGTTTGTCGCCATTCCAAGAATGTACCCAATTTTAAACCGTAACATGTCGGGTATCTATTTACTCTGTGTGACATCTTTTACAATATACAACAAAAAATTGGGCTAACTTTACTGTTTTTAGTTTTTTTTAAATGCAGCGTTTTATTCCAAAACAAATTGCATTTGAAAGACCACTGCGCAAATACTGAGTGACAAAAAATATAGCAATATATGTTTGGGGGTTCTATGTAAATTTCTAGCAAAAAATATTGATTTTAACTTGTAAACATGATGTGTCAGAAATAGGCTTGGTCATTAAGTGGTTAAAAAGTACTTCAAACATCTAACCATTGTTTCCCCAATCGACTGCACCCTCTTCATTAAGATGCAGTCCATCACTAGCACTAAAGCTCTAGCCAGCTAAGATGTTAGAAGAGCCCAACTCTCCTTTCTGAACACATTTTCAGCTGCATTTTTAACTTCCTGAGCTCCTGTTGTCTCTTTGTTTTAGTAAGTAACATCCTTTGATATCATCTTTAATTTAAGTTAATCGCCAAACTATCTAAAATAATTTTAGACTTATCCCCCTAAATTTGTAATTGGTACCAATGTGTACCTTGGCTTGTCCTACTCAATCTACAAATCCCCTGGGGTAAACACACTCGTCCGCATTTACAAACATTTTGGGATATTGCCTAATCTGCCTATCTGATAACAATCACCTAGCACAAGGGCCTGTTTTGTGATTGCTGCACATCTATCCACGTTCTCACTGCTATAGTAATTTTTCTGGTTACTAGTCTATATTCTATAGCACTGCTACCTCTGAGCTTAGATTCCCCCAATATAAACCAAGCTGGCATATTGATTAGGGTGTATCAGTTAAGGACAAGCCTCCCTCACATTCATCCTCCTGCCTCCTATACTAATTGTAAGTACATAATGAGTCATTGATACAAAAGACACAAATGTGCTAGTTTCTTTTAGCTAAATGTCTGTTCCAGAATAGTGATTTACCAGGCAGGGAATCAAGGATGAGTGTGAAAATCCAAATACTTGCAGTAAGCAATAGCTGTTCCCATATTTGCGTTCTGAACAGTTTCTTTTAAACTGTTATTGTCCTGAATTTGTGTGCATGTCTACATCATTGCTGTATTTTACCTTTTATTTTTTTAGCTGCCAGGTATTATTTAATAATTAGACTCTGTTAAACTACAAGACAAAAGCAGACAATATGCCAGACTCTTTCAAAAGATAAAGGCAACTTTTTTTTCTGTGGTGATAGAGAGACAGCGCTCAAATTGTTATTAATATTACTACGTAGGCTTAAATATCTTATATAAATCAATACAATCACTCCAACTAAATAAATATTGAATAAGTAACTTAATATGGTAAAAAATACTCTACGAACATTCTGATAGAACCAGTGGATTGCTCCTAAAAGTGCTCAAATCATAAAGTGACTGCTTATGGCAACGAATATAATGCATATATAGTCCTTATAGCTTTAAAAGTGCTAGTGCAAAATGCAAAAAAACAGTCCTGGGTGATTGTTTTTTAAGGTGCTTGGTGCTCAGTGAAAATGGATATCCACATGCAAGGCGGGGGAGGGGAATCCATCACCGTGTTTTCAGCCCGCTTACCAGACGACCCCTTGGGGTCTAGCGTGGGTAAATGGTCCCTTTATATGATTGCCGGTGTTCTTCTATAGGGCTTTTGTCTTCCCGTTGGAATGGGGATGTGTATTTTGGAAACTGACCCACTAGCTTGGAGAGGGCTGAATGGGGTTCCGCTATGTATCCCGTTGAGGATGTGGTAGTCTCAAAGAGCCGCAAAAAAAGTAGTAGGGAAACTCATAGTGTAGTATGTATAGGCAATATTTAATAGAAATAAGTAGTCACTTACATATCATAACGATAAGACCAGCCGAATTATAGAACGAATGCTGGAGCCGGTTTGCGTTCCGGAAGTCGGAAGTGACGTAGGGCGTAGCTCGGGATCCAACGCGTTCATCATCAAACGTATGATGTCATCAGGGATTACATGCTATGCTCGGTCTGTGCTTATTTATATACCTCCGGAGCAGAGCATAGGCCAATAGAATTGTGAGAGAATTTAGAGGAATTTGAATTGTCCTACTGGACAATAGGTGTTAATCTTCAATGGACTAACCATCATGTGCCACCTAGTGTAAATAACGTAATATGCATGATCTTAGGCCTTACAATTGTTAGCTGCTCCCAATGCATATATTATGCTATTTGATTTACCTGAGAGGTATATAAATATAACTACAAATAAGTTATACATACATTATTTGAACCATGAGTTATATGCTAGAATTGTAAAAACATCACACTAAAAATTTTTTATTAGGTATTATATTTTAAAATTATATTAAATTATTTATACTTATTTTGTTGGAACTAAAAAATATATGAATATTAAAATATATATGAATATTCAAATCTCATTACTGTATATTAGATTAAAATTACATATATATATACATATATATATATATATATATATATATATATATGTGTATGATATATATATAATACATTTGAAAGATATAAATTGTAATATATAAAATTGAATAATATAAATTGTATATACAGTGGGTACGGAAAGTATTCAGACCCCCTTAAATTTTTCACTCTTTGTTATATTGCAGCCATTTGCTAAAATCATTTAAGTTCATTCCTCTTCCTCATGAATGTACACATAGCACCCCATACTGACAGAAAAACACAGAATTGTTGACGTTGCAGATTTATTAAATAAGAAAAACTGAAATATCACATGGTCCTAAGTATTCAGACCCTTTGCTCAGTATTTAGTAGAAGCCCCCTTTTGATCTAATACAGCCAGGAGTCTTTTTGGGAAAGATGCAACAAGTCTTTCACACCTGGATTTGGGGATCCTCTGCCATTCCTCCTTGCAGATCCTCTCCAGTTCTGTCAGGTTGGATGGTAAACGTTGGTGGACAGCCATTTTTAGGTCTCTCCAGAGATGCTCAATTGGGTTTAAGTCAGGGCTCTGGCTGGGTGTCACGGAACCATGAACCAGACGTACAACAACAGATAAGTGAAAATAAGAAGGCTTTATTGAAAATCAAGCTGTAAAGCAGAAGTCCAAACGGATGGCGAAACCGAGGCAGAGTCCTTGCGAAGCCAGAGGTCAGGAACCATGAGGGTAGTCAGACGAAGCTGGGATCAGGAACCAGCAGGGTAGTCAGACGAAGCCAGGATCAGGAACCAGCAGGGTAGTCAGACGAAGCCAGGATCAGGAACCAGCAGGGTAGTCAGACGAAGCCAGGATCAGGAACCAGAAGCAGCAGCAGTCTTATAAGCATGTGAACACAGGAGGACCAAGCAAGGAACTGAAGCCACAGACCTCCTATATATATGAGCTAGGCATCCAGCTCCTCCCAGTGGGAAGGAGGAGCCGCAGGGTGGGAGGCTACAAGAAACCCAGAAACCAAGATGGCCGCCAGCACATGTCAAACGAAGGAGAACAGCAAGAAGGTAAGACCATGACAGTACCTCCCCCTCAAGGGCCCCTCCTCCGCGGAGTAAAGAACGGTTTCTGAGGGAAGCGTGCGTGGAAGGCTCGGAGCAAGGCAGGAGCATGGACATCTGCGGAGGGAACCCAGGAACGCTCCTCTGGACCATAACCACGCCAATGAACCAAAAACTGCACCCGACCGTGGACCAGGCGTGAGTCCAGGATATTGCTCACCTCATACTCCTCACGATTGCCCACTTGGACCGGACGGGGCCGAGGAACCGAGGAAGTGAAACGATTACACACCAGTGGCTTCAACAGGGAGACATGAAACACGTTGGAGATCCGCATGCCAGGAGGAAGTGCAAGGGCATAGGCTACCGGGTTTACCCTGCGAAGCACTCGGAAGGGGCCAACAAAGCGAGGCGCCAGCTTGGGAGTGGGCACTCGAAGGTTGAGGTTGCGGGTGGACAACCATACACGGTCTCCGGCCTGGTAGGAAGGAGCAGGCGCTCGTCTGCGATCAGCCTGGAGTCTCTGGCGCTGCGCAGAGACCTCAAGGGACTTCTGGATCTGTACCCAAGAAGCACGTAGGACGGAAAGGTGATCCTCCACAGCCGGAATATCCTGGGGAGAGAATACCTCCGGTAACACGGCAGGTTGGAACCCATAATTGGCCATGAAGGGAGACGTCCCAGAGGAAGAGTTCACCGCCGTGTTCCTGGCAAACTCAGCCCAAGGCAGGAGGTCAACCCAATTGTCTTGGTGATCGGAGACATAGCAACGAAGGAATTGCTCCAAGGCCTGATTAGATCGTTCTGCGGCCCCATTGGACTGAGGGTGGTAGGCCGAGGAGAAGGAGAGATGAATCCCCAACTGGGAGCAAAAGGCGCGCCAGAACCTGGACACAAACTGACTCCCCCGATCCGACACAATCTCCTTGGGCAGACCGTGCAACCGGAAGACCTCCCTGGCAAAAATCGTGGCCAACTCCTGTGCAGAGGGTAACTTCTTGAGAGGAACACAGTGGCACATTTTGGAAAATTGATCCACAATCATGAGAATGACCGTATGGCCTCGGGATGCAGGGAGGTCCACAATGAAATCCATCCCCAGGTGTGACCATGGGCGCTCCCCGGTGGCTAAGGGTTGCAGAAGGCCCAACGGAAGGTGCCGAGGGGACTTACTCTGGGCACAAACGGAGCATGCCGCTACATATGCGGCGATGTCGGAACGTAGGGAAGGCCACCAGAACAGACGTGAAACAGCCCAGGACAGCTGATTCTTTCCAGGATGCCCCGCGGTCTTGGAGTTATGGTAGGTTCGCAACAACCGAGTGCGCAACTCCTCAGGCACAAAACATCTGCCGTTGGGTCTCCCAGAGGGAGCACCAGATTGAGCCGCCAAAATCTGCTCACCCAGGGAAGAGGTCAGGCTGGTGCGAATGGCGGCCAGGATCTGATTCGGAGGTATGACCGAAGTCGGAATCGACTCCTCCCTGGACAGGTCGGAGTACTGCCGTGATAAGGCATCCGCCCTGATGTTCTTGGAACCGGGTAGGTAGGAGACCACGTAATTAAAACGTGACAAGAACAGAGCCCATCTGGCCTGACGTGGAGTCAATCTCTTGGCCTCAGAAAGGTAGGTCAGATTCTTGTGGTCCGTCAGGATGAGGACCGGAACCACCGAACCCTCGAGCAAGTGCCTCCATTCTTTAAGGGCCTGCACGATGGCCAATAACTCCCTGTCACCAATCTGATAGTTGCACTCCGCGGAAGACAGTTTCCGGGAGTAAAACCCACAAGGAAGCAGAGGACCCTCTGGTGTTCTACGCTGAGACAGAAGGGCGCCTACTCCCGTCTCAGACGTGTCCACCTCGAGGACAAAGGGCAACCCAGGGTTGGGATGCGACAGAATCGGAGCCGACACAAAGGCGGACTTTAGAGCCTCAAAAGCTCGGATGGCCTCGAGCGGCCAGACCTGGGAATTACTGCCCTTCCTGGTCAGATCCGTGAGAGGCTTGGCTAGCATGGAAAAGTCCCTGATGAACTTCCGATAATAATTGGCGAAGCCCAAAAAGCGCTGCAGGGAGCGAAGACCACTGGGCTGGGGCCACTGTAAGACAGCCGAAACCTTCTCAGGATCCATGGAGAACCCCTCAGCGGAAATGATGTAACCTAAGAAGGTTACCTGGGATCGGTGAAATTCGCATTTCTCAAGCTTACCGAACAGCTTGTTCTCTCGTAACCGTTGCAACACTCGTCTGACATCCAAAATGTGGGTCTCCATGGATTCAGAATATACCAAGATGTCATCCAAATAGACCACCACACACTGCTGCAACAGGTCACGGAAAACATTGTTAATGAATTCCTGAAAGACTGCGGGCGCATTGCACAACCCAAAGGGCATAACCAAGGATTCATAATGACCGGTCCTGGTGTTAAACGCGGTCTTCCACTCATCGCCCGCCTTGATCCTTACGAGGTTATATGCCGCCCTCAGGTCGAGTTTGGTAAAGACCGTGGCCCCTTTAAGGCGATCGAACAGCTCGGAAATCAAGGGTATCGGGTAAGCGTTCTTGATCGTGATGCGATTGAGACCCCTGTAATCGATGCAAGGCCTCAACTCACCGCCCTTCTTTTTCACAAAGAAAAATCCAGCCCCTGCCGGGGACGAGGATTTGCGAATGTGTCCGCGTGAAAGCGCCTCCTTCACGTACTCCTCCATGGCCTCATTCTCCGCTACCGACAGTGGATAGACCTTGCCACGAGGAGGAACGGCACCAGGTTGTAACTCGATGGCACAATCGTATGGGCGGTGCGGAGGTAGGGCAACCGCGCGCACCTTATCGAATACATCCCGGTACTCCTCGTATTCAGGAGGCAACAGAGAGTCCGAGGAAGTACACAGCAACTTGACAGGCCCATGGATGCAACTAGCCCCACACTGCGGTGACCACGAGAGGATCTCGGCCGATCTCCAATCGAAAGTCGGATTATGCTTCTGGAGCCAGGGGTACCCCAAGACCACCGAGTAGTGTGGAGAAGAAATAACCTGGAAGCAGACCGACTCTCTGTGAACGGCACCAATGGCTATCCCCACTGGAAGGGTCTCATGAGTCACGTGTGGCGGCAGAAGGGGTCTGCCGTCTATCGCCTCAAGAGCCAGTGGAGAACCTCGGGCCTGCAGAGGAATGGAATTGGCGGCAGTGAACACACTATCAATGAACAAACCACCAGCACCAGAGTCCATCAACGCCTGGGTCGTCACTGAGCCCCCGACCCAGGAGAGGACAACAGTGATCAGTGGTTTGTCAACACGGGAAACCGGGGACGAGGAGACTCCACCCAAGATCTGCCCCGACAGGATCTCAGGTGCGAGCGTTTCCCGGACGGTTCGGACATGCCAACCGAAAATGCCCGAGACCACAGTACATGCATCGACTCTCGCGTCTTCGGAGTACCCTCTCCCCCTCGGACAGGCGAGCAAAGCCCAGCTGCATGGGTTCACCCCCAGCCAAGTCATCCCCAGGAGGCGTGGGAGGAGAGGGAGGCACGGGTGGGACAGCAAAGGTAGGCGCCAATCTGTTAGGAGGCCTCCGCAGACTCTCCTTAAAGGAAGGTCTCTCCCTGAGTCTGGTGTCAATCAAAATCAAGAAAGAAATAAGAGACTCGAGCTCCACTGGTAGGTCCTTAGCTGCAACCTCATCCTTCAAGGCATCCGAGAGAACATGAGAGAAAGCAGCGACCAGAGCCTCATTATTCCAGCCCACCTCTGCTGCCAGGGTATGAAACTCAATGGCGTATTCAGCTACGGATCGTGAACCCTGTCTGATGGACATAAGGAGCTTCGCAGCAGAGGCAGCACGAGCCGGTCACATCGAATACCCTCCGAAGAGAAGCAACAAAACCGGAAAACTCGGCAACCACCGGATTGTTGTTCTCCCATAAAGGGCTGGCCCAGGCCAAGGCCTTGTCCGAGAGCAGCGAAATTAAGAAGCCCACCTTTGATCTCTCAGTAGGAAAGGCATGTGGCAGCAACTCGAAATAAATGCCCACCTGGTTAAGGAAACCTCGGCACTGAGTTGGCTCTCCCCCAAAGCGCTGTGGAAGGGGGGCAGAACCGGTCATACCCCGAAACACCGCAGGCGCAACAACAGGTGTCGGGGTAGACTCTGGCGCAACAACCGGAGCGGCAGTAGGAGCGGGCCCAGGAGCGACAACCGACCCATCGGCAACGGGAGCGAAATAAGCCGTGCGTTCAAGCAGGGTTTGCAACGCCACGGCGAACCGACCCAACAGGTGATCCTGCTGATCAAGTCTGGAAACCAGCGTGGGTAGCGAGGATGGCCCTGTACCGTCAGAATTCATGGCTTGGTCCTAATGTCACGGAACCATGAACCAGACGTACAACAACAGATAAGTGAAAATAAGAAGGCTTTATTGAAAATCAAGCTGTAAAGCAGAAGTCCAAACGGATGGCGAAACCGAGGCAGAGTCCTTGCGAAGCCAGAGGTCAGGAACCAAGAGGGTAGTCAGACGAAGTCGGGATCAGGAACCAGCAGGGTAGTCAGACGAAGCCAGGATCAGGAACCAGCAGGGTAGTCAGACGAAGCCAGGATCAGGAACCAGCAGGGTAGTCAGACGAAGCCAGGATCAGGAACCAGAAGCAGCAGCAGTCTTAGAAGCATGTGAACACAGGAGGACCAAGCAAGGAACTGAAGCCACAGACCTCCTATATATATATGAGCTAGGCATCCAGCTCCTCCCAGTGGGAAGGAGGAGCCGCAGGGTGGGAGGCTACAAGAAACCCAGAAACCAAGATGGCCGCCAGCACATGTCAAACGAAGGAGAACAGCAAGAAGGTAAGACCATGACACTGGGCCATTCAAGAACAGTCACGGAGTTGTTGTGAAGCCACTCCTTCATTATTTTAGCTGTGTGCTTAGGGTCATTGTCTTGTTGGAAGGTAAACCTTCGGCCCAGTCTGAGGTCCAGAGCACTCTGGAGAAGGTTTTTGTACAGGATATCCCTGTACTTGGCCGCATTCATCTTTCCCTCGAATGCAACCAGTCGTCCTGTCCCTGCAGCTGAAAAACACCCCCACAGCATGATGCTGCCACCACCATGCTTCACTGTTGGGACTGTATTGGACAGGTGATGAGCAGTGCCTGGTTTTCTCCACACATACCGCTTAGAATTAAGGCCAAAAAGTTCTATTTTGGTCTCATCAGACCAGAGAATCTTATTTCTCACCATCTTGGAGTCCTTCAGGTGTTTTTTAGAAAACTCCATGCAGGCTTTCATGTGTCTTACACTGAAGAGAGGCTTCCGTCGGGCCACTCTGCCATAAAGCCCCGACTGGTGGAGGGCTGCAGTGATGGTTGACTTTCTACAACTTTCTCCCATCTCCTGACTGCATCTCTGGAGCTCAGCCACAGTGATCTTTGGGTTCTTCTTTACCTCTCTCACCAAGGCTCTTCTCCCCCGATAGCTCAGTTTGGCCGGACGGCCAGCTCTAGGAAGGGTTCTGGTCGTCCCAAACGTCTTCCATTTGAGGATTATGGAGGCCACTGTGCTCTTAGGAACCTTAAGTGCAGCAGAAATCTTTTTGTAACCTTGGCCAGATCTGTGCCTTGCCACAATTCTGTCTCTGAGCTCTTCAGGCAGTTCCTTTGACCTCATGATTCTCATTTGCTCTGACATGCATTGTGATCTGGGAGGTCTTATATAGACAGGTGTGTGGCTTTCCTAATCAAGTCCAATCAGTATAATCAAACACAGCTGGACTCAAATGAAGGTGTAGAACCATCTCAAGGATGATCAGAAGAAATGGAAAGCACCTGAGTTAAATATATGAGTGTCACAGCAAAGGGTCTGAATACTTAGGACCATGTGATATTTCAGTTTTTCTTTTTTAATAAATCTGCAACAATGTCAACAATTCTGTGTTTTCCTGTCAGTATGGGGTGCTATGTGTACATTCATGAGGAAGAAGAATGAACTTAAATGATTTTAGCAAATGGCTGCAATATAACAAAGAGTGAAAAATTTAAGGGGGTCTGAATACTTTCCGTACCCACTGTATACAAAATTGTATATATATATGAGTAGCGATGCCTAAAATTGCTTGGAAACTGGTTTGATATTCAATAATTAGATATGAAACAGTTGAGGTCTATATCTGCATTCATCCCATGTGTTTGGATCGTATTCAGACGGTAGATCCATTCTGTTTCATTTCTTGAAATAATTTGGACTTTGTTGCCCCCCCTCCAGTGTGGTTCTATTTTGTCTATTCCAAAAAAGAGTAGTCCTGATGTATCCTTATTATGATGTAGGCGAAAATGGTTTGAGACGCTGTGCTTGGGACAACCTTTTATAATATTGCTGATGTGTTCATTGATTCGGACACTCAGTTTCCTAGTTGTCCTGCCTATATATTCTAAGCCACATGGGCACTTTAATAAATAAGTAACAAAAGTGGATTGGCAGGTGATACATTTTCTGATTTCATCATTTCTGCCTGTGGCATTAGATAGGAAATTATTGATTTTTCTAGGTTTCTTTCTTGATGTACTCTTACAAGCTTTGCATCTCTTGCAATAGTAAAATCCATTTTGGTTTAAAAAAAGTAGTACTGGTCCTTTTAGGTGGGTCTGGTATGTTCAAGGCCAAGGTGTGCCTTAAACTTTTGGCTTTCCGATATATGAAGGTGGGTTTGTTAGGTAGGATGCTAATAAGTGTCTTATCCTGTTTTAATATTGGCCAATATAGTCACGATTAAAATTAGTTAGGACTGCCATTTCTCCTTTATTATTTTTATCTCTAGTTTTAGTTCTTATGATTTCTGCTCGATTCATGTTCCCAACTGTCTGTCGGGTTTTTTGCAGTTCCTTTGGGTCATACCCTTTCTCTTCGAATCTCTGTAATAATAAATTAGATTGTATTTCATAGTCTGTATTATTTCGACAATTTCTCCGGATTCTCATGAACTGCCCTTTAAGGATAGTTTTGATCCATTTAGGATGATGGCAACTTCTAGTTGGTATACAGCAGTTGCGATCCGTTTCTTTAAAATAAGTTTTTGTACTAACTATTCCACTCCTGTGTTCTAATGTAAGATTCAAGAAATGTATCTGTTTCTTGCTCCAATTGGCGGAAAATTTCAGTCCATATTTATTTTGATTGATTCTTTCTAAGAATTGGATTAGAGATTCTTCAGAACCTTCCCACAAAATAAACAAATCGTCTATGTAGCTCTTATATAATTTTAATGGAGAGTCTGTTTTAGAAAAAATCTCCTCCTCCTCCTCCCATTGTCCTAACAAAATGTTCGCTACGCTAGGTGCGTATTTTGCGCCCATTGCGACACCTTTGATTTGATTGTAATGATCTCCCTTATGCAAGAAATAATTATTGCTCATGGCAAGGTCTAGGGCATTGCATATAAATCTCTTTTG
This sequence comes from Pelophylax lessonae, assembly GCF_965119305.1. NCBI lineage: Eukaryota > Metazoa > Chordata > Amphibia > Anura > Ranidae > Pelophylax > Pelophylax lessonae. The sequence goes on along the minus strand of NC_138769.1, from coordinate 389,728,460 downwards.
TTCATCTTTAATTATAGATTTTCTTGACAAGGCTAACTCAGTAGTTTGTAGAACATCCTGTTGACGTAAACTGGTATACAGGGATTCAACATCAATAACTTGTAAGAGTACATCAAGAAAGAAACCTAGAAAAATCAATACTTTCCTAACTAATACCACAGGCAGAAATTATGAAATCGGAAAATTTATCACCTGCCAATCCACTTTTGTTACTTATTTATTAAAGTGCCCCTGTGGCTTAGAATATATAGGCAGGGCAACTAGGAAACTGAGTGTCCGAATCAATGAACACATCAGCAATATTATAAAAGGTTTTCCCAAGCACAGCGCCTCAAACTATTTTCGCCTACATCATAATAAGGATCCATCAGGACTACTCTTTTTTGGAATAGACAAAATAGAACCACACTGGAGGGGGGGCAACAAAGTCCAAATGATTTTAAGAAATGAAACAGAATGGATCTACCGTCTGAATATGATCCAGCCACATGGGATGAATGCAGATATAGACCTCAACTGTTTCATATCTAATTATTAAATATCAAGCCAGTTTCCAAGCAATTTTAGGCATCGCTACTCATATATATACAATTTTGTATATATACAATTTATATTATTCAATTATATATATTACAATTTATATCTTTCAAATTTATTATATATATATCATACATATATATATATATATATATATATATATATATATATATATATATATATAAATATAATTTTAATCTAATATAGTGAGATTTGAATATTCATATATATTTTAATATTCATATATTTTTTAGTTCCAACAAAATTAGTATAAATAATTTAATATTTTAAAATGTAATACCTAATAAAAAAATGTTTGTGTCATGTTTTTACAATTCTAGCATATAACTCATAGTTCAAATAATGTGTGTATAATATATTTGTATTTATATTTATATACCTCTCAGATACATCAAATAGCATAATATATGCATTGGGAGCAGCTAACAATTGTAAGGCCTAAGATCATGCATATTACGTTATTTACACTAGGTGGCGCATGATGGTTAGTCCATTGAAGATTAACACCTATTGTCCAGGAGGTGGCCACCTTCAAATTCCTCTAAATTCTCTCACAATTCTATTGGCCTATGCTCTGCTCCGGAGGTATATAAATAAGCACAGACCGAGCTTATCACGTAATCCCTGATTACGTCATACATTTGATTATGAAACGCGTCGGTGACTACGTATTTCTATTAAATATTGCCTATACATACTACACTATGAGTTTCCCTACTACTTTTTTTGCGGCTCTTTGAGACTACCACATCCTCAATGGGATACATAGCGGAACCCCATTCAGCCCTCTCCAAGCTAGTGGGTCAGTTTCCTGAATACACATCCCCATTCCAGCGAGAATACAAAAGCCCTATAGAATAACACCGGCCATTATACAAAGGGACCATTTACCCATGCTAGACCCCAAGGAGTCGTCTGGTAAGTGGGCTGAAAACCCAGTGACGGATTCCCCTCCCCCGCCTTGCATGTGGATATCCATTTTCACCAAGCACCTTAAAAAACAATCACCCAGGACTGTTTTTTGCATTTTGCACTAGCACTTTTAAAGCTATAAGGACTATATATGCATTATATTTGTTGCCATAAGCACAGTCACTTTATGATTTGAGCACTTTTAGGAGCAATCCACTGGTTCTATCAGAATGTTCGTAGAGTATTTTTTACCATAATAAGTTACTTATTCAATATTTATTTACTTGGAGTGATTGTATTGATTTATATAAGATATTTAAGCCTACGTAGTAATATTAATAACAATTTGAGTGCTGTTTCTCTATCACCACACGTTTCACAATCCACTGTTGTTTTTGACTAACAGCTCAATATTTTCAATTATTTTTTCTGTCTCACGTCTTCACATTTATTCGTTTTAATACCTAGGCTCGATCACGTGAGTATTCATACTCATATTGTTTCCAACTTTTTTTTCTACTTTCTTCATTATGCTTCCACTTTCCCTCCTTTGCGGAAAAAAAAGATTAAGCTATTAAATGGTCTTCTGGGTTGGCTATTGGGCACCTTAAGCGATGCGCAAACTGTTGGCGCTATATAAATCCTGTATAATAATAATAATATAATAACCTCCCTTTGACTCAACAGACTGTGAAATCAGCGCAAAATTACCCTTCAATATTATAGTATCCTGGAATCTCTCACCCAAAAAGTGCAAGTGCAGTAATTCTATTAACTAATATAACCTATCAAAAGTTACCTAAAAATCTGTGCAAAAATCATGATGATAAAGGTAATTATAAAAAATTAGTAGAAGTGAAAAAATATCTTATTTAAAAATACAATTCATATACGTGCAAAAATCCAGTGAAATAAATGTAAAAAAAATCCACAAAATTCATAAACGATATCAATTCATTGATATTCCTCAAAGTCCCAAAGAAAGTCCAACAAAGTGCAGAAAAGGGCAAACATTCTGTGCAACAAATCTTCTGTGAAAGGTGCATGCCAAAAACACCCTATATGGTCCCCGTCATACAGACACTCTCATGGGAGCAGGTAAGGATATGTCATATATTGGGAGGAAAGATGAGTCCACATAGCGTAATTCCATAAAACCATTCAATCGTTTATTAAAAAGTAAAAGATAAAACTCACATTTGGTAAGTGTCAACCCGACACTAAGGGTTCCAGCGTGTATATTTGTTAGTATAGTGCTATTTGCCTCCGTCTGTCAACAACCAAGCCACGAGCACGAATCAAGCATGCGCTGTAATGTCCAGCATACTAGTCCCATCCTAGGGACCCCTAGTACTACAGGGTAGTAGGGCCCTAGTACTACATACTTTGATCAATAAAGGCAAAAAGAAAGGGGTGTTGAATTACAAGGGAGCAGTGTATCTTGATCCTCTATTCTGTAGGACCCCTATTATTTCTTTTTTTGCCAAAGATCCATAAAAGTATTGAGAACCTTCCGTGGCGGCCCATAGTTAATGGGGCAGATTCTGTTACCGCCCGATTGGGGCTATACATAGACTTTTTCCTTCAGCCATTAGTTCTCAAAACGAATGCTTTTCTGAATGATACAAAGCATGTCATTCAAGAATTTTAACTTTAGAATACCATCTAGTATCCTGATGACTTCTGATGTGGGTTCTTTGTACACTATTATTGAACAAGAAGCAGCCCTAACAGCAGTTTAGTGGGCCCTGGACAATTTGGATTTGTCTAGAAAACACAAAAAATTTCCTCTGAAGAGTCTCAATTTTTGTTTGCTGAGGAATTACTTTTGGTTTGATTGCCAAAGTAAAAGCTAAAACTCACATTTGGTAAGTGTCAACCCGACACTAAGGGTTCCAGCGTGTATATTTGTTAGTATTGTGCTCTTTGCCTCCGTCCGTCAACAACCAAGGCCCAAGTATAAATCCAGCATGCGCTGTAATGTCCAGTGTCCTAGTCCCGCCCTTGGGACCCCTAGTACTACAGGGCAGTAGGGTAGTAGTACAGGGTAGTAGGGCCCTACTACTACATACTTTGATCAATAAAGGCAAAAAGAAAGGGGTGTTGAATTACAAGGGAGCAGTGTATCTTGATCCTCTATTTTGTATGACACCTATTGTTTCTTTTTTGCCAAAGGTCTATAAAAGTATTGAGAACCTTCCGGGGCGGCCAATAGTTAATGGGACAGATTCTGTTACCGCCCGATTGGGGCAATACATAGACTTCTTCCTTCAACCATTAGTTATCAAAATGAATGCTTTTCTGATATAAAGCATGGCATTCAAGAATTGAAACTTTAGTATACCCTCTAGTATCCTGATTACTGCTGATGTGGGTTCTTTATACACCATCATTGATCATGAAGCAGCCCTAACAGCAGTTTAGTGGGCCCTGGACAATTTGGATTTGCCTACAAAACACAAAATATTTCCTCTGATGAGTCTCAATTTTTGTTTGCTGAGGAATTATTTTTGGTTTGATTGCCAATTCTTACAGACTAGGAGGAGTAGCAATGGGCGTTCGTTTTGCTCCAAGTGTGACTAATTTGTTTATGGCTCATTGGGAGGAAGAGGTTATCTTCCAGCATCGCCCCTCACAACTAGTCTGTTACAAGACATATATTGATAATTTGATTATGGTTTGGTAGGGTGATAATGATAAAAACTTCAGCCTCACGTGGAACATAGATTTGGATCATATTGTTTTCCTTGACCTGGAGATCTTTAAGGAGGGAAACCATTTCTCAACCCGTAACTACTTTAAAGTGACTGATTGAAATATATATTCCTCTGTACAGTTGTCACCATAAGTAATGGTTGTGTAACATCCCCAGGGGACAGTTCATTAGGCTTAGGTGTAACTGTTCATCCAAAGAGGATTTTGTGTCCCAATCTCAAGTACTGGCCTTGTGATTCCAACAGAAAGTTTATCAGAGAGTAGTTAAAGATAGTGGGATTGAACTGGTGACATCACTGGATAGAAGTACATTAGTTACAGATACGCAAAATCATAACAATGGAGAGTATAGAATATTGTTAGACTATAATGTACACTATAAGAAAATGTGAAAATGTGTGAATATTCACTGGGGGATACTTAAGCAGGACTGGATCTTAGGGCTGGCACATTCACAATTTATATACAGAAAGGCACCCTCCCTCTGTGTTAGTGTTGCCCCAGGTGTTCTAGATCCTCCGTGCAATTTGGAGAATAGACTGTTCTCCTTTCATTCAGGATTGTATGCATGTGGTAACTGCACAGCCTGCAAATATTCTAAGGTGAATTAAACCAGTTCCGGACCACCCTACGTACATTTACTGCAACAGAGTGACATGGCTGCGCAAAATCACGTACAGGTACATGATTTTCACAGGCCCCCCGTCCCTGCAGCAATCTGATTCTGTTTAGAACCGATCAGTCATTTGGTCCAGGCCAATGATTCATGGCCTGGACTTGCTGATCGGTTTTGATCAATGGAAGCGACAGTGGCAAGTTTGTTTGGGACTTGGTGTCATCTTTATACGGATAAGGGTATCATTTATACATGGACAATATCTACACAAGCGTGCCACTTTTTAGACACCTCTTTCAATTAGGAATTGGTGCATGTGGCACCATGTGATCTAATCACTGGGGCTTCCCCCAACGGCTTGTAAATGCACCACTTGGGGGGAAAAAGCTTCCTTGAGGTGCAATAAATTGCTTGCAGTGAGGTGGAAGGACAAACTGAACATTTTCATTCTGTCTTCCATTCATGCAGATGCGGCTGTCCAAATTACAACAGCAACCAATGTTGTTGAGAAGCCCCTCTGTGTCCACGACTACAACCGTAAAACGGGAGAGGGAGACTTCAGCGACAAGATTGGGCCATACTTAGTTGCCGTAAGACCAAACGCTGGTACAAAAAAGTGTCTGTAGACCTACTCGAATTGGCTCTTTTCAACTCTTATGTACTATACATAGCGTCTGGAAGAACTGGATCCTTCCTAAAATTCCAGGAAGAGATCATCACAGCCCTTCTGTATCCAGAAAGTGTTGTGGCCCATATTCCCAATCAAGATGCAGTGAGCCTGGTGCATGAGAGGCATTTTCCGGATGTCCTCCCTGGTACCCCTACCCAAAGAGCACCCCAAAAAAGATGCCATGTCTGTAGCAAGAACGGATATAGGCGTGACACCCACTATTTTTGTCCCTCCTATCCTGGCGAATCTGGTCTTTGCATCAGGGACTATCGCTACCACACACTAGTGGAGTAATAGTATAGGGCAGTGCTCCTCAACCTTTTTATCGCCGCGGACCGGTCAAAGTTTGATCATTTTTCTGTGGCCCGCTGAGGGGGGGGGGCGACGTCAATGCAGAGTGCCCACAGCGTGCTCCCAATCAATGCACAGTGCCCACAGCATGCCCCCAATCAATGCACAGTGCCCACAGCATGCCCCCAATCAATGCACAGTGCCCACAGCATGCCCCCAATCAATGCACAGTGCCCACAGCATGCCCCCAATCAATGCACAGTGGCCACAGCATGCCCCCAATCAATGCACAGTGGCCACAGCATGCCCCCAATCAATGCACAGTGCCCACAGCATGCCCCCAATCAATGCACAGTGGCCACAGCATGCCCCCAATCAATGCACAGTGGCCACAGCATGCCCCCAATCAATGCACAGTGCCCACAGCATGCCCCCAATCAATGCACAGTGCCCACAGCATGCCCCCAATCAATGCACAGTGCCCACAGGATGCCCCCAATCAATGCAGAGATACCAGCGTGCCCCCATTCAATGCAGAGAGACCATTGTTCCCCACTTTAAATGCAGAGATGCCAGCGTTCCCCCCTCGAGACCAGTGCACTTACCTCACGGCAGCTTCTCTTCAGTCCCCGGGTGTCCTCGAGTCCTCAGTCCTCCCACCTCCTCCTCGGCCAATGGCACAAGTTTTGCCTTTCGGCCAATCGGGAAGCGGGAGGACCCGCTCCCTGATTGGCCAGGAGGGGGATCCGTGTGACAATAGCGAATTTTCATTTGCTATTGTCACACAATGGGTGGGCTCGGGCGCAGAGTGCTCTGCGCCACCGGTCGCCACAGTAACATAGTTTAAAGTTCCTCGGGAGGCCGGGTACCGTTTGATCCATGGACCGTTACCGGTCCGCGGCCCGGGGGTTGGGGAACACTGGTATAGGGTACAGCACGGCACAGTCTAGGGCACACTTTCACACAGGGTCTCCAAGATGTTCGATGGCTATCACATTTTGAGAGACCCTAACCTAGAACGCTTATAGCTACAATAAAAGTGTAAAAAAAAACATAAAATATTAATTTTATTGTTCTTACTGGTTTACTGTATTTTATGCTATACTATAATGCTTTATTGTTATTGTGTAATATTGTTAACCTTTGTTTGCTTTGCAGAAATGTCATTCTACTGTCTTACTGTACTGTTACTGTGTTTTATTGTTAATCATTGTTTGCTTTGCAGGTATGCCATTCAGCTGCAGCACTGATTTGTTTATTTTGACAGCAACAGAGTTTTCTCTCACAATATGTAAAATCAGCGACTCCAGCGATGTAGGAGTTGATTTCACCACCACAGTTTAACCTCCCTGGCGGTATGATTCTTTTGGATTTTAGGTGCTGAAAGCGGTACCATTATTTTGCATGTAATTCTTGTAAATGAGCAGCCCAAACCAACTGTATACATTTATTATATATATTATATATATATATATATGTATGTATACATATATTATGTATACATATATATATATATATATATATATAATGTATACAGTTGGTTTGGGCTGCTCATTCACAAGAATTACGTGTGTATATATATATATATATATATATATATACACAGTGGGTACGGAAAGTATTCAGACCCCCTTAAATTTTTCACTCTTTGTTATATTGCAGCCATTTGCTAAAATCATTTAGGTTCATTCTTCTTCCTCATGAATGTACACATAGCACCCCATACTGACAGAAAAACACAGAATTGTTGACATTGTTGCAGATTTATTAAAAAAGAAAAACTGAAATATCACATGGTCCTAAGTATTCAGACCCTTTGCTGTGACACTCATATATTTAACTCAGGTGCTTTCCATTTCTTCTGATCATCCTTGAGATGGTTCTACACCTTCATTTGAGTCCAGCTGTGTTTGATTATACTGATTGGACTTGATTAGGAAAGCCACACACCTGTCTATATAAGACCTTCCAGATCACAATGCATGTCAGAGCAAATGAGAATCATGAGGTCAAAGGAACTGCCTGAAGAGCTCAGAGACAGAATTGTGGCAAGGCACAGATCTGGCCAAGGTTACAAAAAGATTTCTGCTGCACTTAAGGTTCCTAAGAGCACAGTGGCCTCCATAATCCTCAAATGGACGACGTTTGGGACGACCAGAACCCTTCCTAGAGCTGGCTGTCCGGCCAAACTGAGCTATCGGGGGAGAAGAGCCTTGGTGAGAGAGGTAAAGAAGAACCCAAAGATCACTGTGGCTGAGCTCCAGAGATGCAGTCAGGAGATGGGAGAAAGTTGTAGAAAGTCAACCATCACTGCAGCCCTCCACCAGTCGGGGCTTTATGGCAGAGTGGCCCGACGGAAGCCTCTCCTCAGTGTAAGACACATGAAAGCCCGCATGGAGTTTGCTAAAAAACACCTGAAGGACTCCAAGATGGTGAGAAATAAGATTCTCTGATCTGATGAGACCAAAATAGAACTTTTTGGCCTTAATTCTAAGCGGTATGTGTGGAGAAAACCAGGCACTGCTCATCACCTGTCCAATACAGTCCCAACAGTGAAGCATGGTGGTGGCAGCATCATGCTGTGGGGGTGTTTTTCAGCTGCAGGGACAGGACGACTGGTTGCAATTGAGGGAAAGATGAATGTGGCCAAGTACAGGGATATCCTGGACAAAAACCTTCTCCAGAGTGCTCTGGACCTCAGACTGGGCCGAAGGTTTACCTTCCAACAAGACAATGACCCTAAGCACACAGCTAAAATAACGAAGGAGTGGCTTCACAACTCCGTGACTGTTCTTGAATGGCCCAGCCAGAGCCCTGACTTAAACCCAATTGAGCATCTCTGGAGAGACCTAAAAATGGCTGTCCACCAACGTTTACCATCCAACCTGACAGAACTGGAGAGGATCTGCAAGGAGGAATGGCAGAGGATCCCCAAATTCAGGTGTGACAGACTTGTTGCATCATTCCCAAAAAGACTCCTGGCTGTATTAGATCAAAAGGGGGCTTCTACTAAATACTGAGCAAAGGGTCTGAATACTTAGGACCATGTGATATTTCAGTTTTTCTTTTTTAATAAATCTGCAACAATGTCAACAATTCTGTGTTTTTCTGTCAGTATGGGGAGCTATGTGTACATTCATGAGGAAGAAGAATGAACTTAAATGATTTTAGCAAATGGCTGCAATATAACAAAGAGTGAAAAATTTAAGGGGGTCTGAATACTTTCCGTACCCACTGTATATATATATATATATATATGTATGTATATATATATATGTATGTGTGTGTATATATATATATATATATATATATATATGTATATATATATATATATACATATATTTACATAAAAAGTACAGTAAAACTGCAGGAAAGGGCACTGGGGGGCAATGTAATGTGATTTTATTTTATTTTGAACGGTATCAGTGTGTTTGGTGCATTTTACATTTGAATTTGCCGCCGGTTCCACCCCCCGGCGGATGTCACGTCGCCAGAGACGGAAGCCGGGGCTCGCAGACGATCGGGAGGAAGCTCCGCCGCCGCACACCGCTCGCAGTCTTCGCTGGATCCTGGAGAAAAGGTAAGTAAAACCTCCTCCAGCATCCAGCGATCTTCTTAGCGCTACCCTGAGTGTGACTCGGGGTTACCGCTTTTGGCACTAAAATCTTACCCCGAGTCACACTCGGGAATACCGCTAGGAAGGTTAAAAAAAAAGAGAATATATGGTGAACCATAGGAGCAGGGGTAGACATAGGGCAGATTGCCCCTATGCGTCGCCATCTATTTTTTACTTTTTTGGGGATTTTTGCAGAGATTGCAATAAAAGATTTTTTTATTGAGGTAATGTTTTATTAATACTGTGTTTTATTATTATTTGTTAACTGTTGTTTGCTTTGCAGGTACACCATTCAGCTGCAGCCCTGATTTGTTTACTTTGAAAGCAACAGGGTTTGCTTTCACCATACGTCAAATCCGTGACGCCAGTGCTGTAGGAGGAGATTTCACCACCGCAGTTAAAAAAAAAAAACATATAAGCCAAAGCATAGGGGATCGAGTGGAGGGCGGATCTCCCCTATGCTTCGACATATATTTTTATTCACTTTTCTTGGCAGAGATTTCCTCATCCACATTGATCGATGTGAATGGAGGAATCTGTTAGGTTACTTTTTTCGTTCAACAATGGGCTGAATGAGAAAAAAAGAACAGTGTATGTTTGCCCATCATTAGAAGTGGGTAGATGCAGGGCAGTATTCTAATGGTGGGTATACCACCAATTGATCAGTGTGACTGTAGGAATCTGTTAGGTTCTTGTTTTTCGTTCAGCCCACAGGCTGCATGAAAAAAAAGAACATTACAATATATCTACAACAAGTACCAGCAACGTACTGGTATGTTGCTGGACTTTGGGTGGTTATGCCTGCAGGTTAAGACATCATCTTGGCGTAGTTTTTTTCTCACCATGGAGTCTAGTGGCTAATTAGCCACTAGACTCAATGGTTTTCTCTGGCCCCCCTGTCCCACTGGGGAACCCAAGAATGCAGCCGGTGGTTCCGCCAGCTGACCATAGGGCTGATCAGAGACCAGAACAGCTTTCATGACTTTGTTTTCGCCGGATATAAACCGCGCCATTAGGAAAGATCTTATCACACTGATCTTGGTGTGGTCAGATGTTTTAAGGGAAGAGGAGAGATCTAGAGTATAGGAACAGTGTAAAAATAAAATAATAAATAAATGAAGCACTCCTGTTCCCTCGTGCTCGCACGCAAACTCGAACTCAAGCATCAACCTCTCATCATATGTAAACAGCAATTGCACCATGCATGTGAGATATCATCCTGAATGTCAGATCGAGGGCAGTATTTCTAACAGTAGAACTCCTCTGTAAATCTAAAGTGGTAACCCGTAAAGGCTTTTAAAGGTTTTTTAAAAATGTATGTAGTTTGTCGCTGCTGCACGGGCGTGCGCAATTTTAAAGCATGTCATATTTGGTATGTATGTACTCGGCATAAGATCAACTTTTGTATACCTATACAATTGAATATATATATTATATTTATATCTGTCAAGGTCTTACCTAGCCCTCATGATGGCAGCCATCTTGGACATGTGCAGACTGCTGCCTCTTAAAGACTCTGATTGCATCATCACTTGCCTGCCACCTGGGCGTCGCACAGTCATGATGCTGCACACCTGAATATATCTATCCCCTGATAGGTTGCAGTCTTTGCCCTTGTGTTTGTGCTCCAAGGTGCATCTCAGCTAGCAGTCTTCTGTTCTTTGTGTCCCTCCATGTATGACCTGGCTTAGCTGAAGACTCTCCTGTCTCTCGACCCGGCATCGGCAGACTACCTGCTTCTGAACTGGACCCCGGCTTGGATGACTACCCGCTTCTGGACTTGACCCCGGCTTGTTCCTGCTCCCACTTCCTCACTCATGCTGTGCGTTTATTGTTTGCTCCAATAAACTGCTTTATTTTACCTGCATCCCCGTGTGGTCTGGTTTCCTGGCACCCTGACAATATTTACAGAACATTTGAGCAATATAGTGTGTTTTTGTGCATTAAAATTAAAAAAAGTGTTTTTTTTTTTTTTAAATGCATTTGGAAAATCTTGTGTGAAAAAAAATTGCAAAACCCACCATTTTAATCTGTCGGGCCTCTGCTTCAAAAATGTATCATGTTTGGGAGTTCAAAATAATATTTTAGCAGTTTTTTTTTCATATTAATAAAGTGTCAGAAAAGGCTTGGTCTTTAAGTGGTTAGAAGAGTGGATAATGTGTGGCATAAGCTTCTAATATTTGGCATAAAATGCCAGGACAGTTAGCGGCCATGTGCCTCCAGTGTGAGGACACTAAATTGAGAGTGTAGGACTGCAGATTTAAACAGGGTGCCGTGAAGTGGCTCTGCAGCTTTCACATGCGTTTGCAAATGTGTGTCAACCAAACCCCTGTTCTTTGTACCAAGAGACAGGTTTTATTTGGTTGGTGACAGACTGGAGGGTGAGTACATCAGACTGGGGGCTGGCTGACTTTCATGCACCTCTTACAATCCTTAAACCTCTTTTTTTCTTGTTATAGGGATGGAGACGCCGGGCAACACCAGCTTGGGTCTCATCTAAAGTCCCACCTAGTCCAACATGTTAAAGCAACCAGGGATGGAGACGCCTTGCTCACAGCTTGGTGCCTCAATTAAAGTCCCACCGTGCGATTTTCGTGCGTTTTTGGTGGATGCAGTTTTGATTTGACCTTAGTGTTTTCCGTAGACAGGGATGGAGACCAATAGCATGACCTGCTTGTCTCATATAAAGTCCCAAAAAGGAAATTAGGGATTTCAAAGGCAGTGTGCTTTACAGGCCATGCCCCATACATAAAATCCCTTCCTATCTATATACTGCATCCACCAAGGGGATGGAGGTGTAATGCTTTTCAGCTGGTCTTTTCCAGTTTGCACCATGGTTATAACCTAATTATTTGAGTCTTTGAGACAACAGCCAGTCGTGTATGGGGATGGGTTGGGGGAGGTTGGGCTGTCTCCCTCTCACCTGTCCCCCATCCACCCATTAGCGGCCATGTGCCTCCAGTGTGAGGACACTAAATTGAGAGTGTAGGACTGCAGATTTAAACAGGGTGCCGTGAAGTGGCTCTGCAGCTTTCACATGCGTTTGCAAATGTGTGTCAACCAAACCCCTGTTCTTTGTACCAAGAGACAGGTTTTATTTGGTTGGTGACAGACTGGAGGGTGAGTACATCAGACTGGGGGCTGGCTGACTTTCATGCACCTCTTACAATCCTTAAACCTCTTTTTTTCTTGTTATAGGGATGGAGACGCCGGGCAACACCAGCTTGGGTCTCATCTAAAGTCCCACCTAGTCCAATATGTTAAATGATATCCAAATTATACAAAAACAACAATATGGATAAAGGTGTGTGGGATGTACAAAAAAGTCCAGTGTATATCTCTTTAAGTGTCCATAAATGATAAAACAAATAGGTGCTCAACAGCAAAGAAATATCTTCGACTTCAGTGCAATGGCGCCCACCACCAGGTGAAATTCCTCCTTACCAGACGGAAAAATAAGATGTGCACAAATAACATAGGATTCACTGCTCGAGCCTACCCATAGGAAATTCCTGTCACTTTTTCAACACGCCGATTTGAACTGCATAACTATAAATGTAATTTTTGCTCACATTAAACTGGTTTAGAAGATATCACACTATCGCGACTTTATTTCCTGCACCCCGCAACTGGAGGGTACTGGCCTCTTGGTCACTGCCTTCCTGATACAGGTCCAGAGTGAAGGAACCAATAGTGGATATACTTGGAACCAGAGCGCTTTCCAGTGGTTGACTGAAAAGGCACCCCGGTGTAGATCATACACGGAGGAAGTGAAAGGGGATTTTGAATCCATATTTCTGCGCTTTTTATCACTTTATCTGGTAAGGGACCATTTTGGGTGGTTCACGCGGAGTGTGTCAGCATCCACGTTTGCAGTGAATCCTATGTTATTTGTGCACATCTTATTTTTCCGTCTGGTAAGGAGGAATTTCACCTGGTGGTGGGCGTCATTTCACTGAAGTCGAAGATATTTCTTTGCTGTTGAGCACCTATTTGTTTTATCATTTATGGACACTTAAAGAGATATACACTGGACTATTTTGTACATCCCACACACCTTTATCCATATTGTTGTTTTTGTATAATTTGGATATCATATTATTTGTTTTAGCGCACCTTTGAATTTAACATATATATATATATATATATATATATATATGATTTTTTTTATTAAAAAAAGAAAATATTTTATTTCAAAATTTTCGGTCATTTTTAGTTTATATTGCAAAAAATAAAAATCCCAGTAGTGATCAAATACCACCAAATAAAATCTCTATTTGTGATTTTAAAGAGGATGCAAATTTTGGTTGGGTACAGCGTTGCATGTTCGCACAATCACCAGTTAAATCAGCGCAGTGCCAAATTGCAAAAAGTGCTCTGGTCAGAAAGGGGGTAAAATCTTCCAGAGCTGAAGTGGTTAAAGACAAAAATAATTTATCTCCACCGTTACTAAGAAACAATACAAAATTAATGATCTAATCACCTGTACCACACAGGGTGTTGTTTACATGCTAAAATGTGAATTTGGCGTTGGTCGCACCTCTAGATCTCCTACATGTGAGATTAGGAGAGCATGTAAACAACATTAAAAGAGGTGTTAAAATGCAAAGAGTATCCAAGCATTTCAAAATGTGTCATAATAAAAACCCCAGGGGTCTCAAATTTTGGGGTATTGAAAACGTCAGGAATCATTGGAGAGGTGGTAATTATATCTGACAACTAAGCCATAGGGAGTCCTTTTTAGATCTACGAAACGCAGGTTTTGAAGCCTGCTGGCCTGAATGTCGAGTTCAACTTAAACCGTTTTATATCAGACAGATAGTAGGGATTCATTTGGAGTATTACCTGTTTTATTCTGTGTTGTTTGTAAAAAGATGGTCACAGTGTATGATATATTTTTTTATTGGTTTTCCAGTCACAATAAAACATATATAAAAAAAAAAACGATAACATGTCAGTATAATATAAACTGATCAGAGGAGCCTGATCACATCAGTGCTCGCATGTGTGGGTAATGCATAGTAAGAATATAAGTGTCAAGAATAATCATGGACAGAGAAGAAAAAAAATAAAAGGATGTGATTAATGATAAAAATAAGTGGAGGGGAAGAGAGGCCATGAGTATCTATAGAGACACCAGAAAATGACATAGGCTGATAAGAGGATCCTGGGACGACCAAACAAGCTAAAGCAAGGGTAGAGGTAAACGTATTAAAGGTAGATGATTCCAGACAGTCCAAATTAGATTATAACAGTCAGATTTATCTTCGTCCCATGCTACCATATTCTCCAAGTATTCAATTTGATTAATTTCACAAGCCCAAGGGGCTAAGGTTGGTGGGTCAGATTGGTGCCAGCATCTGGCAATAACAGAATGAGCTGCGGCCAAGAAAAATCTAATCAGACTCTTTTTGATCTGTTTATAAGAGCCCTGCACTAAGGATAAAAGTGTGAGCTAGGGTTGGTTGGGGAAGGTATCACCCACCAAGTAAGGAAACAATTGCAGAATCTTTTCCCAAAAAGGGGCGAGACATTGGCAAGTGCCCTAGATATGAGTCATAGTTCCTGGAGCCTGCAAACAGCGCCAACACAGGTCAGGAATTGTAGGGTCAATTTTATGAAGGATATGAAGGATTGAGGGGCAGTGATATTAACTGGAGAGTATACGATAATTGTGTTCTTGGGCAATGGAAAATGCTGAAAGCTTATAAGAAAGAGCAAATATTTTAGGCCACTCCAATTCAGCTCCCAGTTTCTGCTCCCATTTGAACTGATATAACTGGGTTTGGATAGAACTCCCGCAATAAAGTTTGATATAGCAGAGAAAGCAGGTGGTCAGGTCTGAAGGACTGGGAGATCAATGACTCAAACTCTGTAGTTGGTCTAGTCAAGGCATCCAAGAGGAGTTTTGTTTAAGGAAATGTTGTAACTGTGTATATTCCATCCAACCGCTCTGTGGATTGTGAATCAGGGAGGATTTGGGAAAGCGGGACCAGTTTTCCACCACATTGGGTACGGCACACATGAGGGTTATCATTTCTCTATCGTTCATTGACGGGCGCAGTCTCATATCAGTAGGGTTATACTGCCCCCTGCAGGAGTAGGACACTAGGCAGAAAAAAGTTCTGGCTACGCCTATGGGCAGTCCCAGGGGGTATACCCTCTTTTCCTGCTATAGGATGTCAGTTTTAATCTGCCTAGTCAGGAGTAAGGACCTAGTTCCTTGCTGGGATCTCTTGTTCTGGCAAAGTTTTTTTTCTAGATAGTTTTTTCTAGTTAGCTTTTTCTTGTGAGGTAATTTTTTTCCTGTGAGATCTGCAAGCAACTAAGCCGGATGTGGGCGACGGGCTGGATATATGGATCCAGTGGTCACCCCAGCCGACCAGCATGCATGCGCAGACCTCAGCCCTGCGCTAGGTCATCCGTGACATACTCCCACTGGACGGGGACTAGTGGGAGTTAAACGTCTCACCAGGTCGCATACGACCGAGTATAGGCCTGAGTCGCAGCGTTCCTATTGGCCAACAGCCCCCCCACTTCGGCGGAGAGGGATTCTGTCAGGAGATGGCGTCCGCCTGTTCCCGGTATGGTGAATAAATGTTCCCCCCTCTTCCCCTGGTGGTTTTTAGGGTGGACGTGGGCCCCTCCCTAGGACGGTCGGACCCTCAGAACCCTGGGTTCCCCTCTGTCCTGTCACGCACCCACCACCTACCTGCCCCCCCCTCACTACTTGGGCTGTGGGACGGTTGTAATTACTTCCGGGGGCTGGGACCGAGCAACAGGCCGCAGGTGGGTGGGGTGGGTGCACCGCCGGCGATGGACGAGTGATTATGTGGGGGGTGTTTTACCTGTCACTCCCAGGGCCCATGATTCGGTTGCCATATTGGTACACCCGGCGGCCATTTTGTGGTGGATTTCTAATAGGAATCACTGGCGGCCATGTTTTGGGAGTTCCTGGAGGTGTTTTTTCTTGGTGGAGCCCCTCCCTATACCCTAGTGCTGATCCTCAGATCTTTCTGGATCAAGATCGCTGCAGATACGTGCTTTGCAGGCTTTCTGGGCCTCCTGGTGCATCTTTGGCGTAGGGTGGTGAGTCTGGGGGGGTTTCTCTCTCTCCGCTGGGGGTCTTTATTGCGCTCTGTCTGACCTCTTGGGGGCACTGTAGCGCGGTGGGACGTTTTGGGGGAAAAAAAAACATTTTTCTCAACTTTTTGCTGACGAGTTCCCCTGGTGCAACATGGACGCTGCAGAACACGTGTCCCCACCTGACAACCTCAAGGAGGCCGCAGGGCCCTCCAGATCCCAGCTGTCCATAGATGCACTTTCGGAGGTCCTGGAATCATTTGTGTCCCGGGTGGAGGTGGCCTTTAAAGGGCGAGGTGCCAAAAAACACCCTCTGCCTCATCTGATGTGTCAGATTCTGAGTCTGAGTCAACCACCGCAGACGCGGGTCTCCCTGCCGGGTCTACTACCTCGTGCTCTGTCTCCTCTGACAGTGAGGATGACATCTCTACCTCCACCACCGCGCAAGAAAAGGCGCTGGTGGACGCAATGGTTGTATCTGTGCATGAAATCCTAAAAATGAAGGATACAGCTGCGACTGCGAATGAGGCGCAGGCACTCACAAGCCACCCAGAGCGGCAAAGGTTTTTCCCTTTCCTGCGTATTTTGACAATATGCTCAAAAAAGAATGGGACTGCCCAAAGCGTTCCCCTGGGGTGCCTAAGCGGATTGCTAGATGCTACTCCTTTGAAGAGTCCCTTATAAAGAAGTGGACTGTCCCATCTACGATAAACTAGTCTAAAGACTGAATAAAGCTACCATGATCCTAGTGGAGGATTCCCCGTCCTTTAAGGATCCGGTGGATAGAAAGGCGGAGTCTGTGGCCCGCAATATGTACTCCCTGGCAGGGTCTGCACTAAGACCGGTGTTTACGGTCGCCAACATTGAACGAGTGGGCTAAGTTACGCCATGACCTGGAGGGGAAACCTCTTCCTCCTGCATTTGAGGAGCTGTTGAACCAGCTGATGCAGGGGCTGCAATTTGTTTGCGATGCCGCGCTGGATGCTGCTCCTATATTGGGCCTCAGGTGTATACTTTGGCCAAAGTGTTGGTCTGCGGATCAGACCTCAAATAAGGCCTTGACTGATCTGGCTTTTCAAGGAGATCACCTGTTTGGGGCTACCCTGGATGACATTATGAAAGGTCTCATGGGGGTAACAGTACTTTTCTCCCTGTGAGACCTAAAAAGAGTAAGGACCCGCGTCGCAGACGGGGCCCCTCCTTTTCAGCACATAAGATGTTTTTTCATCCTTTAGAGTCAGTCAATAAGGTAAAGTCCCTTAAGGCCCCCCTCGGGTGGTTCCAAGCGACCCTGGTCTGGCAAACAAAAATCAAGTTTCTCCAGACCTGAGGACAAGGTCCCTTCGGCCTGACGGTGCCCCCTCACCCGTATCTAGGGTGGGGGGACGTCTTTGCCGGTTTCCGCACCTGTGATTATCCCATGTACAAGACAAATGGGTTCATGAGGTCATACGGTCCGTGTACAAGATCGAGTTTTGATCCGTTCCACTGGTAAGGTTCTTCCCTTCCAATTTGAGACTGTCCCCGGATCGTTTACAGGCTCTCTTTGGGGCGGTTCAGGACCTGGTACAACAGGGAGTAATAGTTCCGCTTCCGTGTGCGGAACGTTTTCGAGGCTTTTAAGTAAACCTGTTTACGGTCCCCAGGAAGGAAGGCAAGGTGCGTCCAGGACTTGAAGGCACTGAATTGCTTCGTGCAAGTTCAAAAATTCAAGATGGAATACATTCCCACGGTGGTGGATTTCCTGGCCTCCATAGACATCAAAGATGCCTACCTTCACATCCCAGTATGTGCAGGACATCAGTGGTTTCTGCGTTTTGCCTTGGGAGAAGCTCACTATCAGTTTGTGGCATTACCCTTTGGTCTCGCCTTTGCTCCTCGGGTCTTCACAAAGGTGTTGGCTCCAGTCCTGGCGCTGTTACGACAGTGGGGGATATTAGTCCTCGGCTACCTGGACGATCTTCTTCTCCATGCGGAGTCTTCCACGGTGCTGGTGACAAATTTGGAGATCACCATGAGAACTCTGGAGGATTTCGGGTGGATTCTGAACCTTCAGAAGTCGTCCCTGGTCCCTTCCATGAGACAGGACTATCTGGGTCTGACTTTGGACTCGTCTGCAGCCAGGGTGTTTCTTCCTCCAGAAAAACTCCAAAAACTACAGACTCATTCAGGACCTGTATGAGAATTCTGGGACTGATGGTGTCATCCTTTGAAGCGGTCCCCTTCACTTAATTCCACACGAGAATCCTTCGGAAGGAAATCCTTCCCAAATAGAACAAAAATCCAAATTCCCTGGACAATCAGATCCAGCTGAGCCACGGTGACCAGGGAGTCCCTGATCTGGTAGCTTCAGTCCTCAATACTCAAACAAGGGAAATCCTTCCTTCCTATATATTGGACAACTTTCGGAGGTCCCTCTATATGGCACATTGCATCAGGGGGTGTCTTCCTCTGGAGTAGGGGGTTGTCCTATGGGGAGGCTTCGCTGTAATCCCTCTGTAGAGAGTGTGGTGTGGGGACTGTATGGGGGTTCCTCTATCTTCCACTCATATACCTCGTTGGTGGTGTGGGGTCTCAGCATATAAATATGAGAGAGGTAGCGAGGCTCATAGTGTAGTATTTCATAGGTAAATATATTTGTAAAAGTCACACTTACATTGAAGTAAAGCAAAGTCGGCCGGATCATGGAGACACTGTTCCTTGTTCCAGTTTGCGTTCCAAAGGCCGAATGTGATGTAGAGGCGTACCTCGGGAGCTGACGCGATCCGTCAGCAAACATCTGATGTCATCAGGGATCACTGATAGGACAACCCCCTACTCCAGAGGAAGACAGCCCCTGATGCAACGTGCCATATAGAGGGACCTCCGAAAGCTACCCTACTGGGACCATTTACCCATGCTAGACCCCAAGGGGTCATCTGGTAAGTGGGCTGCAAGCACGGTGGAGTATATTCCGCATACTTTATCTCACTGAAGTCTATATTTGAGTGCATATGGTCACTGAGTCTTTGTCCGTTCGGCCACTACATCAAGCACAAGAGCACTGTTTGAATACCCTAAAGCAAGTGTCACTTTTGAAGCACCATTCACTTTATAAGGCTTGCTTTGAATATTTGTTCCATGCCTAAAAGACTTATATAGGAGTCTATAGACAGTTGGGACACTGTACAAATTGTGAATAAAAACAGAATGCAATGATGTGGAAGTTTCAAATTTCAATATTTTATTCAGAATACAACATAGATGACATATTAAATGTTTAAACTGAGAAAATGTATCATTTTAAGGGAAAAATAGGTTGATTTTTAATTTCATGGCATCAACACATCTCAAAAAAGTTGGGACAAGGCCATGTTTACCACTGTGTGGCATCCCCTCTTCTTTTTATAACAGTCTGCAAACATCTGAGATCTGAGGAGACAAGTTGCTCAATTTTAGGAATAGGAATTTTGTCCCATTCTTGTCTAATACAGGCTTCCAGTTGCTCAACTGTCTTAGGTCTTCTTTGTCGCATCTTCTTCTTTATGATGCGCCAAATGTTTTCTATAGGTGAAAGATCTGGACTGCAGGCTGGCCATTTCAGTACCCAGATCCTTCTTCTACGCAGCCATGATGTTGTAATTGATGCAGTATGTGGTCTGGCATTGTCATGTTGGAAAACGCAAGGTCTTCCCTGAAAGAGACGACGTCTGTATGGGAGCATATGTTGTTCTAGAAATTGGATATACCTTTCATCATTGATGGTGCCTTTCCAGATGTGTAAGCTGCCCATGCCACACGCACTCATGCAACCCCATACCATCAGAGATGCAGGCTTCTGAACTGAGCGCTGATAACAACTTGTGTTGTCCTTGTCCTCTTTAGTCCGGATGACATGGCGTCCCAGTTTTCCAAAAAGAACTTCAAATTTTGATTCGTCTGACCACAGAACTGTTTTCCACTTTGCCACAGACCATTTTAAATGAGCCTTGGCCGAGAGAAAACGCCTGTGCTTCTGGATCATGTTTAGATATGGCTTCTTTTTTGGCCTTAATTTGGTGCTGTTGGTTCTCCAGAAACCTCCCATTAAAAGCATTCGGGAGATTCCTCTGCTTACCCTATACCAGAAGGTGGCCTTCCTGGTGGATATTACTTCTGCGTGCAGGCTGTCGGAACTGGTGGTGTTGTCCTGTCATTCTCCCTATCTGGTGGTTCACAGGGATAAAGTGGTACTTCATCCGGATCCGTCCTTCCTTCCGAAGGTCGTTTCCAGTTTTCACTTAAATGAGGACATCATGTGTCTTAAGCCTAAACATCCTAAGGAAATTGCATTACATACTTTGGATGTGGTTCAGGCACTCAGGGTGTACTTGACGACTACCGAGTCTTTTCAAAAGTCAGATTCGCTCTTTCTACTCACGGATGGACCTAAAAGAAAGGGCTGCCTGCTTCTGCTGTGACTATTTCCAAGGGGATCAGACAGACAGTTGTGCAGGCTTATTCAATTAAGGGTCAGGTTCCACCTTTCCCTGTTAAGGCGCATTCTACTTGGGCACTTAGTGATTCCTGGGCTTTTTGCCATCAGGCATCTGTGCTTCAGGTTTGCAAGGCGGCTACAAGGTGGATATGCTGGCATCAGCTGATGCCTCTTTTGGTCGCATAGTTTTGCAGGCTGCCATTTAAGGGTGTTTTAGTCTCCCTTGAGGGTGTTTAATGTTTTTTCAGGTGGGTCTCATCTTGTTGTTCTGATGAGTCCTATGTTGCCTGGTTGGCTAAGGTTTAGCCTTGGGGAATTATTTTTTTGCTGTTCTCACCCCTCATTTTTATGGCACTGCTTTGGGACGTCCCTACTGATATGAAGACCAGAGACTGGGTCCATCAATGAATGATAGAGAAAATTGCATTTTTGTCTTACCATAAAATCCTTTTCTCTGAGTTCATTGACAGACGCAGTACCCGCCCCTCTATTTGAGTTGGGTTGGTGTTATTTTCTCTGACAATGCTTTTATACAAAACTGACATCCTATAACAGGGAGAGAGGGTATACCCCCTGGGACTGCCCATAGGCGTAGCCAGAACTTTTTTCTGCCTAGTGTCCTACTCATGTAGGGGGCAGTATAACCCTACTGATATAAAGATCAGAGACTGCGTCCATCAATGAACTCAGAGAAAAGGATTTTATGGTAAGACAAAAATCCAATTTTTTCCGCCAAGAAAGAAATGTAGATCTAGGCAAGGTTGGGGTAAAAGACAAATTTTTGAACAAGGGGGTCAAGGGGCTCGGTCTCAATGAGAGCAGTCCACTGCATAAGTACCAGTCCCATATATGCAAGGTAGCACTAGTGAGGTAAAATGTCCTTCGGAGGCCTATGACTAGGTTCCATCCATAGTAAAAAAGTGATGTCAGGAGAGAGTAGGGCATCCTCAACTGGAGTCCACAATTTAGACGATTTACTATGGTACCAATCTAGAATGCGAAGTAGGGACGCCGCCTGAGAATACAAGGAAATGTAAGGCAAAGCTACCCCTCCTCAACACTTAGGTAAAGAGAGGGTGGACTGGCTAATCCTCAGTTTTTTATTACGCCAGTTGTAATAACTAATGGTTTTGTGCATAGAGCGAAAGAACGCTGGGGATGGAGGGAGAGGGACGGCTTGAAATGTATATAAGAGTTTGGTCAAAATATCCATTTTGATTAAGTTTCTACAGCCAAACCATGAGATGTGGAATTTATCATAAGAAGTAAGACAACCACGAATGATGCATAACAGAGAGGCATAGTTGAAGTCTGTCAGGGCAGATAGATCATATGGAATTTGAACACCCAAATATTTTATGGCTTTGTGTTGCCAGTTGAACATAAAGTTACTTTGAAGTCTAGATACAACAGAGTGAGGTAAGGAGATATTCAGGGCCTCAGTCTTATCACAATTAACTTTAAAATTGCTTACCACACCAAGCTCCTAAAATGCACTATTTAGAGAGGGGATAGAGACGTGGGGGGTGGTTACATATAACGAGGTCGTCTGCGTAGAGTGAAAGTTTACAGTGGCTTTAACCTATTGAGAGACCCTTAATGTTGTGGTCTTGTCATAAGGCAATGGCAAGGTGCTCCATAGATGAAACGTAGCGCAGAGGGGAAAGTGAGCACCCTTGTCATTGCCATTGTAGATCCGAAAAGGATCAGAGAGGAGGCCATTGGATTGGACTCGCACATACAGGTGTCCATAAAGGGCTAATGTTTTATGAAGCAGGTTCGGGCCAAGGCCTATCTGTCACAATGTATGTTCAAGAAATGTCCAGTTAAAGCAGTCAAATGCCTTCTCAGCATCCACCGAAAGTAGAAATTCAGAGAGATAGCATCTTTGGGCATATTCCTTGAGAAGTATGGTCTTAAGGGTGTTATCCCGGGCTTCCCGTTCGGGGACAAAGCCCACTTGATCAAGGTGAATCAGGTCTGGTAAGAGGGGAGTGAGGCGGGTAGCAATCAATTTAGAGTATAATCATATATCTGTATTCGTTTAGGAAATAGGATGATAACTCCCACATAAGGTGGGGTCCTTGCCTGGTTTGGGTTTAACCATAATGTGGGCCTCCAAAGCCTCTGGTGGAAAAGGAGAATCTGGTGAAACCGCATTGTACATTTTAAGGAGGATTGGGGTAAGGCAGTCGAGAAGGTTCTTGTAGATACTAGGGGTTATTACTGCAAAAAGTGGCACAAATACTAATAATTATTACTGGGTAATCTGGCACCAATACTAGGGGCTATTACAGCATAAACTGGCACCAATACCTGGGGCTATTACTGCGTAAATTGTTTGCTGAAAGAGGAGTTTTCCTCTTTCCCAGGTCTAAAGAGAAGAGAAAGAAAAACTCTTGAAAGCTTGTCTTTTAAGTGTTAGGTTAGTACAATAAAAATGTATCATTGTATACCTCTCGTATTTTGGAACCTTATTTATTTATACTTATTTTTTTCATTGGCATGATTTAGTGGTGAAAATTATGAGGGCCCCCCCTCAGTTTAACTGTGGTATCTTAATGTACCCCCACCCCATATATTGCTCCTAGAGTTGCCTGTTGTGTGCCTGGGTGTCCTTGAACTGGGAGGTTCCCAGTTTCACAGCCTGCAGCCTTGCCTGTTGAGCCATAGAAAAGCTTTGGAGTCTTTGCAGTGATTTTCCAGCCTGATACTTCGCCTTGGACTCACTAGCCCCACCTGCTGCCAGCTGTGAACAATGTACAATTTAACCAGCACATAAATAGCAGCGCTTCCTATTTCTCAGTGCCCATTTGTTTGGATTATCTCCCTGGGTGTGGTGTATGCTCTTTGACTGATTATCGTGTATGAACTTTTGCCTAAATTCTTGACTCCTCTTCAGCCTGCTGATTCCGTACTTTACCACCAGCTTGTGTATGACCTTTGCCTTCCAGGGCCGGTATATCGCTTGGCCCCTAACTTCCAAGCACCACCTCAGCCTGAACCTGAAATTTCTGTTGAATCCAAATCTCCTGTGGAACCCATGGAAGTCAGCCTTCTCCACCTCTCAAAGTCGGAGAGATAAGGAGGCGTGCATTGGGGCTTATGCTTGTACTGTGGACTTAAAGGACATTTGCCATCTGGTTGCCCAGCCTGTCCAGTAAAAGGCAGGGTCTAGCCAGTGTCGGATGAGCTAGGTTAGACCTTACAAGTACTTCCTCCAAAACCAAGATTACTGTACCCGCAATCTTCCACTTAGCCTCTAAACTTGTCACCTATGAGGCTTTTGTAGATTCGGGAGCCGCTGGTATATTCCAGGATTACACTTTTAGAAAATAACATCCCATTTGTTCCAGTCTTAATTTTGTCGACTAAAACCGACTAAAACATTTTCGTCGACTAAAATACGACTAAAACTAAAACAATTCAGATGACTAAAATACGACTAAAACTAAAATGGCATTTTAGTCATAAGACTAACTAAAACTAAATAAAAAATTGACATCAAAATTAACACTCCTCTGCTGGCCATTTCTATATCATCAACACAATTCCATACAGAGCATGTAATAATAGCACATTAAAGTTTAAACATATATTGCACCACCGCATACGCATAAGTAAGGAGCATCTACTAAGCTGCTGAAAACTAAACACTTAAAGGCTTTTCTTATATTATTCCCTAATATTTAATGTTGGTAATATATTCAGGTAATATGTGCAATGACATTACAGCCAATGGAGTTTACAGCAGTGTTAATTTCGTCAACGAAAACGTTTTCGTCACCGCTTTCGTCACTGGCATTTTTCAACTGACGAAAATGAGACGCAAAGTATAGCACACTTCCGTCAAATGACAACTATGACGAAAATCAAATCCATTTTCGTTAACGAACGAAAACTAAATGAGAATGCGAGGCAGGGACGTTTACCCAACTTCCGGTTTTCACGGAGCTCTGCCTGTGTGGCGTGTGGCGTGGCGTGCCCCGTGACGTCCGACGTGAGGAGAGGACTACTACAAGAGAGTCGACTCGAGACCAGTCACCTGACCTCACCAGAGCGCTGCAGCACTACAGCCAGACGCGCCAGGCCCGACTCATCACACGGCACTGGCACCCGGCCACCACCACATCCAGACCACCCACTGTGAGTTAACAGCCAGGCCAGCTATTACTGCTTCCCTGAGTCCCCTCAGACCACTCACCAGTCACCACTGGCATCTGATTCGGCCATCCATCCAGCACTGTGAACCCGGCCCATCCTGTTCAACAACTTCAGTTCAGAATCAGACCAGAGACCACCCTTAAACCTGAGACCCCCCATCCAGCACTCTGAGCAGCACTGTGTGCACTGACTGCAGGCAGCAGCAGCATTACAGGCCTCCTCTCTGACCTGACCATGACCATTTAGATATGGGACGTAGATGAAAAAGGCGCTGGTGATCTTTTATATTTACTGGAATAAAACTTGTTCAGGGTAGCACGTGTATTAAATATGTATTAAAAGTGCTTATTAGTGAATAAATTATTATAATTAAAGGTAATAGATATATTTTAAAGTGCACAACTCAAAATTAAAAAATATTTCTGTTGCTTATTGGTAAATAAATATATAAATAGTTATATATAAATAAATAAATAAATAAATATATTGTACATGCAACAAGCAAATCAATTATATAAATATATAATATTATATATATTAGTAATATATTAGTAATATTATATATTTATATAATTGATTTGCTTGTTGCATGTACAATATATTTATTTATTTATTATTTATTTATTTATTTATATATAACTATTTATATATTTATTTACCAATAAGCAACAGAAATATTTTTTAATTTTGAGTTGTGCACTTTAAAATATATCTATTACCTTTAATTATAATAATTTATTCACTAATAAGCACTTTTAATACATATTTAATACACGTGCTACCCTGAACAAGTTTTATTCCAGTAAATATAAAAGATCACCAGCGCCTTTTTCATCTACGTCCCATATTTTATATTGTTTTCACAATTAAAAGGGCAGCAGGTTCAGATATATCTTTAAAAAGAGCCAGGCGCCTTCCTATAATTTGCTAATGACCATTTAGATGACTAAAATGAGTTTTAGTCGACTAAAATGTAAGATGTTTTAGTCGACTAAAATGTACAGGAGTTTTAGTCAACTAAATACGACTAAAACTAAAACACTTGCAGAAGACTAAAATGGGACTAAAACTAAAATGCCATTTTAGTCCCAAAACTAAGACTAAAACTAAATTGAAATTTGCTGCCAAAATTAACACTGATTTGTTCCAAAGTCTAGACCCCTGAGCATTACCACCCTGAATGGACAGCCGTTGGGAGATAGCCTTGAAAAGTTTTAGACCACCACAATCACCCTTCAGGTAGGCGGACTCCATAAAGAGGAAATTATCCTGTCTCTTATTGATTCGCCACTTCTGCCTGTTATCCTTGGCTACCCTTGGTTACAACAACCCTTCCTTTGATTGGGTAAAGGGAGAATTAACCTCTTGGGGGTCTTCCTGTTATTTGAACTGTTTATCTCAACCCACAAGACTTTCTGGTTGTCTGTTGGCTTCCGCGGCTATCCCTCCTACCTTGCCTCATGAATATCATGAATTTGCAAATGCATTTTGCAAGAAAAAGGCAGAGATTTTACCTCCACGTCGTTCTTTTGACTGTGCCATTAATCTGATCCCAGAAGCACCTCTTCCCAAAGGAAGGACCTATCCCCTGTCTCTGCCTGAACAAAAGTCCATGAAGGAATAGGTCAAGGACAACTTGGAAAGAGGTTTTATTTGACCCTCATCTTCTCCGGCAGGGGCAGGTTTTTTCTTTGTCGAAAAGAAGGATGGTGGTCTTCGACCATGCATAGACTATCGAGGGTTAAATCAGATCACTGTAAAAGACTCCTACCCGTTGCCTCTTATTCTAAAATTATTTGATGTGCCATTATTTTCACTAAGCTTGACCTCTGAGGGGCTTATAATCTGGTTCGAATAAGAGAGGGAGACACCCGCAATGGACACTATGAGTATCTGGTTATGCCATTTGGACTCTGTAACGCCCCTGCTGTCTTTCAACGTTTCATGAATGACATTTTTCATGACTTCAGCAACAGTTTTGTGATAATCTACCTGGATGATATTTTCATTTTTTCCAAGACTCACCTTGAGCACTGCTTACATGTAAGGCAAGTATTAAAGCAACTGAGAGAAAACCACCTTTATGCAAAGATTGAGAAGTGCAGTTTTCATCAAAACCAGATATCTTTTCTTGGATACATTATAGTGTCGGTTTTCTAATGGACCCACAGAAACTCTCTGCTGTCTTGCAATGGCCCCATCCGACCACTTTGAAGGGACTCTAAAGCTTTCTAGGGTTTGCAAATTACTACAGGCGCTTCAGCAAGGGTTTTGCCTTCATAGCTGCTCCCCTTACTGCTATGACTAGGAAAGGCTCCGATTGCAAACTGTGGCCCTTAGAAGCAGAATCAGCTTTCCGCTTTTAACCGCTTGCCGACTGCCGTCAGTAGATTTACTGCGGCAGTCAGCCCCTCACAGGCAAAGTGACGTTAATTAACGTCACTAGCCTGGGAGGGTCTGGGGAGCGAGCGCGCGCCCGCGGAGGCGCGCTCCCACGCTGTCACGGACCCCCCCGCGCGTGTGACCGGCGGACCCGATGTCCGCCGGTCACTCGGCGATCGTCGGGGGAGATGGAGAATGTCAGGCGGCTTGTGTAAACAAGCTGCCTGTCATTCTCCTCGGTGTAAAAACACTGATCACACGGTTCTACTATGTAGAACCATTGATCAGTGTCCTTACACCTCAAGCTACAGCCAATCACAGTAAGAATCACGCCCCTAGGGACACACACAGCCCCTCCCTCTCAAATAAAGTTAACCCCTTCACTACCAGTGTATTTTTACAGTAACAGTGCATATGTATAGCACTGATTACTGTAGAAATGTCACTGGTACCCCCAAAAGTGTAAAAAATGTCAGTCAAGGGTCCGATCTGTCCGCCGCAATGTCGCAGTCCCGCAAAAAAATTGCAGATCGCCGCCATTACGCGTTAAAAAACAACAACAAAAATGACAAAAATCTTTCCCTTTGTTAGTAAACGCGATAACTTTTGCGCAAACCAATAAAAATACGCTTTTTGCGATTTTTTTTACCAAACATATGTAGCATAAAACAAATTGGCCGAAAATGTTAAAAAATTTTGATTTTTACATTTTTTTTTTGGGGAATTTCATATAAAAATTGTGAAAAATATTGTTATTTTTGCAAAATTTACGCTCTTTTTTTGTTTATAGCGCAAAAAGTAAAAAGCGCACAGGTGATCAAATACCACCAAAAGAAAGCTCTGTTTGTGGGAAAAAAAGGACGTCAAATTCGTTTAGGTACAGTGTCGCACGACCGCGCAATTGTCCGTTAAAATCACGCAGTGCCGAATCGCAAAATACCCCCTGGTCGTTTAGCAGCCAAATCCTCCGGGGCTTAAGTGGTTAAAGAGTATGTTCAGCAAAGCTCAAATTCTTCAGCATCCAAACCCTGATCTCCAGGACATAGTTGAGGTGAATGCCTCTGAGGTAGGAGCAGGTGCCGTGCTGTCCCAGGGACAACCTAAGACTTCATAAAATTCATCCAGTGGCCTTTTTTTCTAAAAAGTTTTCTCCAGTGGAGATGAATTACGATGCTGGGAATCGAGAACTCCTGGCTATAAAACTTGCATTAACTGAATGGCGACATCTTCTGGAAGGGACTCTAAAGCGTTTTTCTATCCTGACCGACCATAAAAACCTGCTGTATCTTCAGATTACTAAACGTTTGAATTCACGTCATGCTCGATGGTCTCTGTTCTTCTCCCATTTTAATTTTGTCCTTTCTTATGTCCCTGGGCATAAGAACAGGAAGACCAATGCTCTTTCCAGACAGTTTGTTACTTCTGAAGAAGATCGACCTACCGAGCAATATATTATTCCATCTCACAAGATTGTCGCACAGATCTCTACAGCTATTTTCCAACACTTACAGGAAACCCAGAATCGTGTTCCTCAAGGGCTGAAGGTACCACCAGGTCACCTGTTTGTAGCCCCTAGCCTCAGGAAACCTGTACTCCTCTGGGCACATGATGGAGTGTTATTTGGTCATCCTGGTGTCACAATCACTCTTAAAACCTTTGCATTGTCATGTTTGGTGGCCTCACATGAAAAGAGATGTTACAGACTATGTGGCTGCCTGTCCAACCTGTGCTGCTAATAAAGTATCTCGCGCATTGCCTGCTGGACTATTACAACCGCTTCCTGCACCTCGGCAGCCTTGGACCCATTTAAGTATGGACTTCATTACAGAGTTACCCAAATCTGATGGCATGACTGCTATATGGGTTATAGTGGATCGCTTTTCAAAGATGTCTCCTTTTGTACCACTCTCTGGATTACCTACAGTGGAAGCTCTGTCTATCCTCTTCCTTTCTCATATTGTGAAACATCATGGTATACCTACCAATATCGTCTCAGACTGCGGATCTCAGTTAATTTCCCGATTCTGGAGAGCGTTTTGTAAAGAAACTGGGAGTAACGTTCTCACTCTAAACTTCACATCACCCGCAAACAGATGGTCAAACCAAACGCATGAATCAGACCCTTGAAACCTATCTTCGGCTTTACATCAATTCATTACACTCCAATTGGTCTAAGTATTTGCCTTTGGCTGAATTCGCCATTAACTCCCGTTGACACAGTGCCCTGCATACCACGCCATTCTACACAGCCCTAGGCTATCACCCTCAGACCTTTCCACTACTTCAGCCTTCATCCGGTGTACCAGCAGCAGATCAACAGGTAAAAAAAATATCTTGCTACACTGGAAAAAGATTTGCTTATTGCTACGGAAGTCAGCAGGCAGATATGAACTTTTCTCCAACAGACGAAGATGCCATATGCCTCCATATGCGGCGGAGGACAGAGTTCGGCTGTCTACCAAATACATGAGACTGAAGAAACCCTCTACCAAATTGGGGCCTCAATTAATTGGTCTTTATAGAGTAATTGCTAGAGTCGGACCAGTCTTCTATCAGTTGAAATTGCCCTCCTCTCTACGGATACACCCTGTGTTCCATGTTTTTTCTCCTTAAAAGGGCAATCTTCAATCGTTACTCCAGAACTCAACAACTACCTCCTCCTGTTCTTGTTGATGGACAACATGAGTTTGAAGTCTCTAAGATTCTGGATTCTAGAAGGCGGGGTTGTGGCCTACAATTCATTGGAAAGGATATCCCATCACAGACCGTTCCTGGGTTCCAGCTGCAGATTTGCATGCCCCTGCTCTCATTCAAGACTTTCATGCCTCCTTTGCCACTAAGCCTCGCTAGGACCCCGGAGAGGTCCATTGGAGAGGGGGCCCTGTCATTTGCCTTGGTGTCCTTGAACCGGGAGGTTGCCGGTTTCGCAGTGTGGCCTGCTGTGCCACAGAGAAGCTCTGGATTCTTTGCAGTGATTTTTCCAGCCTGATGCTTTGCCTTGGACTCACTAGCCCGACCTGCTGCCAGCTGCGAACAATGTACAATTTAACCAGCCCATAAATAGCAGCACTTCCTGTTTCTCAGTGCCCATTTGTTTGGACTATATCCCTGGGTGTGCTGTATGCTCTTTGACTGATTATCGTGTATGAACTTTTGCCTAAATTCTTGACTCCTCTTCAGCCTGCTGATTCCGTACTTTACCGCCAGCTTGTGTATGACCTCTGCCTGCCTGACCACTCTTTTGATTTCGTTTGCATACCGCTTTGCCCTATCTGTTGCCGGCCCCTATCCTTCAATCTGTACAAATGCACCCTGCATAATATGTCCCTAATACATTAACCCTGTACACTCTGTCAATTTTATTTGAAGATGTAGTAGGTCTGCCAAGAAGCTCATTGAAAATGCTGGTAACAGTGACCCACAGGTCTGCGGAGCTGGTTGCCTCAGGAATACCATGGAGCTTAATATTATTTTACCTATAGCGATTTTCCAACTCATCCTGTTGGAGACTAATATGGTGCACAGTGTCCTGGTATTTATCATGGAGAGCTTCCAAGGAGCTAAGCCTCTGCACAATGGCATCCCTGTCTTCAGACAGTGTGGTAACAGTGGTCTCAAGGGCAGTAACAGACTGCTTGACTTTGGTATTGTCATTCCTGAGCCAAGTCTCCTGTCTGTGTACAATAGAATTAATGTGCTGTCTTGTAGGGAGAGATAGTAGAATAGCAGACATCTCTGCCGGGGAGAGAACAGGGCTTGTGGCAGAGGTTGCAGGGGGACACGAGGGGAAAGACAGAGCAGGCTCACCTGTGGTTCCCATGCTGACAGGCTAATCATTCCTCAGCAAGGCAGGAAAATCAGAGAGGCTGGAGCTGGGGGAAGGGAGTTCTCTGGTAGCTGTAGTGGTGGTGTGGGAAGGGGAGCAGCTCCTTTTCTGCTTAGACGTCGGTTGCGTGGTCATCTCCCGCGCTGCAGAGTTTGGCTCCATGCTGTCCCACATAGCCGAGCAGGTGCACCGCGCTGCCAGGGAGAAGAAGCTCTGAACGTTCCTCGAGTCTGAACCGCCACATTCTCCTTTATGTAGCCCTTGGTTTGGCATGGGTTCTGCAGAGGGAAAGAAGGGCAAGTTCTTATGCTGTGAACTAGCAGGTGCAGAGCTCAACATCAAGGGTCCTCACGCCGCCATTGCCTAGCCAAGTTGTATGATTTTTTACTTTTTTTTTTTTTTACAAACTTTTTGGGTAAATTTGCAGTTCCTCTTTAATATAAAATAATTTGGGGTTCTCCTTTTAATAAGCATGGGAATTGTAGTTCTCTGTTGATATATAATTCAGTTATTAGGGAAAATCGAATAGCCATTTTTATATCAATCTGATGAGCTGAAGTTCTTCCTTAATTATATTATTTCCCACATTTTTAATTTATATATAGCCTAATGTTTTCATTATTTTATTTACTGTCATATTATATTGTGAGAACATATTTCAAAGCATTTTTACCATATCTGCATGATTTTCTAAGTAGGGTTAGAGCTCTCCTTTATGCCACATTGGTTTGCATATCTTTTATTGGTTTGAGAGTCTGGAGCTTTTTTAGACTTAGTAAGTTGTAAGTTAGAGTCCTCCTTTTAAAACTTACCAACTTACCATATTTGCAGTATTTTGTATGTATGGTTAGAGCTTCCCTTTATACCACACTGATATGCATATATCTTTTCAGTGGTTTGGGAGCCATGAGATTCTATATCACATGAATGGGTAAGTTAGAGTTCCCTTTTTAAAACATGATTGTGGCTGTGTTGCACAGGTTTACAGTCCTAGCACGTAGGTGGAGTCCAGTTGCCATATTGTTGGAGTTTGCCTATTTAAGTGCGGGTTCCGTGCGTAGCTTGATCCCCGCTGAGGAAGTCCCAGCCAGGATGTAGCGCAAACGGGAGAGTAGCCTACGTATGATGTCACCCACGGCCTCCTTTCTTTTTTGATGTACCATACGCGCTTGATATTTGCACTTAGTTTAAAGTGCCGGCCGTGTAAGTTTTATACTTTAAGTTTTATGGAATAAATGTTACAGTTTTAGCAGAGAGCACTATTTGCTGCCTCATTTATTTTGTATATACATTGCGGTGGGACGGCTACCTTTCAGAGATTGATTGGAGACCAGAGGATCCAGGCTCCCTCATTTGAAACAAAGCGCTGATTGACCTACCTGTTATAAAGGGTCATTTTAATGAGGTGAGTGGCCAATTCTATCTGTGGTGGAGTTGTTGCACTCAGTTTAGGGCACTTGCATGATAGATCTGGATGCACTCCTGCACAGTGGCTGATCTTTTCCCCTTCTTTCATTCATCCACATATATATTTTGGAGACATGGACTTTTATATATTTAATAGTATATGTGTTTTATTTTCCACTGCACTATTTCTCTGACTGCATAATTTGAAAGGTGTTGTGATTTTACCTTTCAGTGTTCAACTGCATGTTGTTAGTTTTGTGCTGTTTGCGCTGATTAGTTCTTTGCTATTTCCTAATGGCATGGAGTCTGACTTTTTGACTTGTGTGTTCTCTCACACTGTGGTGTATAACATGGGTTGTATTTCTCAGTCAGCTCTGATTACTGTTTTTCCTATGTCTATCTAAACAAAATTCACTTAAATAAAGAATATAAAAAAAAAAAAAACAGATATTGATTTTAAAAATCTTTATTTGCAATATTCTTGTGCCATAATGGACAGATAAAGGACTTATACTAGTTCACAGGGGAAAGGTTCAGCAAATCTATCTCCTCCTAAACTGTATCATTCACACCACCTTTTACGGAACAAGGTGGCACAGAATACATTATCCTAATGTTTCTCAACCTTTTTTCAGTCAAGGCACCCTTTAAAAATAATGGACAGTCTCGAGGAACCCCACTATAAAATGTAAAAACCAGAGGCGTAACTAGAACCTTCAGGGCCCTGGTGCAGGAAACCATGAAGGGCCCCCCGGACCCCTGGCCGGGGCCCTTCCCCTCATGCCTGGGGTTCTTCCCACTGATCCTTGGGCCCTTTACTCTCGTTTCGGGGCCCATTATTACAGTCCCACAGCGGGACCCTTTCACAAGTTCTGCAGTGGGCCCCCTTCCTGCCATCTTGGGGCCTCCCCACGGTGGTGGAATGCCAGGGCCCGGTTGCAAGTGTGACCTTTGCGATCTGGGAGCACACAGGGGCCCAGAGACAGCAGAACATAAGTGAACTGGATAGGAGGAGTGGCGGGGGCAGCATACAGAGGAACCAATCTCCTCCATTTTCCTCCTGCAGCTACAGGAGGAAAAAGGAGAACAGTGATTTCTCTACATGCTGCCCCCGCCCCCCTCCTATCCAGGTGTACAGGGGAGCTGCACAGGCCCCCTGGAGCATGGGGCCCGGTTGCAATTGCAACCCCGGCACCCCCTGTAGTTATGCCCCTGGTAAAAACTATGCTAATAGTTTTACATATTGCAGCAACATCCACGAGTCCAAGTAGTATTCTTCCAAAGCAACTACACTTTTGCAAACTGGTACTGACTGGTGACTGGTACTGGTGTCTTCATCACTCAGCTGATGTGACCCCCACCGCTGATGAAGAGGGGCAGGGAAGGGTCAAACAAGGATGCTGTGCAGGCAACTGACATCCTCCTTATCAACTGATGATGTCATTGGTCGTTAGGACACCGGCAGCCAGATTGTAAAAGTGCAAAATTAAAATCTGTGACTTAGTGTAACTAAATAGCAGCCTTCACCCACATGCCGGCATGTATAAAATTTTTGGGCAATTTTTAGGCATTTTGCCAAGGCATCCCTGAAGAAACTTTAAGGCACCCTTTTTTTGTAGGACATCCATCTTAAAGCTGCTTCCCCCCCTCCCCCCCCCCACACACTCCAGTGGAATACCACATACAGGCAGCTAGAGATTTAGCTATGTACTGCTCTTCAGCCCTCTTCTTGTAAATTACTAATCTTTTACCTGGCTGAAATCTCTTCAAGAAAGAGGAAGGCAGACACCTTTTTATGACTTATTAATATATTTTTATTAAGAAAAAAGATAATGCAAGCTCACTGCTTACCTTAATCCTAACTCCCGAGCTTACACTTTATATCTGAATACATTGACTGTGTTGCTTATTGTATGGCCTGGTTCACGCTAGTCCGATTTCTGATGCGACTTGAGTCACACATGATATCACAACAATGGAAATTACATTGGTTTCAATGGTGCCCATTCACATCAATGGGACTCAGCACGGAGCATTTTTGGAAAAGGTTCCTGTGCGATTCCTGTACTTTGGTGCAATTCCAGCATGATTTTGGCCCTATAGAGTTCAATGGAATTGCACATATATCGCATGTACATGCAGTTCTGATGTAATTTGGAAAGCAATTTTATATTTTTTAACCCTCAACTCTCCCTTCAGGCAAAGCAGCAGCAATGTCTTGACTAGTAGGGATGAAATCGCATCAATATTGCAGAGGAGTAAAATTGCGTCAAAATCACTCATAAGTCGCACTACATATTCCCACCTCAAATCGCCTCAAAAACACATGAAGAAAAGAAGAGGAGGTGGTGAGGAGCTGCAAGAATGCCATCATCCTGATCATAGACCAAAAGGAAAAAACCCTCCAAGGGTGGGACTATTTGTAGGCATAATCGGACACCAAAAATATCGACAAATATGTAAAAAAAATATTTATTTAAAAATCACAGTATAAAATATCCACAACTAGGTGGAGATAAGGGCTAAAGAAGTATAGGCATAATTGAAAAATACAAAAAAGAACTTCTATGTAAGGAGAGATACATGAGATGAGACATGGTATTGTGCTCTTCTTCAGGGATGCTCATGTACAGTCATAAATAGAAGTTCTAAAATACAAACAACAATGAGTACATAACATATAAAAACTGACATAAAGAATTTAATAATAAAATAATGCATAGCATGAGGTGACCACTGACCAGATTCCCAGGTGATCAGATAGAGCCCAGAAAATATATATAAAAGCAAAAGCACTGCTACACAGTTGACTGTGGTGGTCCAGAAGCCTTGGCTCAGCAAGTGAGTGGACACATGGAGAGACCCCTGCTTGAATGGATGATGCCACTGGGGTTACAAATGTGGATCCAAAAACCCAAAAGGGATACACCTAAAGACTGTAAAAAACAAAGAATGAGCCATGCAAAGAAAAGAAAAACCCTTAACAGCATGATAATGAAATGTTTTAAAAAATCTCCTTGTTTTAATTTCATGACCCAGTGATACCATTAATGGGTTTCTGTGCTTCTCTATGCAATGCAAGCATTGCATGCTGGTGGAAGGGCCAGTGTTAGGGACTTTTGAACTGGAGTGCTAGATGGACTCCCTACGAATTTTCGGGATCACACAGAGACATACACGAAGGTAGAGTCAGAGCATATTCGTTTATTTCAGGAAATGTCCGAGCATATATATAGTTAG
This sequence comes from Pelophylax lessonae, assembly GCF_965119305.1. Classification (NCBI taxonomy): domain Eukaryota; kingdom Metazoa; phylum Chordata; class Amphibia; order Anura; family Ranidae; genus Pelophylax; species Pelophylax lessonae. Next base: position 389,692,524 of record NC_138769.1, on the reverse strand, counting down.
AACAACAGAAACATTAATTTTGCAATAAGGGGCTTGGCTTCAGTATGACTCACAATTACATGATACTTTTTTTTTGTATACTACATGAGTTAGATCATTCCCATAACATCAAGCAGCTTTGCTATGGGGGTTCACCTGAACCGAGCTGCAGCTCTTTGTGTCCATTCAGACATGGAGCTGCGGTTCGGCCCGCCCCCTCTCTCTCCTGATTGGCTAACTGACTTTGACAGCCGAGGGAGCCAATGGTGCCACTGCTGTGTCTCAGCCAATCAAAAGGGAGAGTCCCGAATGGCTGAGGGACTCATGGATACTGCTGGACAGAGATGGGCTTAGGTAAGTATTGAGGGGGGGGCAGAGGGGGGCTGCTGCACACAGAAGGCTTTTATCCTAATGCATAGAATGCATTAAGATAAAAAATCCTTCTGCCTTTACAACTCCTTTAAGAGTAAAGGGCTAGATGTCTTCCAGAAAGGAAGTTATGCAGGCATTGTCTGACATGCTGCAGCTTATAATGCACACCGTGAGAAGCTCACAATGTGCAAGGAAAACAGAGTAAGCAATATTAGTACAGTAGAGGAGCCTGAGAGACTACAGGCAAAGCCGGAGGCCACCTTTAACAGTCTACTCATTCACCTATGTAGAGAGTCAGCCTGTGGATGAAGCTGTCGTGCCTGCACCCATAACAGAAAAACTGATTCCTGTCTGCCTGGCCCGCCGACTCCTTTTCACATCCAGCATGAGAATCCTATAGCCTGTGTAAATGGAATCCAGTCTGATTAATTGTTACCACCCCTCTTCTCCGTGTGCCTGTTACTGATTCTATTATATTTTTACATCTACTTGATAGCAGTGTAATCGAGCAGCGGTGGGGGGGGGAGAGGCTTAGCAATGGCAGCACAAATTAGAATGGGATCAGAATGTATTAGGTCCGCTGGGGGATTCAATCGGATCTAAAATCTATAATGATACTTCTTCTTTAATAGGAGCAGAGCAAAACCTTAACATTTGTGCCCTTATTACCAATTTGTATTTAACCACTTCTGGACACTGGGTCTTTTTCTGGGACTTGTTATTATCAGTTAGAATCAGTTTGTTTTTTTTGTTATAAAATTACTTAGAAACCCTAAACCTTATATATATATATATATATATATATATATATATATATATATATATATATAAAATAGCAGAGACCCTAGAGAATAAAATGGCGATTGTTGCAATATTTTTTTATTACACCGTATTTGCGCAGCGGTCTTCCAAACACAATTTTTTGGGGAAAAATTCACTTTTTTTAATTAAAAAATAAGAAAATAGTAAAGTTAGCCCAATTTTTTCTATAATGTGAAAGATAATGTTTCGCCGAGTAAATAGATACTCCACATGTCATGCTTCAAAATTGTGCATGCTCGTGGAATGGCGGCAAACATTGGTACTTAGAAATCTCCATAGGTGACATTTTTAAAAATTTCTACAGGTTACTAGTTTAGAGTTACAGAGGAAATCTAGGGCTCAAATTATTGTTCTCGCTCTAACAATCATGGTGATACCTCACATGTGTGGTTTGAACACCGTTTACATATGTGGGCGTAACTTGCGTATGTGTTTGCTTCTGCGCGCGAGCTAACGGGGATGGGGCGCTTTAAGTTTTTTTTTTTTCCTATTTATTTTATATTTTATTTTTTTAATCAGTTTTATTTATTTTTTTTTATCACTTTTATTCCTATTACAAGGAATGTAAACATCCCTATTAATAGAAAAGGGCATGACAGGACCTCTTTAATGTGAGATCCGGGGTCAAAAAGACCTCAGATCTCACATCAACACTAAAAAAAAAAAAAAAAAAGGCATTTTTTTTCATCTTGCTAGGAAGCGACGTATGATGTTGCTCTAGTCCTCCAAGGCCATAGAGTCGAGTGAGGGCCATCTTGCCCTCACTGGACTTCCTGCCTGAGGGGACAGCAGACCAGATCATCTTCCCGGCTACCGGCAGGTCCGGTAAGCGGGGAAAACGACTGGGGAGGGGGTCACCTCTCCCGCCGCCCATGAGGGTGATCCCACGGCAAATCTCCTGCTGGGACCACCCTTATGTTAAAGCGGACCGCCCACAGTTTAAAAACTACCGGGGTTATGGCAGCTATCTGCTGCCTTAACCCCAGTATTTAACGTCAAAATACCGACGTAAAACTGCGGCGGGCGGTCCGTTAAGGCATTGCAGAGGCATATCCTCATTTTGACTTTGGAACAGTTTAATAAAGTGTCATGAAATATAGAAAACGAATGTTAGCTATTATGCATTCTAAATTTAACTTTGTTTAAAACCATCTGATTTATCACTATCTTTAGATAGTTTCAGCAGTGTAGAAATACATCTTTCAACAATAAAAATCTGTACATATAACATGAAGAGAAAAATTGTCTGCTAACCTCCAATTGTATTCCAGGAGTAAAACTTGTAATAAAGCGACAGCTAAATGTCAAGGTTGTAATGTTTACATGAATCAAGAATGAGAATAATACTGTGCATCTGCTTCCTGCTCACAGAGCCAGAAAGTAAATGATGAAAAACACAATGGTATATTTTAAAACAGAAAACTGATGCAGAGAAAAACATTGCTGTCTTTTCTTGTTTTAAAGCATTGTATATAATAGAATGCATGGACTCATTGGACTGTATGTTATATTTGATGAGTCTAAGACTCACTTCTTCTTTAGGAATCGGCTGAGCATTTCCAGGAGCGCTGCCAGCCTAGCCTTTGAGTGCCGTGATTCTAACACATATTTAAGATTTTTCTACAAGAGGCATTGCTATTCAAAATTAATGTGTCTGACCCCAAACCTTGGCCTGTACTTGTCTCTCAAAGACTGGAATTAAAGTAAAATGAATGCAAAACGTATGTTATTTTGGATGAATGTTAGAACAGTTGCACAATTTGTAAGTCCTTGTTGGAGAGATTTCTGCGTACGGGGGAAGAATGTGAGGGAAATTTTTCCTCCTTAACCCAAAGCTTGATTTTCTATTTAGTTACACACAGGAAGGTGAAAATTACACAAAGTGGTACAGGCTCCTTTGGTACAACCCCTCCTCACTATCCAAAAACAAAAAAAATTATGGGTGTAGATACACTTTAATCATACCTCAAAACTTTGAAACTTTAAAAAGGGAGACACATTGGTGCAGAGAAAAAAGGTGGGGGTATGCAGCAGTCTTTTTGCCTACAAAGAATATATAATTTTTTCACAACTTTCACACAATATTGACACATTTTCTAATTTAACCATGAGTGAAAGGTATGTAATTGTTGTGTGAAAACATTTATAAAAAAGACCCCATAGAATTTTTTTTTTGAAAATTTTTATTTATAAAGTTTTGTAACAAACAGACAGAACAAACACAGAAAACAACCAAATAATCCACCCGCCCTCCCCTAGGTAGTGCAGTGGTTCACATCATACAGGATACTGTCACGGAACCATGAACCAGATGTACAACAACAGATAAGTGAAAATAAGAAGGCTTTATTGAAAATCAAGCTGTAAAGCAAAAGTCCAAACGGATGGCGAAACCGAGGCAGAGTCTTTGCGAAGCCAGAGGTCAGGAACCAGGAGAGTAGTCAGACGAAGCCGGAATCAGGAACCAGCAGGGTAGTCAGACGAAGCCAGGATCAGGAACCAGCAGGGTAGTCAGACGAAGCCAGGATCAGGAACCAGCAGGGTAGTCAGACGAAGCCAGGATCAGGAACCAGCAGGGTAGTCAGACGAAGCCAGGATCAGGAACCAGCAGGGTAGTCAGACGAAGCCAGGATCAGGAACCAGCAGGGTAGTCAGACGAAGCCAGGATCAGGAACCAGCAGGGTAGTCAGACGAAGCCAGGATCAGGAACCAGAAGCAGCAGCAGTCTTAGAAGCATGTGAACACAGGAGGACCAAGCAAGGAACTGAAGCCACAGACCTCCTATATATATGAGCTAGGCATCCAGCTCCTCCCAGTGGGAAGGAGGAGCCGCAGGGTGGGAGGCTACAAGAAACCCAGAAACCAAGATGGCCGCCAGCACATGTCAAACGAAGGAGAACAGCAAGAAGGTAAGACCATGACAGTACCTCCCCCTCAAGGGCCCCTCCTCCGCGGAGTAAAGAACGGTTTCTGAGGGAAGCGTGCGTGGAAGGCTCGGAGCAAGGCAGGAGCATGGACATCTGCGGAGGGAACCCAGGAACGCTCCTCTGGACCATAACCACGCCAATGAACCAAAAACTGCACCCGACCGCGGACCAGGCGTGAGTCCAGGATATTGCTCACCTCATACTCCTCACGATTGCCCACTTGGACCGGACGAGGCCGAGGAACCGAGGAAGTGAAACGATTACACACCAGTGGCTTCAACAGGGAGACATGAAACACGTTGGAGATCCGCATGCCAGGAGGAAGCGCAAGGGCATAGGCTACCGGGTTTACCCTGCGAAGCACTCGGAAGGGACCAACAAAGCGAGGCGCCAGCTTGGGAGTGGGCACTCGAAGGTTGAGGTTGCGGGTGGACAACCATACACGGTCTCCGGCCTGGTAGGAAGGAGCAGGCGCTCGTCTGCGATCAGCCTGGAGTCTCTGGCGCTGCGCAGAGACCTCAAGGGACTTCTGGATCTGTACCCAAGAAGCACGTAGGACGGAAAGGTGATCCTCCACAGCCGGAATATCCTGGGGAGAGAATACCTCCGGTAACACGGCAGGTTGGAACCCATAATTGGCCATGAAGGGAGACGTCCCAGAGGAAGAGTTCACCGCCGTGTTCCTGGCAAACTCAGCCCAAGGCAGGAGGTCAACCCAATTGTCTTGGTGATCGGAGACATAGCAACGAAGGAATTGCTCCAAGGCCTGATTGGATCGTTCTGCGGCCCCATTGGACTGAGGGTGGTAGGCCGAGGAGAAGGAGAGATAAATCCCGAACTGGGAGCAAAAGGCGCGCCAGAACCTGGACACAAACTGACTCCCCCGATCCGACACAATCTCCTTGGGCAAACCGTGCAACCGGAAGACCTCCCTGGCAAAAATCGTGGCCAACTCCTGTGCAGAGGGTAACTTCTTGAGAGGAACACAGTGGCACATTTTGGAAAACCGATCCACAATCATGAGAATGACCGTATGGCCTCGGGATGCAGGGAGGTCCACAATGAAATCCATACCCAGGTGTGACCATGGGCGCTCCCCGGTGGCTATGGGTTGCAGAAGGCCCAACGGAAGGTGCCGAGGGGACTTACTCTGGGCCCAAACGGAGCATGCCGCTACATATGCGGCGATGTCGGAACGTAGGGAAGGCCACCAGAACAGACGTTAAACAGCCCAGGACAGCTGATTCTTTCCAGGATGCCCCGCGGTCTTGGAGTTATGGTAGGTTCGCAACAACCGAGTGCGCAACTCCTCAGGCACAAAACATCTGCCGTTGGGTCTCCCAGAGGGAGCACCAGATTGAGCCGCCAAAATCTGCTCACCCAGGGGAGAGGTCAGGCTGGTGCGAATGGCGGCCAGGATCTGATTCGGAGGTATGACCGAAGTCGGAATCGGCTCCTCCCTGGACAGGTCGGAGTACTGCCGTGATAAGGCATCCGCCCTGATGTTCTTGGAACCGGGTAGGTAGGAGACCACGTAATTAAAACGTGACAAGAACAGAGCCCATCTGGCCTGACGTGGTGTCAATCTCTTGGCCTCAGAAAGGTAGGTCAGATTCTTGTGGTCCGTCAGGATGAGGACCGGAACCACCGAACCCTCGAGCAAGTGCCTCCATTCTTTAAGGGCCTGCACGATGGCCAATAACTCCCTGTCACCAATCTGATAGTTGCACTCCGCGGAAGACAGTTTCCGGGAGTAAAACCCACAAGGAAGCAGAGGACCCTCTGGTGTTCTACGCTGAGACAGAAGGGCGCCTACTCCCGTCTCAGACGCGTCCACCTCGAGGACAAAGGGCAACCCAGGGTTGGGATGCGACAGAATCGGAGCCGACACAAAGGCGGACTTTAGAGCCTCAAAAGCTCGGATGGCCTCGATCGGCCAGACCTGGGAATTACTGCCCTTCCTGGTCAGACCTGTGAGAGGCTTGGCTAGCATGGAAAAGTCCCTGATGAACTTCCGATAATAATTGGCGAAGCCCAAAAAGCGCTGCAGGGAGCGAAGACCACTGGGCTGGGGCCACTGTAAGACAGCCGAAACCTTCTCAGGATCCATGGAGAACCCCTCAGCGGAAATGATGTAACCTAAGAAGGTTACCTGGGATCGGTGAAATTCGCATTTCTCAAGCTTACCGAACAGCTTGTTCTCTCGTAACCGTTGCAACACTCGTCTGACATCCAGAATGTGGGTCTCCATGGATTCAGAATATACCAAGATGTCATCCAAATAGACCACCACACACTGCTGCAACAGGTCACGGAAAACATTGTTGATGAATTCCTGAAAGACTGCGGGCGCATTGCACAACCCAAAGGGCATAACCAAGGATTCATAATGACCGGTCCTGGTGTTAAACGCGGTCTTCCACTCATCGCCCGCCTTGATCCTTACGAGGTTATATGCCGCCCTCAGGTCGAGTTTGGTAAAGACCGTGGCCCCTTTAAGGCGATCGAACAGCTCGGAAATCAAGGGTATCGGGTAAGCGTTCTTGATCGTGATGCGATTGAGACCCCTGTAATCGATGCAAGGCCTCAACTCACCGCCCCTCTTTTTCACAAAGAAAAATCCAGCCCCTGCCGGGGACGAGGATTTGCGAATGTGTCCGCGTGAAAGCGCCTCCTTCACGTACTCCTCCATGGCCTCATTCTCCGCTACCGACAGTGGATAGACCTTGCCACGAGGAGGAACGGCACCAGGTTGTAACTCGATGGCACAATCGTATGGGCGGTGCGGAGGTAGGGCAACCGCGCGCACCTTATCGAATACATCCCGGTACTCCTCGTATTCAGGAGGCAACAGAGAGTCCGAGGAAGTACACAGCAACTTGACAGGCCCATGGATGCAACTAGCCCCACACTGCGGTGACCACGAGAGGATCTCGGCCGATCTCCAATCGAAAGTCGGATTATGCTTCTGGAGCCAGGGGTACCCCAAGACCACCGAGTAGTGTGGAGACGAAATAACCTGGAAGCAGACCGACTCTCTGTGAACGGCACCAATGGCTATCCCCACTGGAAGGGTCTCATGAGTCACGTGTGGCGGCAGAAGGGGTCTGCCGTCTATCGCCTCAAGAGCCAGTGGAGAACCTCGGGCCTGCAGAGGAATGGAATTGGCGGCAGCGAACACACTATCAATGAACAAACCACCAGCACCAGAGTCCACCAACGCCTGGGTCGTCACTGAGCCCCCGACCCAGGAGAGGACAACAGTGATCAGTGGTTTGTCAACACGGGAAACCGGGGACGAGGAGACTCCACCCAAGATCTGCCCCCGACAGGATCTCAGGTGCAAGCGTTTCCCGGACGGTTCGGACATGCCAACCGAAAATGCCCACCGAGACCACAGTACATGCATCGACCCTCGCGTCTCCGGAGTACCCTCTCCCCCTCGGACAGGCGAGCAAAGCCCAGCTGCATGGGTTCACCCCCAGCCAAGTCATCCCCAGGAGGCGTGGGAGGAGAGGGAGGCACGGGTGGGACAGCAAAGGTAGGCGCCAATCTGTTAGGAGGCCTCCGCAGACTCTCCTTAAAGGAAGGTCTCTCCCTGAGTCTGGTGTCAATCAAAATCAGGAAAGAAATAAGAGACTCGAGCTCCACTGGTAGGTCCTTAGCTGCAACCTCATCCTTCAAGGCATCCGAGAGACCATGAGAGAAAGCAGCGACCAGAGCCTCATTATTCCAGCCCACCTCTGCTGCCAGGGTACGAAACTCAATGGCGTATTCAGCTACGGATCGTGAACCCTGTCTGATGGACATAAGGAGCTTCGCAGCAGAGGCAGCACGAGCCGGCACATCGAATACCCTCCGAAGAGAAGCAACAAAACCGGAAAACTCGGCAACCACCGGATTGTTGTTCTCCCATAAAGGGCTGGCCCAGGCCAAGGCCTTGTCCGAGAGCAGCGAAATTAAGAAGCCCACCTTTGATCTCTCAGTAGGAAAGGCATGTGGCAGCAACTCGAAATAAATGCCCACCTGGTTAAGGAAACCTCGGCACTGAGTTGGCTCTCCCCCAAAGCGCTGTGGAAGGGGGGCAGAACCGGTCATACCCCGAAACGCCGCAGGCGCAACAACAGGTGTCGGGGTAGACTCTGGCGCAACAACCGGAGCGGCAGTAGGAGCGGGCCCAGGAGCGACAACTGACCCATCGGCAACGGGAGCGAAATGAGCCGTGCGTTCAAGCAGGGTTTGCAACGCCACGGCGAACCGACCCAACAGGTGATCCTGCTGATCAAGTCTGGCAACCAGCGTGGGTAGCGAGGATGGCCCTGTACCGTCAGAATTCATGGCTTGGTCCTAATGTCACGGAACCATGAACCAGATGTACAACAACAGATAAGTGAAAATAAGAAGGCTTTATTGAAAATCAAGCTGTAAAGCAAAAGTCCAAACGGATGGCGAAACCGAGGCAGAGTCCTTGCGAAGCCAGAGATCAGGAACCAGGAGGGTAGTCAGACGAAGCCGGAATCAGGAACCAGCAGGGTAGTCAGACGAAGCCAGGATCAGGAACCAGCAGGGTAGTCAGACAAAGCCAGGATCAGGAACCAGCAGGGTAGTCAGACGAAGCCAGGATCAGGAACCAGCAGGGTAGTCAGACGAAGCCAGGATCAGGAACCAGCAGGGTAGTCAGACGAAGCCAGGATCAGGAACCAGAAGCAGCAGCAGTCTTAGAAGCATGTGAACACAGGAGGACCAAGCAAGGAACTGAAGCCACAGACCTCCTATATATATGAGCTAGGCATCCAGCTCCTCCCAGTGGGAAGGAGGAGCCACAGGGTGGGAGGCTACAAGAAACCCAGAAACCAAGATGGCCGCCAGCACATGTCAAACGAAGGAGAACAGCAAGAAGGTAAGACCATGACAGATACTTCCCGGATAGAGAAACAAAGCTCCCACCACCCCCCTTTCCACCAGCCAGTGAACAGGAGTCCCACAAAAGCCAGCTAGTACCTCAGTCCATTAAGGGGACAGAACCTGAGACAAGATCTCCTAAAACGGAAGTTAGTAATCACTCATCTGCACGTTAATTAAGAGTCTCCACTGTTGCCAACCAACATTGCCAGATCTTCGACCCCATAGACTTAAAACATTGCTCCAGTATTCATGTTTGTGGCCAGAAGAATGCCCTGACATCAGTGTCCATGGGGGGAGGGATTCCCAATTGCACTCAATTTAGCATTCTCTCAGGAAGAACCATCATGCATTTCTAGCATTGATTTCAGTACAGGAAATTCCCCCACCCAACAATCCTACCATTTGTTTCAGGGTTGAACACATCAAACCCCATTCAACACTTACCTGAATAGAGGATATGTGTCTTATGTTGCTGTATCTCATGATGTCTAAAAACATCAGCTGAAAAATAATTCAGATACTGTCAGGTAAGACTCAGCCAAAATGCCTGTAAAGATACTGTGCCAGGGCCAGAATATGCAAAACCCCTGGATTTACAAAATCCAAGGACAGTTCTAGTGGATCCTAGATGGCTGGGGTACAATGTACACCAATGTACCTCTTTTATGTGTGTTGTGCTGCCATTCGTTGTTGTTAGAAAGTTTGAATGACTATTCAAGACAGCAGTATAAATGATTTAATTAATCAATATAAAACAGTGTCTCCAGCCTTATGATGTGCTAATTAGCATAAAATAAATTTGTATATATAAATTGTACTGGCTTGCTTACTTTTCTGAGTCTGTTTATTCTGTGTAGAGTTTAAGTAGCACAAACAAATTATCACTGAATGTACGGATTCCGTAACTATAAATAACAATTTATTCACTGTCAAATCACTAATAATCACATGTATATAAGTCTGATTTATCACAAGTCATAGACACCGGGACATTAATATTACATACTACCACAATAATTAGTACGACTAAATATTTTGGTTTAGGAACTAAAATGACTTAGTTCATTTATTTTTCATTCAGATGGTATCATCACCACTATCTCAGAATACACGCAACTGGACTATACTGGCAGACGACCAGGTCTGCCTAATCTGATCCTCCCCTCGGACTCTTCTGCAGCAGAAGGAGGCTCTAGCCTATGCTAATGCTGGGTACACATGGTAAGTTTTTTTTCCTTTAACCCAGCTGGCTGAGCAAAAAAAATTACAGATCTCCATATACACATCCAATGTTAGTGCAGCGAACTCCCACAATAAACGATTGTCTTCTGACAGAGGGGCTGCCTCCCCGTCAGAACACAGTGATCAGTGCTTGCAGGTTTTCCAGCATGTTATGTTGTTTTTTTGCAGGTTTTCCAGCATGCTCATTTGACAGAAGCTGGTCATGAGAGCTGTACACACAGGCTGAAAGTCGACTGGTTTTCTGAGGATTTTCAGCCCACGTGTACCCAGCTTACAGTTAAACTGATAATGACACTGGAGTGACTTTGTTCTCGTCCTCCTACTGCCTTTTTGTACGGTGCTTTGTTCTCAATAAAGAAATTTTTAAAAAAATGATAATGACTTGACTTAATTACTTGATTCCTGAGGTGGTAAATACACTTTTGAATAGGATCTAATGCCAAAATCTAACACAAGAAACTATAAAAACACATAGTTACCTTAAGAAATGAGAGGAAAATTTTGCTATGTAATTATTTAATTATAGTTTATGAATAACGATATTTGTGATGGGTTATGAAACCACATCCAGGGATTCACAAGGACATTTATCTGATGACCTGTAGAGTATGTATGGAGGGCTTTCAAGGGGATTGATTAATGGAGCCTTAGATTGAGAGAGCGTGACAATTGAGAGAGAGCATGACAATTGAGAGAGAGCATCTTGTAGGAAGACTCAGTGATCTTGATGGTGGTCTGTTAGGTGAAGAGTGATGAAGATGATGATGAAGTGTGAGCCTGGAAGAGTGGTGATGATCACCTTCCTCTCTGAACTTTCTATTTTTATTTCAAAAATTCCCTTGTCTAAGAACAAGCCTAGAAAGTGTAGTTCAGAATATTTACCCACATCTGATTGGAAGGCACTTCTATAAATAATTCCAATGTTTGTTTAGGCGTTGACTGTACCTGTCCACCAGATGGCGATCTAAGATTAGCTAGAAATTCATATTTTAGGTCTTCTGGAAATAAAATTGGGGTTATTCAACTCTACCCTATCTGGAATGTTAATATTTTTATTCCTGGATTAAATTTAAATATGTTATCATTCTAGGATGTAGAGGGTCACCAGTGTGGGTCATATTATTTGTGATGTTAAATGTTCTACTATTTCAATCATGTGATATTTGTTAAAGATATGTGATTTATCCAGAGATTATTTTTTTTTTAAGTATTATTAATCCACAAAGGAGATCTGAATAAATATCACAACTTCATTTCCCATTTCACTTCTGAATCTATATTATGATAACACACCCATTTCTTATTTTAAGTATTATGATAATACATACACATGGTACTTTATTTGATGTCCTTTAGATAGTAGGTTGTCCTATTGAAAAGTGAATAAACACTTTATAGTTACTGTTTTCCAATAGTATCCCTAAGATAAAACTGTTCTGCCTTAAAAAAATATGAAATGCATTAAGTTCACTGCCCTTTGCGCTCTCTATTTTTAAGTCACTAGTGGAAAGATTCCATAAGGTTGTACTTCATTAATGATTCCTTGTGTACCCTTCTCAGTTTATTACTAGTGAGCAATAAAACATTTCTGTCTCTCAGATAAGTTCTCTCTAACACTATTGATCCTTTAAGCTATCTGTAAGGGGGGAATTCTTCCCAATGAACGCAAGTGAAAAGAGCATTCTTCCAAATGAGCATCACAAAAATATATCATTGTACAGTATGTATAGTCATTTTTAGCAGGGGTTCTCTGAGATTGGAAATTTAATTCAAGGTTTCCTCTGTGTCGAAAAGGTTGAGAAAGGCTGCTCTATGAGGTAGCAGGGTGCTGCATGATATCTACAGTAACCTGACTAGTACACTCGGAAGATAAAATAATCTTTTTTTTTTTTTTAAGATCTGTATTTCAAAATAAATTATATGAATAAAAATACATTGTGAACACACCACCAGAATACGGTATATGAGAATGTAATATTTTCTTATTGCTTATTATAAAGAAGAAGATAAATATTTATTGTCTACTGCTCACTTGACATGTGTAATTTCTTTTGATAGTAATGCTTTTCAGTTTATAATTGTGCATCCACTTATGAACTGTGGCCTAGACAGCTTTCTAGGTACAGCAGAACAACGCATTTGGTGTATTTTCTGAAGCTTTATGGTTAATAATATGCATGTTATCTGATCTCCTAACCAGACACCTAGAATTTGTTGCTACTATAGAAATGTGAGGGGTTTGCGCTTAGGATCACTTGGTGTTAGTAAATGATTAGACGAATAAATTAATAAGTAACTACCCAAAATGATAAGCTGCCGCAGGTATAAAAGGTAATACCTTTCAAACAATAAAACAACTATGTACCTGCGCTGCTTGTGCATAAACACCAATAAATATGTGTCAATGATAAAGTGTTAGTGCAAAACTATGCTAAGTGCAACTATAAATCATGTGCATATAAATCAAGTAAATATCAGCAATAAATATTGATTATAAATAATAAAAACATTCCATGTGCAAAAAGAAAAAATGAAAAAAAAATATTACTCTCATATACATAAAAATTATATATATACCTAACCAGGCTTCCTTTCTCCCTCTGAGCCATGTATTGCGACCCCCGAAAACGATACTTTCATGCATGCTATATGACCCACTGAAGGCGCAGTCGCGCGCGGGCACAGCAAGTTCCCTTTTAGGGGTGCCCGGGTGTTGGCTGTGCTGGAAGGATCTCCCTTCTGGGGTTGTCGCCCACTTGGCTCCGGAATATGTCTGTTAACCTGGTTTGCTTTGTTACTATCTCCGGTTTACTGTTGCGACCTGTTGTGCAAATGTAACCTCTCCTGCTCTGATTGTACATGTTGCGTTGTATTTACTTCGGTTTTTTCAATAAACTATTTGAACAAGAAAAAAAAAAAAAAAATTATATATATATATATAAAAAGTTCATAAATTTCTATAATCTTCCTCCAATATTCTTAAAGTGAAAGTCTCTGTGCTCATTCAAGTGCTTTGTGCTTCGTAGATAAATAAATAAATAAAGTGCCAGTGCTCAGTCCAGGTGAGATAGTGCTCCCCTCTCGGTTCCCCACTCACCAGAAGCGGAGTATAAAATCGCCTTATCAATGATCTTATGGAGTAGGCACCTCAATAGATCGCCAGCAGGAGGAGAGTGCTGATCCACTTGCCCACACTCTATATCCAGACAATACTCTCCCAGTTCATGAAAAGAAAAGGGCCATCATCGTGTAGTATGTTTAACAGTTTATTAACACGCAGTATAAAAATACACTTACACTGTATAGGGAAACAATCCGCCTTGTGCAAACCCGCGGGACGCCAAGCAAATGGCCGTGCATTCCACCCCCGTAACCGGAAGCCGGAAGTGGTTGCAGCCGGAAGTGACGTATTACGTATTCGGACGGCTTGACGCGTTTCGCTCCGCCAATCAGAGCGTTATCAAAAGCTACTATGCCCACTATGACTTAAAGCTTATCTCCAGGTACAGTGGTAGTGAAATGCATTCAAGTGCTTAAATTAGATTTTGCCTTTATTTTGTAGAAAAGTTCCTCCTGGCTTCCACAAACTCTTTTCAAAGTCGGCTTGAGCAGCGTGGGATTGCAGGCCCTTCCTGTGGGGACCCTTTGTACTGGGTAACCCCTGTTCTCCACTTGGCAGTGTTACCTGAGTTATATTAGAATAAGAAGCACTTCTGCAGGCCCAGTACCACTCCCACTATTCTGAGATTATACTTCAAATATAAAGGGTCTCTCAATCTAGCTTTGCCCCCCAGTGCTTTAATGGGTCAGCTTCAAAATATTTCTCCCAGCAGACTGAAATGATGACATCACTAAAAAAAAAAATCAGGATTAACTGCTTCCCGACCAGCTGCCACAGATATACTGCAGCAGGCTGGCTCTCCTGCGCAAACTGCTGCACCCATACGGCGGCTCGCAGGAGCGGATCACACGCCCACTTTCCAACCCTGCAACTAAGCAACGGTTCCGGCGGCCACGATGGCCGCCGAGAACCCGGCGATCGCTGCAGGGACTGACAGAAGGCGGGGTGCCGTTGTAAACACGGCACCCCGCTCATCTGTCACTGATTGAAACAGGGCTCCTGTGTCCCTGTTATTTCGGAACACAGGAGCCCTGTTTCCATCCACCAAATCTGGCCCCCACACAGTTAGAATCACCACCTAGGTACACATTTAACCCTTTGATCGCCCCTGGTGTTAACCCCTTCCCTGCCAGTGTCCTTATTACAGCAACAGTGCATATTTTAGCACTAATTACTGTAGTAATGTCACTGGACCCCAAAAATTGTCAAAAATGTCAGTTAGGTGTCCGATCTGTCCGCCCCAATCTCGCAGTCCCACTAAAAATCGCAGATCACTGCATTTATAGTAAAAAAAATAAATAAATAAAAATGACATAAATCTGTTCCCTAGTTTGTAGACACGATAACCAATGAAAATACACTTATTGGGATTTTTTTTACAAAAAATATGTAGCAGAATACAAATTGGCCAAAAATGATGAAAAGATTAGATTATTAAAAGAAATTTTTTTGGGAATGTTATATAGCAGAAAGTGAAAAATGCTGCTTTTTTTTCAAAATTGTCGCTCTATTTTTTCTTTACGTATAGCGCATGATCAAAAAAACGCAGAGGTGATCAAATACCACCAAAAAAAAAGCCCTGTTTGTGGGGGGAAAAAAAGGATGTCAATTTTATTTGGGTACAGAGTTGTTGTCAGTTAAATTAGCGCAATAAGCAGTAATTGAGGAAGCAGGGTGAAGGTAATAGTGACGCTGTCACTATTACCTTCACCCTGCTTCCTCAATTACTGATTATTATTGGTTCCTCAATTTGACATGGAACAATAGTATATACCAGGGGTAATGAATTAAAATTCATGAAGGTCCAGTAGGTAAAATTTTCTTCCAACCGAGGTCCGAATCATATGTTTGGCTCCCAAGAATCTCTGCACAATGCGCAAACATGGCGCGTCTTTACGATTGCCACATCACATGGTGCCACAGTACCATGCAGCTTGGGACGGTGCAATTAAAAAGAAAAAAAAGGTCAGGGACTTATTTTTCTGCGTTTCTGCTTACAAGGCAGCCCACTGAAATAAATGGGCCGCCTACACGCGTTACGCAACAATGTGAACCTAGTCCACAATTCTTCACATCACAATCCTTTTTATTACATCAGTGTTCTCAGTCCCCCTGTACATCATCCCCCCTTCACATTACAGTCCTCAGCCCTTCACATTTTTGTCAGTGGCCCCCCTTTATATCACCCCCTACTTTAAATTGCAATTCTAAGTCCCTTTCATATCACCCACCCTTCACATTCCTGTTCTCGCCCCCTTTATAGTACCCCTCCTTCACATTGCAGTCCCCAGCCCCCCTTCACATTCCTGTCCTCATCCTCTTTATAGCACCCCCCTTCACATAACCGTCCTCCCCCCCTTTATAGCACCCCCTTCGCATAACTGTCCTCACCCCCTTCATAGCACCCCCTTCACATAACCGTCCTCCCCCCCTTTATAGCACCCCCTTCGCATAACTGTCCTCACCCCCTTCATAGCACCCCCTTCACATAACTGTCCTCCCACCCTTTATAGCACCCCCCTTCACATAACTGTCCTCACCCCCTTCATAGCACCCCCTTCACATAACTGTCCTCACCCCCTTCATAGCACCCCCTTCACATAACTGTCCCCCCCTTTATAGCACCCCCCTTCACATAACTGCCCTCACCCCCTTCATAGCACCCCCTTCACATAACTGTCCTCACCCCCTTCATAGCACCCCCTTCACATAACTGTCCTCACCCCCTTCATAGCACCCCCTTCACATAACTGTCCTCACCCCCTTCATAGCACCCCCTTCACATAACTGTCCCCCCCCTTTATAGCACCCCCCTTCACATAACTGCCCTCACCCCCTTCATAGCACCCCCTTCACATAACTGTCCTCACCCCCTTCATAGCACCCCTCTTCACATAACTGTCCTCACCCCCTTCATAGCACCCCTCTTCACATAACTGTCCTCACTCCCTTCATAGCACCCCCCTTTACATAACTGTCCTCACCTCCTTCATAGCACCCCCTTCACATAACTGCCCTCACCCCCTTCATAGCACCCCTCTTCACATAACTGTCCTCACCCCCTTCATAGCACCCCTCTTCACATAACTGTCCTCACTCCCTTCATAGCACCCCCTTCACATAACTGTCCTCCCCCCTTCATAGCACCCCCTTCATATAACTGTCCTCATCCCCTTCATAGCACCCCTCTTCACATAACTGTCCTCACTCCCTTCATAGCACCCCCCTTTACATAACTGTCCTCACCTCCTTCATAGCACCCCCTTCACATAACTGTCCTCACCCCCTTCATAGCACCCCTCTTCACATAACTGTCCTCACCCCCTTCATAGCACCCCTCTTCACATAACTGTCCTCACTCCCTTCATAGCACCCCCTTCACATAACTGTCCTCCCCCCTTCATAGCACCCCCTTCATATAACTGTCCTCATCCCCTTCATAGCACCCCCCCTTCACATAACTGTCCTCCCCCATTTTATTGTGCCCCTCCTTCACATAACTGTCCTCCCCCATTTTATTGTGCCCCTCCTTCACACTGCAGTCCCCAGCCCCCCATTAACATTCCTGTCCTCACCCCCTTTATAGCACCCTCAGACATTCCAGTGCTCATCTCCTTTTTTTTAAACCCCCCCCCTTCACACTGCAGTCTCCAGCCCCCCTTCACATTCTAATCCTCACCCCCTTTGTAGAACCCCATCCCCCTTCATACGGTATCACTCCTTTACTTTTCTGCCTCTTTGATATCACCCCTCTTTCCCCCTTTACATTAGCAGTGCCTCTTCCCTGTCCTACCTTAAACAGGGCAGCGTGGCTGACATCGGAGGCACAGCAGCTGACATCGGAAGTGCTCAAAGGGATGCACGGAGGGCGGGACCTGCCCCAGGTAACTGATTGGTTGCTACAATACAGGGCAGATCTAGCAACCAATCAGTTAACTGTACCAGCCCCCGTCCTCCGTGAATCACTGCGCTGCTCCTCCGATGTCAGCTCTGTAAAGACAGAGCTGCAGCTGCAGCGGCGGTGGCAGAGGGAAAAAACAGATCCTAAATGGCGCGACCGCTGCGGGGCCGGACGGAACATTGATTGGGTCCGGACTTGGCCCGCGGGCCGCCATTTAGTGATGCCTGGTATATACCGTATTTTTCGCCGTATAAGACGATCTGGAATATAAGACGCACCCAATTTTAAAGAAGGAAAATCTAGAAAAAAAAGATTCTGAACCAAATACTGTAGTAAAATATTTTATATCAACTGTATAAAGTTAACAGCAGTTTAAGAACAATTTTATGTCAACCATGTAACATATTAAGAACTATCTTTACTCTCATTAACAGTCAGTAAAGTCAGTAAACAGTGAAAGTAACACGGGCATCAAATCAAGTAGGGGCGGAGAAGAGCACGGACAGCACACAGTAAACATTGGCCGGAGGAGGCGGAACGTATGGAGCAGGAGGGGCAGACGTGCGGACATTTCAGGGCAGCATAGATTGATACAGTGCCCTGGAGATATGCACAGAAGCGGCGTGATTGTGCCCACACTGCCCAGCAAGGAGTGAGACTGCCCGGGGAGACATGAGGAGGCACAGCCCGCACTGATGGAGGGAAAGGTACCAGTAAGCTCAGCAGAGCGTTGACATGGTGCCCGGGCATCACGTGGTTAGACTGTCGGGAGGGGGGGACAAGGCGTGCTATAGGAGGGAGAGGGAAGCCCGAACACATACAGCCTGGCCGTGCAGGGAGGGTCAGAGAAGTCTCCACAGCCCGCAGTACATGCGAGCAAGCCCCACACAAAGTTAGGGGCAATTTTAATGCAGGCAAAATGTGTATTTGTCGTATAAGACGCACCAACTTCCCCTCCCCCAGTTTTGGGGAAGAAAAAGTGCGTCTTATACGGCGAAAAATACGGTATATATCTATCTACATGTCAAAATATACGATCAAGGAAGTAGGAATGCAGCAGTCCCTTGGAAATACAGGTCTTTACCTGTTTGCCTTTTAACAATCCCTGTGGTCTCCCCCCCCCTTTTTTGTCTCATCTAGGATGTCTCTATGTGGTACCTATTCATATACACAATGTCCATTTTATGAATAGTATACCTCACAGCTTTGGTATAACAGACACTTTGTACCTGGAGAATATATAAGTATACAATGGTTGTATTAATATTTGTATCACCATTGCTTATTATTGCTTATTACTGATTGTAATGTCTTTACATCCTTAGTCTGAGATTTGCTTCCGCTGGACCACTGAGAAAGGCGACTGACTGAAACTCGTCTGGTCCCTCCTTGGATATCTCAGTCATTCCTAGCTTCTGAGACGTAACCCTAGGCCACTTGCTTGTTTTTTAAGTGTTTTGTTTAGCTTCATATGTATCTGTGTTATATAACATGAATTTTTGTATAATACATTTTTGAAAAAACGTATTACTCAAGTCCTGGTCATTGCCAGTTAAAGTCCCACTCTCTAGGGGAATTGTTCTTTGGTTTGAATCGCAATGGCCTGGTCATTAGGGGGCAAATCCTTCCAGTCCAGAAGTATTTAAAGGGTCCTGAGGCTGTAGGCTACCTTTTTTTTTTTATTTTTTTTTTATTGTGTTTTGCATTAAACCTACAAAATTAGAAAATTCAGTGACAGCAGTCTAAACACACACACAGCATTGTGTTTAGTAATAAACAACATTGCACCTGAGAGATATAGGTAAGGAAACTGGACCACAAGAGACACATAGCAGAGGAGATAAAAAAAAATACCAAAATAGTACAAAGGCAAAGTCAGAGCATGTAGGCCCCATAAAAGATAATCAAGGGATAATGGTTACAAGTGACAGGTAGAAGGCAACTGGGTTAAATGCATTCTTTTCCTCTGTCTTTATTATGTCAAAGGAGAAATATAATAGGCAATATAGTAATGTTAGCAACACAGCAAAGAGTGTTCCCTTGTGGCTAACAGAAGTTAATGTTATAAAAAGACTTGAGAAACTTAATGTGAACAAATCACCAGGACCAGATGGCTTACACTCAGGAATCCTCAAAGAACTTAGCCAGGTCATTGCTAGACTGTTATTCCTAATATTTAAGGATGGTTTAGTGACTAGAATGGTACCAGCAGATTGGCAAAAAAAGCAAACGTAGTACAAATGTTCCAGAAAGGGCCAAGATACGTACCTGAAAAGTACAGGCCAACTAGCCTAACATCAATTGTTTGTAAGCTACTGGAGGGAATGGTAAGGAACAATATCATTATAATAATAGTATCATTAGTAGTAACCAACATGGGTTTATGAAAGATCATTCTTGTCAGACCAACCTGTTATCATTCTACGAGGAAGTGACCTGTAATCTGGATAAGGAAAGGCCTGTAGTGCTGTATATCTAGATTTTGCCAAAGCATTTGACACGGTACCCCATAAATGCTTGTTTCACAAATTAAGATTTGTTGGCATTGGCGATAGTGTATGCACCTGAAAAGAAGACTGATTGCAGGACTGTGTACAAAGAGTGGTGGCAAATTGCGCATATTCTGAATGGTCTGGAGTTGTAAGTGGGGTACCCCAGGGCTTTGTCCTGGGACTAATCCTGTTTAACTTCTACATAAAAGATATATATAAATTGAGATAAATAGTTTAATCTCAGTGTTTGCTGATGATACAAAGCTATGCAGAGTAACAACCTGACAACAGGATATAGCAACCTTATGAGAGGACGTCATTAAAATAGAGGAGTAAGCAACTACAGCAGTGGCCAAAAGTTTTGAAAATTACAAATATTAATTTTCACAAAGTCTGCTGCCTCTTTGCCATAAAAATCAACCTAATCCCATAAAAAAACATTTGTACTGCATTTGTGAAGAAGGCTTCAGAGCACCCAAGAAAGTCCAGCAAGCGCTAGGACCATCTCCTCATTCAGCTGCGGGATCTGGGCACCACCAGTGTAGAACTTGCTCAGGAATGGCTGCAGGCAGGTGTGAGTGCATCTGCACGCACAATGAGGTAAAGACTTTTGAAAGTTGGCCTGATGTCAAGAAGGGCAGCAAAGAAGCCATTTCTCTCCAGGAAAAACGTCAGGGACTGATTGATATACTGCAAAAGGTACAGGGATTGGACTGCTGAGGACTGGGGTAAAGTCATTTTCTCTTATAAATCCCTTTCTGATTGTTTGGGGCATCTGGAAAAAACCTCGTCTGAAGAAGAAAAGGTGAGCGCTACCATCAGTCCTGTGTCAAGCCAACAGTAAAGCTTCCTGAGATCATTCATGTGTGGCGTTGCTTCTCAGCCAAGGGAGTGGGCTCACTCACAATTTTGCCTAAGAACACAGCCATTAATAAGAAATGGTACAAAAACATCCTCTGAGAACAACTTCTCCCAACCATCCAAGAACAGTTTGGTAAAAAGCAATGCCTTTTCCAGCGTGACCTTGCCATAAAGCAAAAGTGATACCTAAGTGGCTTGGGAAACAACACATCTAAATTTTGGGTCCATGGTCAGGAAACTCCCCAGACCTTAATCCCATTAAGAACTTGTGGTGAATCCTCAAGAGGTGGGTGAACAAAAAAACCTACAAATTCTGACAAACTCCAAGCATTGATTATGCAAGAATGGACTGCCATCAGTAAGGATGTGGCCCAGAAGTTGATTGACAGCATGCTGAGGCGAATTGCAGAGGTCTTGAAAAAGGGTCAACACTGCAAATATTGAAGTTTTTTTTACTTTTAGAGCAGTAAGGAGGCGGAATGCCCTTCCACAATTGGCGGTGTAGGCGGGAAGTGTTGATCATTTCCAAAAACTTTAAGATGGGCATCTTATTGAACACAATATACAGGGATATATACACACAGGTTGAACTGGATTGGGTGGTGTCTTTATTCAACTTTAACAACTATGTAACCATTGAATGTTGATATTTGTCGATAACCTTACAGGCAACCATGAATATCAAATATTATATAGGCTTGTCTGAGTTACTATACAAAGATAAATCATGTGCCAGAGTGCAGAGACATGAAATATGCTTGCCACTGAGTTAGTCTTGGTCACTGTTTTGTGGGCAAACCATGGAGGTCTTTAGAGAAGTAGAGAGAAAAGTGCAGAAAATGAGAGCAAACACCTCTCTACCATCAACAACCTGATATATTTTAAATTGTGCTTGCTGCAGGACAGACTCATATGCTGTGTAAAGTTATCTGGTATTGCTGGCATGAAAAGTTAATGCCAGATTTAGTTGATCTTGCTCTGCTTTCAATTATGTTTCAAAAAAGCCATGGATTTCAATAAATTTGAGACTGGTATGTTGATGGATGAACTTCATAGCAGTGAATTTGGGTGTACAGGAGCTAGCCAGAGCTTCTCCAGTATCATCCATATTAATTGTCTGCAAAATGGTCAAGACGCAAGGGATCTTAGGCGATCAGCAAGATATATGTATAGGCTGGGACTGCAAGGGATCCTTGCATTTAGGAGGCCAAAAGAACTGATTTAGACATGCTATTGTTATTATAATTCCAAATAAAATCTAGAAAATCTGTTTGCTGCCCCTTTTTGGTGCTGATATGACATTTAAATGGTAGGGTCACCAACAAGTACAGGAATTGGTGAGAATACAATATTTTGCTAAAGCCATAAGGTCTAGGAGAAAGATTGTAGGATATTTCCATTTTTGGAGGGATTGAGAGGTTCCTTTAAACAAGGGAGACTAGCTTGCCCCATAAAAGGAGACATAAGTCGGGGTAATATATACCCCAAGATACTTAAAAGCGTTAGGTTTCCATTTTCAAAAAGGGCATATTTAGCAGGAGGGCTTCAATTTTTATAGTATTGACCTCGTAACCTGATCGCTGACCATAGTGGAAAAGTTCCTGATGAAGGTTTAAGAAAGTAGTAAGTGGATGGGTTATAATAAAGAAGTATGCCATTAGTAGGAAGGATACCATTGGCAAGTTGTGAATGGATAAAGGGATTATTCTTCACTCTAATACCCGGTTTTTATTGGGGTTTGATATGGGCTGCAAATGGTTCTATGCATAGAGTAAAACTGAGAGGCAACATGATGGCATCCCTGTGGGCTACTATTATGCATTTGAACGAGGCAACTGAAGGTGTGGAGCAAAGGGCCGACATTGCCCTGGGAAAAGAACACCTGATGCCTGTGCGGCAGAGGATAGAAATTATGTAACCCCAGTTAAGCCTTTTGAAGGCCTTCTTGGCATCCAGTCTGAGGTAAAGGACTGTGATGTTAATTTTTTTATTTGTGTCAGTTGATAATCTTTGTATTATCCCCAGCCTGTCTGAAAGGTTTGAACCTTACTTGGTCTTCATTGTCCAATGAGGGTAGTAGAGGATTAAACCTATTAAAATAAATTCTGGTGAATATCATTAGGGCATTGTGGTGAGCTAAAATGTGTTTTAGATGCATGTACTGCAGTGACAGATGGAGGGTAATAAGACAACAGGAGTCAGTTTGTCACGATCTGGAGTCAGGCTCAAAGACCAATAGCTATAGCAGCTTACACAGGAACCAGCTGGATAGAAACACAGGTAGGTCACTCTGGCAGATAACGCAGGCTCCCCTGAGGTGCGGAATCTAAGTACTAACCGGTGTTGTTCACCAGTGCTCCTGATGATGGAGATGGATTTTGCTGCATATTAGTACATAGTCGCGGTCGTCAGGATCGCTCCACCAGGACATGAGCAATCCAGGGTCCAGTAGCAGATATAGCAGGTTGGGATCAAGCAGAAACGTAGTCTAGGAGTAGCCAAAGGTCGTTAACGGGTTGTTGTAGGTTGGGATTAGGCAGAAACGTAGTTGAGGAACAAGCCAAGTATCGATAACGAACGGTAGCGAAGATACGGACGGCAACAGGAGAGACAAGCGAGATATTGGCTGGTGAAGGCTCAATATTTTGGAAGTGCAGAGACATGGCTTAAATCAGGAAGTTCATGGGAGGAGCAAAGGATCATTCAAGGATTTGTCCAGATAGCTGTCCAGCATTCCAGGTGGATCAGTAGACAGAGTCATTGCCAAGCACAGTGGAGGTCCCAGGTTCAAGTCTGGGTCCTGACAGTACTTCCCTCCTCCCAGGAAGTCCGCTGGATGTCTTAGGACCAGGCTTAAGAGGAAATCTCTGGTGGAATTCCCTTGTTAATCTAGGGGCTCTAATATTTTCTTCAGGCTCCCAAGAGTTTCCCTGGGACCCATATCCTTCCCATTGAACCAGATATTGTAGCCTGTTCCTAAAGATACTGGAGTCAAGAATTCTCTCCACCACAAATTCTTCTTCACGCTGAACCTCCACAAGTATAGGAGGAGGATTACTTCTTCCAGAAAAAGGATTTTCATGAAACGGTTTGAATAGTGATATGTTAAAAAACGGGTGAATCTCTTAATTACGTACCCCTGTTGACCGTGATCCGGCGGGACCTGACTGAATGGTCCAAACTGACGCTGACATGGATTGGTAGGGTGAATGTTTCCAAAAAATGAACATCCTGCTGTGGATTCTATTCTATTTACAAATGCTACCTGTGCACCTGCCCTGGTCTTTCTTTTTGAGCCTCAACAGCATGTTCATTCGATTTGTTTGGATTTGCAAACATCCCCGCCTGGCTTTTGGCCTTATGCAGCGCTCCAAGCGGGCTGGCGGGCTGGGGATTCCTGTGGTCTGGAGATACTACGAAGCGATAGCCTTACAGAGGATCCTGGACTGGCATCATCATGTCCGGAACAAGCTATAGGTCCCCATGGAGAAGTTCAGGGCGGGCAGGAACCTATCTCATGCCCCCTGGCTCCTTGGAGCACATAGGGGCTTCTCCCCACGGGTCTCCCTAGCCACTGTCCACACCTTGCAGGTTTGGGATGATGTCAACAAAAAATTACAGTTGTCGGTAGTGATCTCTCCATTGGCGCCACTCAGGGGTTTCCCATGGTTCCTTCCTGGGGAGGATGTTTCCTTCTTTGGAGCGTTGGCGTCAGGTGGTGAGACACCCTGCAGACACTTCGTTTAGGAGGGGAGGATACTACCCCTCTCAGAACTCCGAGAACGCTATGGGAGATTCCCTATAGACTCATGGCGATACTGTCAACTTACTCACTTTCTTCGTCCATTATTGGATGTAACTCGCTCCCCAACGTTGATGTCTCCATATGAGAAGCTCTGCATCTCCAAGGACCCGATTCAGCACTCCATAGCGCTGCTGTACCGGCTTCTATGTCCGGAGGAGAATGCGTCTAAGCCCTTATTTGTGCGGGAGTGGGAGAGAGACCTACAGTGCACCTTTTCTGAGCAACAACTGAACCACATGTACCACCTGACCCATTCTAGCACGGTGGACACTAGGATGCAGGAGAATGGGTATAAGATAATGACCAGATGGTACAGAGTGCCATTCCGGCTCGCACAGATCTTCCCAGGCCTGTAGGACCGCTGTTGGAGGGGCTGTGGGGACCGGGGTTCCTTCCTACACATTTGGTGGGAATGCCCGCTCCTGCGGCCGTTCTGGCTTGACATACGGGCACAGGTCTTGGCAATCCTGGATGAGGACATCCCAGATGATCCGCGGCACTTTCTACTGCACGTCCATTCCATTCCTGGATGGCCCGGGGCAAGGATCGCTATGACAATTTTTAGGTGAAATGGGCAGTATGGATACATTACACAGCTGCTGACCCGGGCGGTCACGCCACTCCTCCTCTGGTTGCTCCTTCTCCTCACTAGATGTCTGCCACCAACCCCTGCCATACTCGGCAGAGGTGCGATGGATTTATCTCACTGTCATGCCCTCTTGTTAGTGACTTGAGACCTCTAGACTTCCCCTCTTTCCCCGCTGTCTTCCTCTTTACGTCACCCCCCTCTTCCCTTCCCTCCCCTTTGGATTCTTTTTCTCATCTGGCCTCCCTCTACCTACAGCCGTGGTTTACTAGTATTTCCTGCAGGTGCCCTGATGGTGCTGAGCACCTACCATGTTGATTGAATTGAATTGTTATCTCCTAGTTGGGCTATTGCCCCTATTTCATTTTCCCTAGATGCTCTGCTCAGGGTTTTTTCGATTTCCTTAATCGCATTCATACCATGTTTCATTGTTCAGTGCCTTTTGAGATTTGACTCACCTTTGTCTTGTGATCGGTTTTCGATTTTTGTTTCTACATGTTTGTCTATGGAAATTGAAAATAAAGATTACATTAAAAAAAAAAAAAAATGGGTGAATCTTCATATTGTCAGGAAGTTTTAAAAGAAAGGTGACTGGGTTGATTTGAGCAGAAATCTCGAAAGGTCCTAAAAACTTTTGACCCAACTTGGCAGATGGAACATGAACCTTCAAATTTTTGGTAGATAACCAAACTATGTCACCTACGAGAAAGGTGGGACTCAATCTATGATGTCTGTCAGCGGTTTTCTTGTAATATTCCTGGGCTTTCTTCAATGTATCGATCAGTTTCTCTTGAATCTCGGTAACAGCGGGAATTGGAGTCGAGATAGGGTGATTAGGAATACAAAATGGATGATATCCCGTGCTCAAGAAAAAGGGGCTTTGGGAAGTGGAGCTATGTTTAGAGTTATTACAAGCAAACTCTGCCGTAGGAAAGTCAACCCAATCATCCTGCAGATAACCCACAAAACATCAAAGGTATTGCTCCAAAGTTTGATTGGTCCTTTCGGTCTGACCATTAGACTGAGGATGAAAAGCAGAGGAGAGATTAATTGTTACACCCAATTGATTGTTACACCCAATTGAGCAAAAATTTCTCCAAAATTTTGAAGTAAACTGTACTCCCCTGTTGGACACCACATCATCAGGAATTCCATGTATTTAAAAAACTTCTCTAACCATTACCTCTGCAGTATGCTCCGCCGAGGGTACACCTTTAACTGGTATGAATTGAGCCATCTTAGTGAGGCGGTCTACAACTACCAGGATAGTGGTCATCCCTTTTGAAAGGGGAAGATCAACCACAAAATCCATAGAAATTGACCCCCATGGTCTTGATGGAACAGGCAGTGGTTGAAGTAACCCCAGAGGAGTCCTCAGGATCGCCCCACGAAGAGGTGAGCAAGCCAGGGTCCAGTAGCAGATATAGCAGGTTGGGATCAAGCAGAAGCGTAGTCTAGAAGAAGCCAAAGGTCGGTAACGAGTAGTTGCAGGTTGGGATTCGGCAGAAGCGTAGTCGAGGAACAAGACAAGTGTCGATAACGAACGGTAGCAAAGATACGGTCAACAGCAGGAGAGACAAGCGAGATATTGGCTGGTGAAGGCACAATATTCTGGCAAACAGGAAGTGCAGAGACATGGCTTAAATCAGGAAGTTCATGGGAGGAGCAAACGGTTCAAGGTTCAAGGCAATTAAGATTCACGGCAGGATCATTCAAGGATTTGTCCAGGGAGCTGTCCAACATTCTAGGTGGCTCAGTAAGCAGAGTCATTGCCAAGCACCGTGGAGGTCCCAGGTTCAGGTCCCGGTCCTGACACAGTTAGAGCTATAGGGTATCTATTCCCACCCCCAGAATTTACAGATATGATATGTTTAGAAGCAGTGACAACACGGCTTCTAATGTTTTGAATCCTGTCATACTCTATGTTGATGACTGGGAATCTAAGATGGTGGTCTTATTGTTAAAGAGAGCCAATCAGCTCCAAAGAGTCTATCAGGGGGGGGCGGAGCCGGCTAGCAAGGCAGATGGCAGCGTGAGCTAACAGCTCCTTGCTAAGCAGATCGTTCGGAGCAATTTCCACGGAGAGGGTCACTCCAAAATAGTTCATCTGCACTCCTGTCAACCCCGGGCATCACTGGAACATGCCACCCAAGCGGAAAGATCGACACAAGCCGGGTAAGATGATCGACTTCTTCTCCCCCAACACCAGGCCGCGCAGCCAAGATGGCGCTGGCCCGCCACACTCCTCTCATAAGCAACCCCATCTGTCACACCGGACTGATTTGCATCAGCCGAGACATCTCTCGGGCACCCAAGCTGACCCCACGGGACTCTCCCCACAGGCGGCTGCAGAATCACAGCCTTCCAGCCCTGCCAAATCCAAGCAAAAGACTTTCCATGATAGGCCGCTCTCCAGCCCCGGCATCACAGTAGATGACACCCTGGAGTTTCAAGACTCCATTGCAGCCATCCCTGCAGGGGACCATCCCGTGATGGCATCCATGTTTAAGGAGATGATGCTATCCCTACGGTCTGCAATTCACTCTGATATGCTGCAACTGGTGTCCCGCTGCAACACAGCTGTCGCTGCTGTCGCTGATCGAGTCTCCACCATTGAGAACAAAATGGGTGAATTTGCGGACACATTCAATAGCATGGTGGATGCTCACAATGACCATGACGATGACTTGGAGTGGCTAAAATCAAAAGTGGCGGATCTCGAGGATCGCTCCAGGAGAAACAATGTGAAAATCAGGGGGATCCCTGAATCTATTAAACCTCCCGACCTGGCAGCGTTCCTCACCACCCTTATGCAGGAAATCCTTCCTGACGCAACCTTGGGAGACTTGGCCATTGATAGGATACACAGGCTTCCGAAGCCTAAGCATATCCCCGCCGCATACCCACGGGACGCCATTGCAAGAATTCACTTTTATACTGTGAAAGAACAACTGATGGCGAGAGTAAGAAAGGCAGTAGACCTCCCAGCTAGCATGCAAGGCCTGTCCTTTTACGCAGATTTATCGGCCCACACCATGAACAGCAGGAGAAACCTTGTGACTATCACTAAACCTCTCAGGAATCACCACATCCAGTATCGCTGGAATTATCCTGCCACCCTCATTGTTACAAGAGGGGACAAGGAATTCAAGATCTCTTCTCTTGAACGTGGAATTGAGCTCCTGCGCCAGTGGGGGATTTTGGAGGATGATACCCCCCCTGGAGATCATTCTCCTGACAGGGTTCCGACAACCTCCCCACCAAGATGAGACGCCGGGCTGACAGGGCCCTTCCAGCTGTATGTCAGATGACCCTCTGATGTTCTAACTGCCTGATCTACAGTCTCCGAGTGTTCTGTTCGGCTACGAATGGTGTTTTGTTTTTTTTTTCTTTTTTCCCTTTTTTACCAGTTTCCCCGTGTTAGCAGTTGGATAACTGCTCAGATTTCCACTTGGTTATCGTCCTTTTTTAAACACAGTTTGGCGCAGTTAGAGTTCCTGCGCCCAGTGCCATATCCATATTGTTTTGCTTGGAGAACTTGGCATTGCAGTAATACCTACTTGATTGTCACGACTGTCATTGGTAGATTGTTTTTGTTACCTTTTTTATTATTGTTTCTCTTTTTGTACATTACCTGTGACACACAGCAACGAGTGCTTCATCAGCCATACCCTCTCAAGTTCCAACCATTAACTTCTCAGCACACGCGGACCCCTCCAGTCGGCCACGACCTTGCACTGTCCCGGACTCTGCGATCTCGGGTAAGGTTTTATACACTTTCTTTTTGCCCTTCCTTGGTGGTGACATAGTCCCTACAACTGGACTCCTACCAACGAACTCTACTATACCACTTCACCATGGCCTTCAAACTAACCTCCCTGAACGTGCATGGATTGAATAGCCCTGGTAAACGTCATATGTTATGGAGGGAGATCAAGTCCCAGGGATGTGATGTTATGCTCATCCAAGAGACCCATTTTTGTGCTGCAGCTCCTCCTAGACTCACAAACAAACAGTTCCCTCATGCATACTTTGCTAATGGCCCCAAGAAAAAGGGGGGAGTGGCCATTCTTATAAAGGACTCTGTGGCCTACAAGTATCTCTCCCATAAATCGGATCCAGATGGCCGTTTCATTCTTTTACACTGTGAACTCAACAATATTGAGTACTCCATCCTTAATGTGTACGCCCCAAATGTGAAACAACTTACCTATCTGCGTAAACTTTGGAAACGTCTCAAGGTGGATATCAGGGGCCACGTGATCTTTGGGGGGGACATGAACATGGTCGCAAACCTGCGTCAAGACGTTTCTGGGGGACCCCGGAAGTGTCCCCGCAGACCAGATCTTGCGGGCTTCCTGTCAGCCACAGGCTTACAGGATGTATGGCGCTGTTACCATTCTACAGAGAAGGACTATTCGTTCTTTTCAAAGGTCCACTGCTCTTACTCCCGCATAGACATGTTCTTCACCGACAAATTCTTACTACAAAAAATTGTGGACTCTTCTATAGGCCAAATAACGTGGTCGGACCACGCTCCTGTTTCCATAACTGTCGGTCCTCGGGCTTTTACAACGAGGGCCAACAGATGGAAAAATGATGTTCATATTTTTTGTGACCCGGGGACTTCCTCTGAGGTCCATGCGGCCCTGGAGGAATTCTTCAAGTTTAATGACAGCGGAGAGGTGTGTCCTTTCAATATCTGGAATGCCCATAAAGCATTTATGCGAGGTATCTTGATGTCTAAGAGTGCCGCTATACGGAGGCAGCGTATGGAGGATCTGTTGAACCTGATCCGAACCCTAGAACAGACCAATAAAACTAACCCACTCCCAGACGTTAGTAACCAATTGACTCAAGCTCAAAATGACCTACGTTCTCTCTTGATTGGACAACATCAAGCTAATGTTCGTAGGCTTAAGGCAAATTTTTATGCGCATGGCAACAAAGCCGGTAAATTATTGGCTACCCATGTGAAGGACATTCATGCTCGTCAACGTATCTCTAAATTGACGCATCATTCTACCGGACTGTCTTTAACGAATCCTAAAGACATTGCCGACGCCTTCAGCCACTATTATGGCTCGCTTTATAACTTAAAGGATGACCAGTCCACACCCCAACCATCTCCTGAGATCATTGACAGTTTCTTCGATTCGGTCTCCCTTCCTGCATTACGACCGGCAGAAGTGGCGGAATTAAATCTCCCGATCACTGACTTAGAAGTCACTAGGGCGATCCAGTCCTTGCCCCTTAACAAGGCTCCGGGCCCTGACAGGTTCTCTTCGGAGTACTACAAAAAATACATGCATCTTCTGGCCCCTAGATTGCGAAGGGTGTTTCACAGGGCTGCCTCCTCTGCTTCCTTTCCTCCAGAGATGCTGGAGGCTACAGTAGTAACACTACCCAAACCGGGGAAACCCCCGGATTGTGCGAAGAATTTCAGGCCCATATCTTTACTCAATGTGGACCTGAAGGTCTACGCGAAAATATTGGCTACCTGCATTTCTAAGTTTCTACCAAACCTCATTCGGCAAGACCAGGTGGGGTTTGTCACGGGCCGCCAAGCGACCGATGCCACAAGAAGGATGTTGAATCTCATCCACCATGCCGAATCTACTCATACTCCTACAGTGTTCCTGTCCCTTGACGCCGAGAAGGCCTTTGACAGGATACACTGGGGATATCTGCGAAAAGTTCTACAACGTTTCGGCATGGTGGGTGAGATACTGAATGCTGTGTTGGCCTTGTACACGGCTCCTTCGGCATATGTCTATACAGAGGGTCTGTTCTCCACAAAATTTGCAATAACAAACGGTACCCGCCACCTCTCCCTTATCATCATTACCAGCAGCCCAGGAGGTTCTCAGGGAATTTAGTTCTGTCTCATACTACAAGGTTAATGAAACCAAATCGAACATGTTAGGCGTTCACATATCAGCTGATCTCACACAACATATTCAGAGTATAGTTCCATTTCAGTGGGGTAGTGGTCACATTGACTATCTAGGTATCAAGCTCACAAACAGGATTGGGGATCTCTTCAAGGCCAATTTTGCTCCTTTCCTTGACACTTTAACGCACGAACTGACTAGATTGGGCAAATACTATCTTTCATGGTCAGGAAGGAATGCAGCGTTCAAAATGCTGACGTTTCCAAAACTTTTATACCTGCTAAGAGCTCTCCCCATTAAAATCCCCTTATCGTTTTACCGTACGGTTCAATCTTTGGTATCTAAATTCATATGGGACGGGAAGAAGCCTCGTTGCGCCCATAGATATTTGGTCCAGCACCCCACGGTGGGAGGTATGGGGATTCCGGATGTACGGGACTACCATATGGCTGCTATCCTTTCCCAGTCCCTCTATTGGCTGCATCCGACTCAGGCACCCAATTGGAGACAGATTGAGCAGTCGGAGGTGATACAGGGCTCTCTTGCTGATCTCATACTCAGTATCCCCTTTTCTAAATGTAGTTTCCGTACGGGCCATCCCACCATCTCAGCTACAGTACTGGCGTGGCAATACTTTTACACACACAGCACCGCGCAAGCTGGGAGGGTGGAAGTTCCTGTGCCTCTGACTGCTCTCTCCTTCCTCTCCCCAGACTTAAACGTGGCGCATTGGTCCTCTTTTGGACTTAGGACAATCCGAGACATCGCACAGGGTCCCCAGGGTTTTTCCTTTTCCTTATGGTGCGACAAATTTCCATCATTTGCCAAGGAATACCTCACACTTATCCGGGTATCACACTTGATTTCATCTATGTCATCGACACACATTCCTTTCCCGGAACAGATCTATGCCCTCTGTTTTGGAACTAATGCGCGGCAGAAAGGTATAGGCAAATTCTACATCTCCCTGCACAACAAGAAAACCTTCCAAAAAAACACATACCACATAAAATGGGAGGGCGAAATTGGTCAGGTTTTTACGGAGGAGCAATGGTTGAGAGCCTATAAACATACGCTTACCCATACCAAATGCTCCAACTTTAGGGAGGGATTGCTGAAAATTCACCTTAGGTGGTACAAGACACCTTACACCATTGCTAAATTCTATCCAGAAACATCTAATTTATGCTGGAGACAGTGCGGGCAGGTTGGCACTCTACTTCATGTTTTGTGGACGTGCATTTCCCTGAGAAGCTTCTGGGCCTCCATTTCCACATTGATAGCAGAAGTCACCGGGATACTTAACGAAATTTCAGTTGAACAGGCGATTTTGGGTGTGAATATGGACAAATACCCACCCCAATATAGGACGGTGGTCCAGAATATCTTGTTCGCTGCTAGGTTGTCCATAGCACGTAAGTGGAAGTGTGCCGACCCCCCAACTCGGAGGGAGGTCATCCAAATAGTAGGGGAGTCGTGTGTGTATGAGAAGACCCTGGCCTTACAGGCCTTCAAGCTACAACAATTTCACTCCAGGTGGTCCATATGGACCACTTATGTAGGGTATCATGGCCCCCAATGATTTCTGATGATTGTCTGCAGTATTGTTAAAGTTGCTGGGGTCCTGGGGGGGGGGGAGAGGGAGTGGGCGTTTGAAGGGAGGACGCAGTATGTTCCCTTATGGGGCGTCCTTTCCCGGTGGCGTTGACCACTATAGAGGTTGCAAATGACAGATACGTGCCCCCTCTCCTCCTTCCCTGGACAAACAGGTTCATATGGTTTCAATGTGTTATTGTTCAAGATACGAAAGTTCATTCTATATTGTGGGTCCTTGCAATCACTGTGATACTAACAGTGCTTATAGACATTTATCTTTATACTTCAATGTACGTCAATCGCATTGCAAATATGGTTTTCATATGTTTATGTACGCTGCTTATTTACTGTATTTGAAAAACTCAATAAAAAAAAAAAAAAAAATACTTTCAAAGAGTCTATCAGAATGCAAAACCTTCTTGAAGAAGGTCAAATGCAGTTCAGTGGAAGATCAGTTGTAGGTCCAAAGCACCTGTCATGATCTGGATGATCTCATAAGTGTTTCAAACTGAAGAAAGTGACACTAGCCTAAAATCCCTCAACACAAGTCCCAACAATAGCTGACCATCAGCAGTTCTGAACAAGCAGACCCTTGCATATCAGGAGCAAGCAGAGGGCGTTTTCAGTAGAGTTTTTCTTTAAAACGTCTGCAGCCATACAAATTCAAGACTGATAACTGCTTTTCTATAAGTGATTGCCTGTAATTGCAAGTAATAAAAAAGTGTTAGTTAAAAAAAAAATAAAAAATAGAAAAATAGAAGTGTGTTATTCTCAGTTTATAGTTGTAGAAGTAGTAGAAGGAAATACTAGTTTTAAGGTACTACACATGCTGTATTTAATCATTGTAACACGTTATCCAAGTGTTATGTTTTACAATTGCAGAAAAAGGCGTTGAGTTATTTTTGAATGTTTCCCATTAAATGCTAATGTATTGAATTTATTACAGAGTATTTGCTGTGTAATGGGACACATAGCAAACGATAACATTTTAGAATTTTCAACAACTTAGTATCATATAAAAATAAAGTTGTGATACAGCATCTCACAAAAGTGAGTACACCCCTCACATTTTTGTAAATATTTTATTATATCTTTTCATGTGACTACACTGGAGAAAAGACACGTTGCTACGATGTAAAGTAGTGAGTGTACAGCTTGTATAACAGTGTCAATTTGCTGTCCCCTCAAAATAACTCAACACACAGCCATTAATGTCTAAACCTCTGGCAATAAAAGTGAGTACACCCCTAAGTGAAAGTCCAAATTAAGTCCAAAGTGTCAATATATTGTATGGCCACCATTACTTTCCAGCACTGCCTTAACCTGCTTGGGTATGGAGTTCACCAGAGCATATGGTCTGAGCACTGACAGGCTGATCCCCCACCCACCCTTTTAACCTCTGCAGCAATGCTGGCAGCACTCATACATCTTTTTCCCAAAGACAACCTCTGGTTATGATGCTGAGCATGTGCACTCACCCTCTTTGGTCGATTATGGCGAGGCCTGTTCTGAGTGGAACCGGTCCTGTTAAACCACTGTATGGTCTTGGCCACTGTGCTGCAGCTCAGTTTGGCTCAGTTTCAGAGTCTTGGCAGCCTATGCTATCTTTATGTAGAGCAACAAATCTTTTTTTCAGATCTTCAGAGAGTTCTTTGCCATGAGGTGCTATGTTAAACTTCCAGTGACAAGTATGAGAGAGTGAGACCAAATTTAACACCTTGTAACACTAACAAGTCACATGACACTGGGATGGGAAAATGGCTAATTGGGCCCAATTTGGACATTTTCACTTAGGGTTGTACTCATTTTTGTTGCCAGCGGTTTAGACATTAATGGCTGTGTGTTAAGTTATTTTGAGGGGACAGCATATTGACACTGATATACAAACTGTGCACTCACTACTTCACATTGTAGCAGTGTCATTCCTTCAGTGTTGTCACATGAAAAGTTATAATAAAATATTTACAAAAATGTGAGGGGTGTACTCACTTTTGTGAGATACTGTATGTAGCATGTGTCTAGTACACACCATTTGTTTGAACTACAGCTTCACTATCTGCCCAATTTTTAAAGCATGTCTATTTGAGTCAATGTAAATCTGTCTTGTGTATCTTAATAGTTAAAAAAAAAACAATCTGTCACTCTACTATTCTGACAGTTTATTTCAAGGTGTATGGACCCAGAGAGAGTAAACTATAAGTACAAAGTACACTATTTTGCCAACAAAAAGAAACAAACTATGGAGGGGCAGCTTGATGACATTGGCTGGCAAGGAGGCAATTCGGAACCTTTGCTTATATGTGGGACTATTTTATGATGTGTGGGTAGCTGCATGCTGCCCCTGGCAACCCTAACGCCCTATGCCAGGGCCTATTTGGTTATGCTGAAATCTGGCCTTGCATATTCCACTAATGGGTGAGCTAAGGACACTATGCAGCAAGCACTGACGTTTTATATTAATTTTTCATTTTCCACTGCACTATGTGAACTTCTCCCATGTGGATTGCATGGGTTCACTTCCTGAAGCATTTTCTGTGAAGTTTCCTCTTCCTCTGCTTGCTGTGTTTCTATTGAGATTTTGATTTCCATGGCAAGTCTGAATTTGTTTTGTCGCTGTGAGAAACTTCTGTTGAGAAGACAGATACATCAAGCTTTTCTGAAGGTAGAGGCAGCAATAATTCTGCAATGGGTAAATATGGGAATACCTCTCCTGTTTTACAGGTAGCTATGCTAAAGAGGCTATCAAATCACCAACAACAAAGAGTAAGGAAACATGTGCATTACAGCTATGGATGAGAAATCAAAGCGCTAAAATGCTGGATGTAATACTGAAGGCTTAATTTTGACAGATATCTATTTTAAAGTACTGTCTTTCTAATTTCCACATTAAGATTAGCAAATGCCTGCATGCTTGAAAATACAAACTAGTACAGGCTGTGTAATGTTAAGCTTTAGTGAGAAACTGCAAAAAGCAGAGACAGTGGGAAAAGCAGAGTAACCCATACAGTATAAACCAATTGAATTTGAATGTACTTCAGTGATCTCTAGAAAAACACAACTCTGGTTGCTAGGGGTTATGACATTTTGTACATTGCTCTATCTCATCAAGCCAGTTTGACCTCTATATTGCTGCAACATTTTGCATTTATAATATGTGACATTGCAGGATATGTAAAATATTCAATCAGGTATATGTATACAGTACATTGTTCCATCATAACCTTATCCCTTGCTAAGACAAATGGGTAACATGTGAATTCTTTTGCTCCCTTTCACACTTGTAGTTTCCATGTCACCCGTCTCTATGGTTTCTAGACGCACAATCTCTTTTTTCCACCTCTAACAAGACAATTTGGCAGTAAAACAAAAATTAATCTTTAGAACAGAAGGATTTATCTGCTAACATTTATCAGCAATGTGTTACAATGCTGAATACAGCACGTACCTCCAAGATACTGTCATTGAAGTAACCAGATCAGATGTAGATATATATTTTTTAGATGTGTAAATGCTTATCATTTTTTAACATTTTTACTGAATGCTTAATGAAAGAAAACATTAAAATAGCATTTTGATAAAATCAGTAAATTACATTTCTATTTTAATTATAGGTTTATCCAGATACCCAACTGAACTTATTAAAGTGACTGTAAAGTCTTGTGTTTATTTTTTTTTTAAATAATAAACATGTTATAATAAAGGTAAGAAAAATCGATGCGCTTAACCATATACCAGATGTAATAAATAGATAAAAGGTATAGAGTAAAAAGGAGGGGGGACCAGAGATTAGCAGCCAATTCTTAGTAGTGTCACCACATACATAAAAACAAATAAAATAGTAAATAGTTTGATTGAGCGCCGGTTTTATTTACTATTTTAATAAACATGTTATGCTTGCCTCCTCTGTGCAGGTGGTTTTGCACAGGGCAGCCTGGATCCTCCTCTTCTCGGGTCCCTCTTCGCTGCTCCTGGCCCCTCCCTCCTATCGAGTGCCCCCACAGTAAGCAGCTTGCTATTGGGGCACCTGAGCCAAGCTGCAGCTCCAGGTGTATATTCCGACATGGAGCTGCCATTCGTCCCCAGCCCTCTCTCCTGATTGGCTAACTGACTTTGATTGACAGCAGCGGGAGCCAATTGCACCGCTGCTGTGTTTCAGCCAATCAGGAGGGAGAGTCCAGGGACTCATGGACATTGCAGGATAGAGATGGGGTTCAGGTAAGTATTAGGGAGTGCTGGGGCAGCTGCAAAAAATGCATTAAAATAAAAAAAAACCTTTCTGCTTTTACAACTTCTTTAATCGCTTGCTGACCGCCCGCCGCACATATACTCTGGCAAGCTGGCTCAGCTGCGCGAATTGCCGTAACTGTATGGCGATCCTGGGGGCGCGCGTGCGCCCCCCATTAGCCAGCGGGGAAGCTGATTCACGGGGTTGGCGGCCACTATTCCCGCCGGGCACCCGCGATCACTCCCTGTGGAGAGAGAACAGTAGTCTGCTGTTGTAAACACAGCAGACTGTTGTTCTCTCAGCAATCAATGCAGAGTTCCTATGAACCTCCTATTTAGGAACACAGTTCTCTGTGTTGATTCCACAAGCCCATCCCCCTCACAGTTAGAAAACACCCCCTAGGCATACACCTAACCCTTTGATCGCCCATGAGTTACCCTTTCCCTGCCAGTGTCATTAGTACAGTTGATGTGAAGAAAAAAGTGCGCTGGTCTGTGATATGCTGCTACCAGATGAAAATGATAAGTGATAAAATAATGGGTGGTGCGCTATATCAATATATTGAGTGTATATTCCAAACAATAACAATCAATACAAAAAACAACCTCAAATATAAACAAAATGTATAGGTGCAAAAAGATAAATGGTGAAAAAGTCCCAAGACACAACTGTGTCAATAATAGGACAGATTAGTACAGTAACAGTGCATATTTTTTAGCACTAAATACTGTAGTAATGTCACTGGTCACCCCAGAAAATGTCAGTTAGGGGTCCGATCTGTTCGCCGCAATGTCGCAGTCCCACTAAAAATCGCTGATCGCCGCCAAAAAAAAGAAAATGACATAGTCTGTTTGTAGACGTGATAACTTTTGCACAAACCAATCAAAATACGCTTATTGGGATTTTTTTTACCAAAAATATGTAGCAGAATACAAATTGGCCTAAAATGATAAAAAATTTAGATTTTTACATTTTTTTTGAGAATGTTATATAGCAGAAATTGAAAAATATTGTTTTTTTTTCAGAATTGTCGCACAATTGTAGCACAAAAAATAAAAATCGCACAGGTGATCAAATACCACCAAAAGAAAGCTCTATTTATGGGAAAAAAAGGACACCAATTTTATTTGGGTACAGCGTTGCACGACCACACCATTGTCCGTTAAAGTAACGCAGTGCCGAATCGCAAAAAATGGTCTGGTCATTATGGGGGGAAAACCTTCTGGTCCAGAAGTGGTTAAAGGCTAAGAAATGAACAGTGCCAATTTGTACAGGATTTGGATTTTATGTTATCACTCATCTTATGCTCCGATCCTTTTTAGATTTTTTTTGACAGTATTGGGGGGGTGCATTTTGCCCTGCCTGTCAGTGAACTGTATCTGTTGCTAAAACATTTTCTTTTTTATTTTGGTGGTAGGGATGGGTTATGCTTGGTACACATGATGAGATTATCGGACGAATGATCGTCCATTTTTTTTTTGCATGCTAATCTCATATTAAAAATTAAGAGTTTACTAAAGTTACGGAAATTCTCATACAACAGACTAAAAATTCGGAAGTGATGCAATGTATTGTATTTGTATTGTATTTTCAAACATCAACTGTACTGATTAAACAAAAATCATATGATCTGGTATTGTATAAGAAAAATGTTTCATGCTTGTCCCATCAGATATTATCGAATGGACTGTCGTGATCGGCTCTCAAACGCTGTGTACTAATTATCGCACGATCGATTGCAACGCTGTATTTTTTATATAAATTTCTGATTGTATATGAGCCATAAGCACTAGGGGTGAGCAAATGTATCTGGATATGGTTTGCAAATAGTTTAATGAATCTTGCTCAAGGTTTGAAGTTAATTTCCTCTGCAGAAAACCCCATTAAAGTACAGTGTATGGGGGGTTGAGGGGGAAGCTTGTATTTAAA
Organism: Pelophylax lessonae; assembly: GCF_965119305.1. Taxonomy (NCBI): domain Eukaryota; kingdom Metazoa; phylum Chordata; class Amphibia; order Anura; family Ranidae; genus Pelophylax; species Pelophylax lessonae. The sequence goes on along the minus strand of NC_138769.1, from coordinate 389,653,867 downwards.
TTTTGACCATTTGTAGGACAAATAAGCAAGCAATTGTCAAACAAAAGGAAAAGTAAGCTGGGTACTACCATGGGGGGCATGTACCAAAATAAAAAAAATAGTAAAAATAATAAAAAAGCATCTCTCCCTGCAAAGAATTGTCAGCTCTTCCTAACAGTTCCAACACACACTGACAATAAGTCTGCTGTGAGCCCACATATTTTATAGAAATTGGGAAGGGTTATCTATTTCTGATTGGCTCTTGTGACCAAGTTGATCAGAGCAGCAGCAGGAAGCTTCAGCAGGAACCAGACGTGATTCGAACCATGTATGGACAGGCTGAATGTACCCAGGTTGATCCAGCCTGCTGGATTTTACATGCAATTATTGCTAGCGAAACATGTATAATGGTGTAGCGCTTAAAATAATATGAAATAGGATGAACCGCACAGTCCATAAACTGAGAATGTTCATATATATCAAACACTTGGAATAAACAGATTCTTCCGAAGATGTGATCCCAAATTGAAGATATGAAACACTCCAAGCTCTGATAGCCCAGTGTAGAGAAACCACCACCAAGAAATTAGATTGGCCCCTTACCACAATGAGTTGATCCCCATTACAGGGATCGTATCCAGCATGTATATTGGATCAAAAAGCCTCATCCAGGTCCTACACTGGCTCCTGTATCTCTCAGACCCGCTCCACTCGAAACATATGTATATGTAAAGGAAGGGGAACAACTCCCATAGTGAAGTATAGTCAAATAACTTTAATAAATATAAAGCACAAAGTGGCAACTCACATTTACTCTGAGAAAAAACAGCATGTATTTCGGAGCATTCCCGGGACTCGGTTTCCAACCGAGAAAATGGCCGCCGCGTCCCCTCGTTGGCCACAGCGTGACGTGCCGCAATCCCTGTCAATTTATACGCTGTGTGAGGCGGACAGGCGGGGCACAATACTACTGACCCGGAACCCGGAAGTCGGACACATGCGTGTCAGACACCGGAACAGACGGGTTATGAACATCATATTCCGAAACCGGATGTCCACCACTTGCGTGCCAGCACCCGGAACAGGACATTAACTTAATTCTGATTGCGGGTCATTCAAAACCAGACAATCAAACTTTAGGGCTACCTTATTAGGGCTACCCTAATGACCAAATGGAATAATTTCCCGATGATTCATTAAATATAAGGCATCATTCACTGTTAGAAAAGATATATACACATGGGTAAGTACATCGATTTCTTTCTACAACCCCTGGTGATTAAGACTCCCTCATTTTTGAGGGACTCTATGCAAGTCATCAATATCCTCAAAGATATAGAATGGAAAGACACCTACATTCTGGCCACGGCTGATGTTTCATCGTTGTACACAGTGATCTCACATCAGCACGGAAGGGAGGCTGTCGAACATTTTTTGGGGCAAAGTGCCTTATTGAATTTTCAGAGTCAGTTCATCTTAACCCTGTTGGACTATGCCATGGCCCATAACTTTTTTTGGTTTGGAGGCACATATTACAGGCAAAACAAGGGTGTGGCCATGGGCGCCAAATTTGCGCCAAGTATGGCCAATCTGTTCATGGCCAAATGGGAGGAGGATGTCATCGGTGATGTTCCGAGACCAGAGATTGTCCTCTGGTGGAGGTACATCGATGACATCCTCCGACTCTGGGACGGCGACTCTGAATCCTTGTAAGCATTTATATCTATGCTGAATAACAACGATAGAGGCATTAGACTTGCACATAAGAGTAGTAGGTCTGAGATCCATTTTTTGGATCTCAAGATCAGAGTGGTGGGTCGCACTCTAGAGACCTCTACGTTCCTTAAGGAGACTGACAGGAACAGATTTATTGATACATCTAGTTGCCACCATGTGGCGTGGCTTAAATCTGTTCCTGTCAGTCAATTCCTTAGATTAAAAAGGAACTGTACAAACAGATCAGATTTTCTGCGGGAGGCGAGTTCCCTGAAATCCAAATTTTTGGAAAAGGGATACAAGGAGGAGGATCTTGAGAAGGCCCTCATACAGGCGGATGGTCGTAACAGAGATGACCTGTTACAGCCACGGAAACGGGAAGGAAATGAGGATTTTCAACACGCGTTTTTTTCCTCATATTCTATCCAACATTTTTCGGTTAAAAAGATTATCCGAAAACATTGGCACATTTTAAAGAATGATAGCCTTTTGGGGCCTGTACTGCCAGAGGCACCAAAGGTCATCTTTAGGGGTGTGCCTCCTTTGAGGCTTCAAATAGCCCCAAATATTATAGATCCACCCAGAACCATTTCCTTTTTTCAACAGAGGGGGGGCTTTCATCCTTGTAGACGTTGTGCCATCTGTAAAATTAATGCTTGTAGGACCAGAAGGGTTGAGGCATTCCCTTCTAATGCTACACAACAAAATTTTAAAATCAAGCCGTTTATCACATGTACTACGCGTCACGTTGTCTACCTGCTACGTTGCCCTTGTGGCCGCGAATATGTAGGATGCACGATACGCATGTTACATGTGCGTTTACAAGAGCATGTGGCAAACATAATAAAAGGTTTCCCCAAACATAGTGTCTCGCGGCACTATGACCTTTGCCATGGGAGAGACCCCAAGGGTACGTCTTTTTAGGAATAGACAAGTTCTCGGGGAGTTGGAGGGGCAGCAACCTTACCAGAGGAGTCTCACAACTTGAGACGAGCTGGATTTATCGTCTCAAGACGTATGCCCCCCATGGGTTAAATATTGATTGGGACATCAATGCCTTCATCAATAACGCGTGATCGTGACGGCTACGTACGTTATTTGATGTCGGAAGACCCCGATTAGTCGCCATATGGGTTACCATTATGTGAACTTTTATTGCTCATTTATAATTGGCATAGGGGATATTGCACCATACTGCATTATCAATGTTTGTTATGAATATTAATGTTTAATTATTTTAATATTTATGTGTTTTATGTATGTTATTTTTGCATGATTTTTCTTTTTATGTAATGTTTTATATAAAACTATTTTTAATGATGATTTATGTGATCGGAGTTCCCTGTGGGATCTGGTTTCCCGCTGGGAGGTGGCGCTGTGCCCTGAGATGGTCACCTGTGAAGCGTAGTATAGGGCTATTTTTCCTTATGGAAATTATCATTATGTGTATATATCTTTTCTAACAGTGAATGATGCCTTATATTTAATGAATCATCGGGAAATTATTCCCTTTGGTCATTAGGGTAGCCCTAATAAGGTAGCCCTAAAGTTTGATTTTCTGGTTTTAAATGACCCGCAATCAGAATTAAGTTAATGTCCTGTTCCGGGTGCTGGCACGCAAGTGGTGGACATCCGGTTTCGGAATATGATGTTCATGACCCGTCTGTTCCGCTGTCTGACACGCATGTGTCCGACTTCCGGGTTCCGGGTCAGTAGTATTGTGCCCCGCCTGTCCGCCTCACACAGCGTATAAATTGAGAGGGATTGCCGCAGGCCACACCCCCTGACGACATCATCTACTGACGAAACACGTAGGAGGAGCCTGCGGCACGTCACGCTGTGGCCAACGAGGGGACGCGGCGGCCATTTTCTCGGTTGGAAACCGAGTCCCGGTAATGCTCTGAAATACATGCTGTTTTTTCTCAGAGTAAATGTGAGTTGCCACTTTGTGCTTTATATTTATTAAAGTTATTTGACTATACTTCACTATGGGAGTTGTTCCCCTTCCTTTACATATACATATGTTTCGAGTGGAGCGAGTCTGAGAGATACAGGAGCCGGTGTAGGACCTGGATGAGGCTTTTTGATCCAATATACATGCTAAATACGATCCCTGTAATGGGGATCAACTCATTGTGGTAAGGGGCCAATCTCATTTCTTGGTGGTGGTTTCTCTACACTGGGCTATCGGAGCTTGGAGTGTTTCATATCTTCAATTTGGGATCACATCTTCGGAAGAATCTGTTTATTCCAAGTGTTTGATATATATGAACATTCTCAGTTTATGGACTGTGCGGTTCATCCTATTTCATATTATTTTAAGCGCTACACCATTATAAATGTTTCGCTATTTTGATGATCTGGTGTTTCTGATTCAGGGTCAGGTGTTGGCAGCTGTACAAAGTTTTTAAACTTTTTATTTCACCATTTTAACAATCTTTGAATTTTATTCATTTGATTTTTAAGCGCAGCAATACCCCCATTTCCAATTATTGCTAGTGGCTGTTATATGCAGACTTTCGTAGGTGGCAGGGAACTGAGAACTGATCAAGTTTCAGAAATCATTACACTGCCAACACTTTGTGCTTATCTCTAGGAGGAGGGACACATGCATTCACAGGTTATCAGTATGATGCAAGCAAGATTCATTATGACACAGTGTGACTAGCTGCACTATTAGAACTCATTCACAAATGAGGGTGGAGGGGAGGGGCAGTAAAACCTTGTGGGTGAGCTGTGGTTTTACCACCCCCCAACCTATCCCCTTTTTGCTGCAAAAACAGTGGTTGTGGGTGTACACATGCCATGGCTGTGATGCACCCGTCAATCATGACATCATGTAAATGAGGCCTCATAATGACATTGGGACTGGTACACTATGGTGGTGACTGGGAAAACTGCGACTGGCTACACTGGTCTGTGGACATTATACTGCTGTGGCAGTGATCGTGTACGATAGCTGGCTGCTCTGATGACACTGTTTGTCAGTGTAGCCAGCCAATGTCTCTGATCAATGCCATAGCAATACAATGTCACCATAATGACAGTGCACTTGCTAAGTGCAGTGTAACTTTGGGAACATCCTACTGCTGTAGCTGCTATTGATCAGAAACCATGGCATACAGCATGGGTCTTCAAACTATGGACCTCCAGTTGTTCAGGAACTATAATTCCCATCATGCCTAGTCATGTCTGTGAATGTCAGAGTTTTACAATGCCTCATGGGATGTATAGTTCTGCAATAGCTGGAGGGCCGTAGTTTGAGGATCCCTGGCATTCAGTGTAGCAGGCAGTGTCTCTATTCAATAAAGAGAGCAGTACAGTGTCCCTATAAGGACTCTGTACTGCCCAGGAGGAAAGATGGGGAGGGGAAGGACAGGCTAGGGGGGTGATAGGGGGCAATAATTGCATGTAAAATCCGGCAGGCTGGTTGTGTTCTGGATTGTTTTTGTCACACGCTGAATGTTTCTTACAATCCTGATAACACCTCAAAGGTTGCAGGTTTGTGTACATGTGTGATTGCTGTGATTGGTCATTTTATTAGGTCCTGTACCTGGTCATGTGATCTGCTGTGTCTGAGGGACACAGTGATCACCATGCTCATCAGTGCGCAATCTAGGAGCTGCACATGAGCCACTGACGTATTGGTACATACACCTGCATCTGCCCTGCTCTCATCTGGCAGTTATCTACATGAGCCAGACAGGATAAATTGATTATTCCAGATTTTATTAAACCTCAAAGGCCTTGCAAATCAGCCAGGCTTTGTAAAACTTTACTGAAGCTGGGCATAGATAGACCAAAAATTGACGGTTCATCAAGAACCGGATGAATTTAGACTCCTGCTCGAGAGAAGTCAAGCAAATAATTGTCTTCTTTCGAACAGGAATGTTGGAAATTTTTCTTTTGATCAGCACATGCGGCCAATCAGTTGCAGTGCTGATCAGCATATTCTAACAACAGAGGAGAGCCCACTGTCGGATTATAATAGCAAAGCTGAGAGTATTCCTACAATTACCTCGCTTGTGTGGATGGGAGAATCTGTTTTTTTTCTGCTCAGCCTGAAAAATGATCCATATATGGCCAGCTTTCCTGTTTAAAGAAATGAAAGCAGGATAGGTTTTCCAGATCCCCTCTCTATCACACAGCTCTATAGGCTTAACCAAAACTATTGATTTGTGCATACATGGGAATTACAAATTCGGAATCGCCAACAACAAACACAATTGCAGCTTTTCCATCTGAGGAATACCATGAATACATGTCCTATACAGTCTTCACTTTATAAAATGACCAGCACAACCTCCTCTCCATGAATAATATATTCTAGATTGTATTAGATTATCTCTATGAACCCCCTTTTTTTTGTTATTTCTTCTGCCTTTGCTTATCCCAGTGTTCTAGTTATTCCTTCCTTCTAGTTCTAATTTATTGCATGAGCATGTTTTGTCCACACTCACACTGATCAAAGGAACACACACAATTGATTTAATCACACTGTACCACACACAAACACAGAGTAGTAAAGATTCACCAAATAACAGATTGTAATCATTGCAGTGGCCCTTTTAATGCCAGAACAGACAATGCCTTTGCTAGATGATGATAGAGGACAGAGGGGTTAAAACCTTTGTACATCCTTTTTTATATCAGTGTTACCACTTTAGAGATGCTCTTTATCTTCTGACATGCCATTGGCACAAAGAATTCAGATAAATCTCTCCAACAAAGACCTAGAAATATATGCAGCTTTTTAAAATGGTGGTGAATGGATTACAATCTCTGTCTCTCAAATCACATAGACAGTAAGGGAACAGACAGTAATCAAAAACCTGACCATGTTTCTAACCTTTTCCCATGCTATTCCAAACTAAATGAAGATTTGTCTGGAACATCTAATTGTCTGTTTCTCTGTTACTGTCTTGAGTCCAGTGTCTGAGTCCATTTAGTCACATTAGTCAGGTGTCACTTGTTCTTTTTATGTGAATAAAGTAAATCATGTGGGTCAGGTGTCCCTACATTCAACTGGGTCAAGTGTCACTATAATTGAATGTGCCAGATGGGTCATCTGTCACTACAGTTGAGTAGCTCAGGTGTCACTAAAGTCAAGTAGCTCAATTGGGTCAGGTGTTCTTATGCTATGTAACAGGGGAGCACATCCACTTTTTACCTATTCCTGCCTGGCCCCCATTTAACTTCTATGATGTGCAAGAATAATACTTGCCTGGGGCCCTATTGATCCTAGTGCTCCAACCTTAGGAAATGAATGCAGGGAAGCCCAGCCTGGCTTAATCAGTACTCCACCAGAGTCCTCCTCATATCACTGCAGGCTTAGCTGGCAATGGACCCCATAATGTCCCCATTGACCATAGTCCTTTTTCTAGATGTCCTCATATAGGTTAGAGAAAAGAAAAAGTACACACACAAAGTCTCTTTTGCAGATTTACTGAATTAATAAGTAAATACAGTACAACAGTTCAGCTACCATAAGCATGTTAATGGTAATTAAGTGGGTTAAGTGTTGTTAGAACCAACTGCAGTCATTTTGCTTACTATGCATGGACAGCAATGGGAGAGTGGATTATAGCACAAGGTGTGATGGGAGGGTTGCAGCTGCCATTTGGCCAAATGCCTTAAATAAGTTGTCTCCATTTAATGGCTCCAGCTACCATTTTGTTTTTCCGCCTATGTATAGTAAGAAAAAATCTAACAAGATGACTAATCCCTGCAGATCTTCTGACACTGACGCACTTGACTCTAAAAACATTGAATGCACTTGACTGTACAAGGGGAGGCCAATAAGTTCTTAACCTCACCAAGATCCAGAGGTGCTAGGGATCTGAAATTTAGTCCACTGACTCTTCCTTCTCTAAATATCCACCTCCTATAGTTACACACTTCTCACATCTGTGGAACAGACCTTTAATGCAATCTGTGTTAAAGTATGCAGATTTTGGAGGAAAATCAGCTGACAACATGAACTTGCTGGATGAATGTTGCACCTTAGCCTTTTTGGGGGGTGAGTGATGAAACATGTTTCCATGTTTTACTCATTTATTTAGTCTCAGTAACATATAGATATACCCAGCCTTCACCCATGGTCACTAATCTGTTTAAAAAGTCCTCCTCATCTTTGTGGTACAGGTCCAAAATGCTTTGTGCCACATTCCACTCGTTGCTGTTTTTGGAAAGGTGTCAGTAACCTTAGAACCAATTTCTTTTGGCTCTAACTATAATTCACTACATTCTACAAAAACAAAAATTGCTATGCATCTTACTAAGATATCCACCTATAAACCAAAATGTGGAATCCCTAGCGCATCTAGATCATGGTGAGTATAAGAACCTATTGGCCTCCCCTCGTAGCAACACCTGACTCACCTAATTGTAGTGGCTCCTGACACACTTGACCCACCCAGCCCACATACTCTACCTATGAACTTCCCTCTATAGAGTGTCCTTTCACACCTGTAAAAGACTATGAGGTCTCACTGCATAGGTCCAGCCAGTCCTCCAAAGGATTTCTAGCCAAAGCAATGTCAATATTGGAGAGGGGTACAGTTGTGCAATTGAGATAAGTAAGCAATGTGGGCAGTGGGTTTAATGCTGATTTTTTTTTTTTTGGTTGATGAGACAACTTTTTGAGCTATCTTTACAGCAGTACATCAAAGAGTACAATATGTTATTCTCAGACAGAACTTTTACACTGAGAAAACAGTTGTGGTAGTGCTTTTTTGGTATGCATACTACAGTACAGAAAAAAATATTTATAAGTTAGCACTAATAGAAGAGCTTTATGTACTGTTTACATTCAAGAAAGCACTATTCATAATTTTCCTCAGCTGACAGGTCCTTTTTTAAACAGCAGCCAGTAGCTGTGTATTACATTTATGCATAACTTAAGAAAATGAAGTACCATGTTATTGGTTTGGCTGAACCACCTTTAACCCGTATTCTATCTCTGTAAATAGAAAGTGACATAGCCAATGATTGCCTGGCACATGTTCTGTTTTAATGGTATATAATATTTGTGAATTATGTTAACTGAAGTAGAATGAAAATGCTTTATTTAATCCAACTATTCAGATCAGTCCATGCCCCCAGAGGAGCTTACAATCTAATATCCTCAACAAAATAACCCACATACTCACTAGGGACAGTTTGTGTTGAAGCCAATTAAGGCTAAAGCTACATGGGCTACATTAATCTCTTGCTACTGAGAGATTTAACCACTTGTTGACAATCATCTCATTAGTAGCATATTGATTTCAGTGTATGGCAAATTAGATGACTGGCAACAATTTTTTAAATCACTTTGTAGCAAGAGATTAAAGAATATGTAAACTCAACATTTCATATTCCTGATATGTGCCCTCTATAAGATATATACGCGTATGAAAAAGCATCATGTCCTCTTTGTATTGCTTCATTTGTGTAAAATACCTGGTGTTTCTACCAGTCCCTCTGCTTTCCTATTAATAACTGACTAATTTAGGCATGAAAGCACAGCGTTGTCAGTATTCTGGCTGTTCTAGGAACTCAGCCTGCTCTCCTCCAATGATCATACTTGTGCTGATACACCCCCCCCCCCGCACAGCCATTTACTGGGAAGATTAGTGTCCTGTTGTTTATCATCCCCTTAGAAGTGCTTACTTACAAAAAATGGCTAAAAAAAGCTTTTTATAATGTTTTGCCTTTCATTTCTATTTTAAACTGAATGGGTTGTTTTGCAAGGTGGGGGTTTACATATACTCTAAAACTGCCCATGTAGGCCTAGCCTTGGGGCATAAATATGATTTTGTGCTGTGGAGGGAACCAGGGCAGCAGAAGGAAACACAGGTAGAACAAACTGCATGTTATCTTCAAAGTCACTAGAAGTAAAGAACACAGTTTATTTATCCATATGGTATAGTGAATATATTGCACACAAAAAGTTTAAAAGAAGTATTGCTAGCTTGCCAAATTGAAACAAAATAATCACATACCCTCATACAGTGGAGTCAGGAGTGTATCCAAACCCAGTCTCATGACATCAGAAACTAGTCCTGGATGTCACCTCTGTGACAGCAGAGAGGAATCGGGTGTCTGCCAGGGGTCAGACTTGCAGATAACTGTGAACCAGAAGTGACGCCGGTGGTGATGTCACAAGCTGGCGGAAACACTCCAAGGAAAGCCACTGGAAGGGAAAATTGCTGGACAGTTTGGCAGTAACAAGTAGATGGAATGATAAGAACAGCTGGCTGTCTTGACTACATGTTTCGGGGGAATGCCCCTTCATCAGGTCATCTGCATGCAGCACAAACTGCATGCAGATAATGTGCTCAGTAGAAACTAATGCCCCATACACACGTGCAGATTATCTGCAGACTTTTGTCTGCAGACTTACCAAAACCATATAATATGAGGTCAAACCTAAACACTTTCAATTTGTATGCAATCAGGCAGGATAGAAAAGGTAAGTCTGCAGACAAAAGTCTGCAGATAATCTGCACGTGTGTATGGGGCATTAGGCCATCTATGAGAAAATTATCATTCCTGGCTTTTCTTTGAAATAATTGTTAGAAAACAATTAGAAAATGAATAAAATACTGACTCTTTCTGTGTGTAATATGAATTTCTGCATTATTTTGGGTTGTCATTATTTGATTTTCTGAGTTTTGTCAGCCGCAAAAAAAAAAAAAAAAAACTAGCAAGGCATCTTTATTTATTTCCCAACAGAACTGAAACCAGACTCCTAACCAGACTGATTAACTGGAAGAGACCTCACAAGTCACATGACAGAGGGAGAGGTCTTGAAAATACTTATTTGTGTGTTAGTCAGTTTGTGGATGAGCATTGATTTTCTAAGGATGATCTACTAAATTGCAATACAGCGACGGGGCGATTTATTTACACCACCATCAATCTGATATGGTAGTCTCTATAGCCTAGTATTTTTCTAATTAAGCATTCTTTTTAACATTGCTATACCTCTAAAATTTGGAAGTCTTTAACATTGGAGTCTATAAAATGTAGAAATTTGTCTAGCACTGCATTATCTCCAGTCCTTTACTTCTATTACACCTTGCAAGACTGGAAAATTCTCAAGACCTCTTTCCCTTCATAAACTGATGCCATGGCAACAACTCAACTAGCTAACCTTGATAAAGGCCTTTTGGCTACCCTATATATTTTCTATTGCTTGTAATGCTACTTTTGGAAAACTCAAAAAATATACCACTCCCTCTGACATTCTTCCTGATGCCTCTATTGCATTGCTCCTGGTTTTGAGGCTGGTGACACCTCTTTCCCCTTACACCTTGTCATATTTTATGGCTACACCAACATCTGTGTGCAGTAATATTAAACGTATATGTGTATTAAGACAGTGATCTGTATTACCGACTGACCATTTTCACTATGCTTTATGTATATTTTTGGGAAAAATAAAAAATAAAAATCTTGCAATAGAAAATCTGAAATACAGTAGATCTTTCTTTATATCATAGGTACAAAATTTGTCTGACTAAATAGGTTAGGCTTCCAGGCAATGGATATAGTTTTATAGTAGAACCTGTGCATAAATTCCACGCTTGAAACACTCTCTTTATGTTCTTTATTTCCTAGCCATCTAGCAGGCCTCCACAACAGTGATAGAAAGTGAAGCTCTTGGAGGATTTAATGGTACCCTGCCCATAATCCAAGTGAAAATGGGGTTTCACATGTTTATAGACTATTAAACACCTTCCTAAAACCTAGAATAAAACCTAGAATTTTTTTTTTTCAAATTTAAAAAGTAGACAGGAGTGAAAATAAGACACTCATTACCCTTCCTACTTATAACTAATAATAAGACCTACATTCTCTGCAGGAATCACTGCTCCGGTCAATTTATACCTGCTACCTTAGTCTGGTCCCTAACATTAAATAAAACCAATAAATAGTACATGTATGTTATCAGGTGTTTTAGCTGTAATTGTGAAAGCCTTACAATCCTGCTGTCACGTATCCACCACATTGCTGCCGATCTGTTACTTCTATTCCCATTAACCAGCACCCATGCTTATACATGTAGTTCCAACAACATAGGTTCTGCTGTTACCTGTTATCCCAGAGCCTGTGGGACACAAGATTCCATGTTTTAGGATATTGTCACTCAAGTTGCTCCTCAGCATTATAAACATACATTGTCTTTCTGAAAACAGAACCAATCCAGTGAAAGTCTATTCAATGGGAACCTCTTCATTCTGTTACAGTCTCTGTGATCAGAATGAAATCTAATTTGTAGGAATGCAAGGTCACGTTATGTTGACTTTTTGCACAGAGTATTCAGTAAAATTCCATTGACTTAAATGAAGTAAACCCTCCTCTGCAAGTTTTACCTATAGGTAAGCCTATGATAAGACTTACCTATTTGTAATGTAAATATCTCCTAAACATGCACCGTTTAGGAGATATTTACTTTGCATGCAGCCAGTGAGATCACTGGCGCATGCGCTCTGAAGGAACGGCCGCTCGGGTAGTACCTTCAGAGCCCTGTGCCGTGAACGTCGGCTCCTGCGCGCATGCGCGGGAGGGACATCATCACGGCTCCAGCCAATCAGATGGCTGGATGCCACAAACCCGCAAGAAGGGCGACCAAACATGTCACCCGTGAGAGAGGTGCGCGGTTGGCACTGCGGGCTTCCTTCTAAGGTAAGTATTTAATAATGAGCCAGTATGCGATGCATATTATGTGTTTGTCTTTCAGGTGTTTGTTTTTTGTTTTGTTTTTTAATTCTGAGGTTTACAACCTCTTTAAATATTGTGTGCATAAAACACATTGATCTAGGATGTGATGTGAATAGAAATATCTTATGCACAATAAAATTTTATAATACAGAGTTAACAGGATATTTATGATCTATTTGTACAGTCTGTATGCGTTAAAACTCAATTGCTAAGTGTATTTCAAATGCAAAGAAATGTAAAAATCCCTAAATAAAATTCTATGTTTAATTTAAACTAATATAAATATGGAGTGCATATACATTTTGCTGTTAATTTGTGTTAGGGAGTAATTTGCTTAGCAATTAATGTACATTTATGTTGTACATTACAATTAACAAACTCTGTATTTGTGTTAGTGAAAGAACTCATACACTTTACATAAGCATTTCAATTCCACTCTGTAGACAAACAGTAAAATAGTTATTTTCTCAGCTGCATTATGAAAGTCCTTAAAAAGAGCCTAATTTCAGCATCAAAACTTATTTCATAGCCTACACCTATCCAAGGTCAAGTGTTTTGGGTTGTCTATTTGCTTTGGCTGTCTCACTCCAAGTTGTTTTTCTGTGTAACTACTCCTTGGGACTGCAAGACTCTGGTGTTGATTTACAAAAGGCAAATAGAAAGTGCACTTTGCAAAGTGAAGTTGCTCCAGAGCTTAGTGAATGAGGTAAATTTTCACTTTGCAAAGAATACCAAATTTACATGCAGGGAAAATGTAAAAAAAAAAAAAAACTGAATTTTTGCTTGCACGTGTAGTGCTACCCCCGCAGGAGCCGCTCAAGTATGATTGTTTTCGTACTCTGCCTCTCAACCCCAAGTAGAAGCTCCACCCTTCTGGCACGCTGGGCAATAGTGTAAGTGCAAGACCAATGAAAACACACACGTTATGATAAAACACAGAAATGTCTTTACTATAAAGTCTCTGTGTAGAAATAACAGACAGTAAGCCTCGATTCACACTAGCGCGACTTGTCAGGCAACTTGTCAGCCTGACAAGTCGCGCTCCCTTGACTGCTACAGGACCCGTTCTAATAGGAGCGACACAAGTCGCTCCGACTTAGAAAAAGGGTCCTGTACTACTTTGGGGCGACCTCGGAGTGACTTGCATAGACTTCCATTATGTGAAGTCCCTGCAAGTCGCTCCGAAGTCGTGGTGCATGGGAATACAATACGCCAAACAGCACAGAGGCAAGCCTCAAACCTTCTGGCACAAAGTAACAAGGCCTATGATGAAAGGTGCACCATTCCTACTGCGAAACATGGAGGTGGGTCGCTGATGTTTTGGGGATGTGTGAGCTACAAAGGCACAGGAAATTTGGTCAGGATTGATGGTAAGATGAATGCAGTATGTTATCAAAAACAAAGGTAAAGGAAAACAAGGCGCCTTTAAGTGCAGTATCATACATTTTATTGAAGTAAGTGCCGGTTCACACTATAGCATGTAATATCGGAGCGCACTGCTCCATCATTTCATGCGATTGGATGTGCAGTGTGAATTCAGCCATACACTTTGTATGGCTAAATTCGCACTGCACCTGCACAAAAGACGCACAGGACCCTTTTTTTCAGTCGCATCAGGATCGGATCGCACAGTGGTTCACACTTGTGCAATCCGATCCTGTGCGAACTGTCAGATCGCACTGCGATATGAGATCAAACTGGGGGTGTCGTTAACATTTCATTGACACCCCCTGCGTATCGCATATGGCAGTGTGAACTGCCAGATGTGCGTTTGCGATGCGGGAACAGGCTGCGAATTCGCAGCCTTCCCGCATCGCACAAGTGTGACCCGGCACTAAAAGGGTTAAGAACCCTTACAGAAAGTAAGCCAAAACAGGTAGAAGGGGAGCAGGAATAGGTCCGTGATACCGTCTGGGATCAGGTGAGTGTAAGGTTCTGGCACTCTCAGTGCCTCCTATCACATTATTTCCGGGTGCTTTCCATCTACCTAGATAGATGAAGCACATATAGGTGTGTTTCCCTTTAAGACTGATGCTGTCATCACTGAGCGCCGGACTGGATGGCTATTTAGATCGCCGGCTCTCACTCACATGTGTGCGTTCAAACAGCTTTGCACCTTGATGCTAACTTGGCTTGAAGCTCTCATGCTTGCAAGCATACCTCGCTGACGGAACCACGCTGCGCTGATCCCTGTATCCCGCTACTGGATCATCCGCTCTTCCTGAACCTCCCCTCGGCTACATTGCTATTAGTGATAAGTACCCCATAGGGGAGACCTCTATAAACTTTATACTAAAGCTTACACTATCTAGCTCTGCATAGTAAGGACTGTTACCACATCTGCATATCTAGATTGCTAGCTGTTGAGCCTACTGCCACCTATTCCTGCACTGGGTTGATCTCTCTTGTATGTCCACCTGCTACTCTGTCATCTGCTACCATACATGATTGCTAAACCTATCTGCATCCATCTGCTACTATCTTACCTTCAAGTGTCTGTCATCTACCATCTCCACCCAACCTGTCTCTTCAGTCTATCATCACTGTGTTACCATATACATAAGTCACTCTAGGAAACATCTTATTGAGTGTGTGTATTTATTTGCTGAATTGAGACCTTCCACACATGATGAGTCATTGAGGGTTGGGAATGGTATCTCAGCGTTCTCTTACATGACTACTGAAGTGGAATATTTCTGCAGCTGAAAATCCACACCATACATAAAACGCAGGAGCGTTACAGATTGAACGAACCTACAAATGGATTCAGCAGAAATAACCACTCAGGTGACACAATTAAAACAGCAAGTAACTGCGTTAATACACGCACTTGCTGAATTAAAAGAAGACAATCAGGCTCTGTCGCAGCAGGTAATTAGACTGACACAACTTACCTCTGCTCAGTCCCCTGAACCCAAAATAAATCCTCCTTTGGTATTTACAGGCGATCGCAAAAAATTTCGCGAATTTAAAAACGCATGTGAGTTACTTTTCTTGTTAAGACCCCGTACCTACCTTACTGATCATATTAAGGTTTGTACTATTATTTCTTACCTAACAGGCGATCCTCGGGCCTGGGCAGACTCTCTTTTTGAGAAAAACGACCAGCTTCTCAGCTCCTATGCCTTGTTTCTAGCAGAACTTACTAGCCTATATGATGATCCCAATAGGCAGAGTACTGCCGATTTTCAATTAAGATCCTTGAACCAAGGTGGGAGACCTGTGGAAGACTTTGTCGCAGAATTCAAGAGATGGATCCTTGATTCAGAATGGAATGATGCATCTCTGAAAACCCAATTTAGGCTTGGCCTATCAGAGGCCGTTAAAGACGAGCTGGCCCGAGCGGATCTGCCAAAAACCCTGGATGCATTGATACAACTCAGTATCACCATAGATAGAAGACTACGAGAAAGGAAGTCTGAAAAAATGGGAATGCCATTATCCAGTTCTTCTCGGATTTCGGCCGTTGACCCCACTCCTAAACCCGCTCCAGGTAACCACAGACCCCGGCTACCTAGGGAAAAAAGGAAACCAAATAAATATGGTGATCCTGCCTGGTCATGGTCCAAGCCTGCCTTAAACAGTCAGCCTTGTCACTCTGACACATCCCATTTGAACCCTGATCCTACAGAGATGGATGAGGAGCCTATGGAGATTGGTGCCGTACATACTAAGTTGTCCTTACAAGAAAAAAGAGATCACAGGAGAATCTGTGGCCTTTGTTTTTATTGTGGTGAAGGGGGACATTTCATTACATTCTGCCCAACCAGACCCCATAGGCCTAAGGCTCTCCCAATGGAGGCCAGGCGAATCCGAAGGGTCTTCCCTGAAAAACAGCCTGGAAATTACCAAGGCTGTTGCCAGCCCTGTCCCCGTTCTATATCAGAAAAGGACACCCAGAAATTGGCAGATGTTGGTATAGATACTCCTATTTTTGCAAGCACATTTTTAGCTTCCAATGAAAACATTGAGATTCTTGCACCTGACTGCGTACGCGCTTCTAATGGCACGGTGGTATGTAGGAAGGATATGAGGATGTTTGAAGAAGCATTGGTTGCTAGGACTACTAGGATTACTTCGGATGGTTATGCGTCTGATTCTAGTGAGGGGTTCATGTAGCAGACACCCTAACAACAAGTGATCCGATTCTCATATCGGCAACAAGTGATCCGATTCTCACATCGGTTACCAACCTGATCCGATTCTCATATCGGCAACAAGTGATCCGATTCTCACATCGATTACCAACCTGATCCGATTTTCATATCGGCAACAAGTGATCCGATTCTCAGATCGGTTACCAACCTGATCCGATTCTCATATCGGCAACAAGTGATCCGATTCTCAGATCGGTTACCAACCTGATCCGATTCTCATATCGGCAACCATTTTTTTTTTTTTCTTCCCGATTTTCATATCGGCAACCAGTCTTATCCGATTCTCGTATCGGCAACCAGTCTTATCCGATTCTCGTATCGGCAACCAGTCTTATCCGATTCTCGTATCGGCAACCAGTATTATCGGATTCTCGTATCGGCAACCAGTATTATCCGATTCTCGTATCGGCAACCAGTCTTATCCGATTCTCGTATCGGCAACCAGTCTTTTCCGATTCTTATATCGACAACCAGCCTTAGAGGCCTTCCGGAGCCGGCCTTACGGGGGGGGGGTACTGTAAGGTTCTGGCACTCTCAGTGCCTCCTATCACATTATTTCCGGGTGCTTTCCATCTACCTAGATAGATGAAGCACATATAGGTGTGTTTCCCTTAAAGACTGATGCTGTCATCACTGAGCGCCGGACTGGATGGCTATTTAGATCGCCGGCTCTCACTCACATGTGTGCGTTCAAACAGCTTTGCACCTTGATGCTAACTTGGCTTGAAGCTCTCATGCTTGCAAGCATACCTCGCTGACGGAACCACGCTGCGCTGATCCCTGTATCCCGCTACTGGATCATCCGCTCTTCCTGAACCTCTATAAAGAGAGACCTCTATAAACTTTATACTAAAGCTTACACTATCTAGCTCTGCATAGTAAGGACTGTTACCACATCTGCATATCTAGATTGCTAGCTGTTGAGCCTACTGCCACCTATTCCTGCACTGGGTTGATCTCTCTTGTATGTCCACCTGCTACTCTGTCATCTGCTACCATACATGATTGCTAAACCTATCTGCATCCATCTGCTACTATCTTACCTTCAAGTGTCTGTCATCTACCATCTCCACCCAACCTGTCTCTTCAGTCTATCATCACTGTGTTACCATATACATAAGTCACTCTAGGAAACATCTTATTGAGTGTGTGTATTTATTTGCTGAATTGAGACCTTCCACACATGATGAGTCATTGAGGGTTTGGAA
The DNA here is from genome assembly GCF_965119305.1 of Pelophylax lessonae. NCBI lineage: Eukaryota > Metazoa > Chordata > Amphibia > Anura > Ranidae > Pelophylax > Pelophylax lessonae. The sequence continues at coordinate 389,636,097 of NC_138769.1, read as the reverse complement.
TGGTATCTCAGCGTTTCTCTTACATGACTACTGAAGTGGAATATTTCTGCAGCTGAAAATCCACACCATACATAAAATGCAGGAGTGTTACAGTGAGCCGATGCTCGGGTGAGCCGATGTCTGGGATGCTGCTTCCTATGTGGGCGTGTACTGCGCGGGGTGAAAGCTTTCAACAACCAGAGACGCAGGCAGCCGGAATCTGATTGTGCAGGTGCATGGCAGGTTACATGTTTCGGAGCATGCTCAGCTCCTTAATCAGACCTCCACCCGCTAAAGATCTATGGTACATATATATGGGCAGATGGGGCCAGGAATGGGAGGAACCAATTAACTATATGTGCTATTTTAAAAACAGCAACCAAAGGAGGGGAGCAGGTGGTCACTTGATCCCAGGCGGTATCACAGATCTATTCCAGCTCCCCTTCTTCCTGTTTTGGCTTTCTTTCTGTAAGTGTTCTTAACCCTTTTACTTCAATAAAATGTAAGATACTGCAATTAGAGGCACCTTGTTTTCCTTCACTTTTCTATAGAGCTGCTTCTTCTCTCAAGTGCTGCCCGGGTGCAGATATCCATATGCTGTCCACCTAGATCCAGGTCTTCACCCCACGGAAGCGCCCACATACATCTCATATTTATGTTGTCAAAAATACTGGCGGAAAATTAGCATTCATCAGCAGCCCGGAAGCTGTGCATGGGACGTACTTGGACATTCCAACATGACAATGATCCTAAACACAAGGCCAAGTTGACCTGTCATTGGCTACAGCAGAATAAAGTGAAGGTTCTGCAGTGGCCATCTCAGTCTCCTGACCTCAATATCATTGAGCCACTCTGGGGAGATCTCAAACGTGTAGTTCATGCAAGACAGCCCAAGAATTTACAGGAACTGGAGGCTTTTTGCCAGGAAGAATGGGCAGCTTTACCATCTGAGAAGATAAAGAGCCTCATCCACAAATACCACAAATTACTTCAAGCTGTCATTGATGTTAAAGGGGGCAATACATGGTATTAAGAACTGTGGTATGTGAACTTTTGATCAGGGTCATTTGGGTAGTTTCTTCTGTTGTCATTATGATTTAAAAAGAGTAAACACAGTTGATTGATAAAAAATGGCTTCAGCCAAACACTGTACAATTATGGGGGAGAGGGAAATTGGGACTTTATATGAGACTCCTGACCAACAGAGTCTCCATCCCTATTGCATGAAAGCAAAAAGAAAAAAAGCAAGGTTGGGACTTTATATGAGGTGTGACCAGCAACAAAGTATACATAAATATATAATGAGAGGGACCCAAGGATAATGTAAAATTGTATATTTATTGACGGCCTATAGACCAGATACTGGTAAAACCAAAATGTTCAATAAAAACATGTAACCCATGGTAATGGGGTATACCTGAGTGGAACAAAGGTAGGTATGCAAGGTCTAAGACAGAAAAACATAGTAATGCAATATTATCCTGGTACATACAAACAAGTAATTAAGACTTGAGTAGGGTCATGGATACAGAATATGATAACAGCTTGTAAAAGATGACATTGCCTGTGTTGAACTCAACGCGTTTCGTGAAAATATCACTTCACCAGGAGTGGCCATGGTACAAGTGTCTAGAGAGAATATACATAAATAAATACAATGGATACAAGTAAACCCCACAAACCTACAGGAGGTATGACTTACAATGAGGTGGCGTAGCATCCGGGGAATAGGTCCCGCCTGGGAACTGAGGGAGCGAGGCCTGCATGCGCAGAGCAGGCACAACATAAGGTGATAAATGAAGTAGAGGATCTCCAAAGAGGATCAACATACAGCCTCCACTGATAATAGGGTGTAGATCTGTAGGGGTATTGGAGGTAATATAATTATATAAAGGTAAAATATGAAATGATGGTAGTAGGTATACAAGGGAGGCTGTTGGTGGGATCCAGAAGAACAGCCAAACACTAACCATGAGCGAAAGAAAAGTTTTTGTATTATCATTCATATTCTCTGGAAAATGGCCCAGAAATCATAAATTCCGCCAGGGTATGTAAACTTATGAGCACAACTGTACACTACATATACAGAGCCCTGAGTATCTGGATCCCCCTTTAATCAGGCTGCATGTCTGGAGCACAGCAATGGACTGACCTGGGAGGCAACACCTCTCCCCTAGGTCCAGTCTCTTCCTCTGTTTCGGGGTAACTGAATTCTCCTCAACAGATAAGATGGTGTCCTTCATTTCTCTCTTGCCAGAGAATCCTGGGGTTGTAATCATGTCCCCAGTGATTAGAATGGATCCACCTATTCTGGGAACTACACATCCCAGAGTTCTTTGCAGCTCTTCAATCCTCCCTGGATTGGCTAGTTCCTTCTGCAAATGAGAAACAGGGGAGGGTTCTAAGTATTACTTCCTCTCACTACTTGCACAGTGAGAAGAAGGAGAGAGAGAGGGGGGAAATTCCCCCACAGCTGCTGGCAGGCACTTTGTCCCTTCAGTGAGAGCCTCGGTCCGCCTGGCACGGAAGCGGGAAAATGCGAGGCACCCTCTATACACTCTCCCCATCAAAGAACCTTTGGTCCTCCAAAGGCAGTAACAGTCCTTAGTAAATATAATAGGGACAGCACTCCGATACTAGTGTAAATAATAGTTACATTAAAAATGTGAGAGTATAAAATATAAATGACTATGTTTTTATGATCAAAGTATAAATAAAAAATTAATTTACGTGTCTCCAATGGGCATAAATGAATACAAAAATGATGTGTATATATAGAGATAAATAAATAAATATATAAATAAATAGATGGTGGTAAAAGTCCAAGGTGAATATAAAAATGAATATAAAAAATGAGTATAAAAAGTGTAAACAATGTCCAATTTTCTGCAAAAGTGCTCTTGTGCATAATTTATGTGATATATGGGTGGCAGCAAAACAATAATCAGTTAGTGCGAACTTCAGTGGGATTGTGCTATTTCTTCCACCTCCACCGCATGCACAGCCCACTTACCAGATGACCCCTCGGGGTCAGGCGACAGTAAGGTATCCCGCTAGGGTTTCCCGCTGCGATTCCGTCAGTAGAGAGCACGATTTTAGGGGCACAGATGCTCTTTAGGGGGATCTCCTCTAGGTTCCACTTCTTGGTTCTCCCGCTAGAGTGTCCCGCTGGGGTCCCTCAGTAGAGAGCACGGTTTCAGGGTGTAATAACCTTTAAGGATCTCCTCTGGGGTCCACTTGCTCATAATTTGGTTTCTTTCTTCACTATCTGACGTATGGTGGGTTTTCTTTCTTACACTGCTGAAATCGGTGGGTGGCGCAGCCAGGCTGGATCCGCCCACTGTTTCCTCCGATCCTCTAGTAAAAATGTCTGACTTGGCTTCAGTAAATGTCACCCCCTCTCTGTCTCTAATGCTCTAGTGATAATCTCTGCCTTATGAGAGTCCAGCTTTGATTCTGTAGGAGGGCATTAAGTTGGGCGTGACGGAGAACGGCCAAATCGGTCTGCTCCTCTAGCTGGTCAATCGCAGCTAAGTAACAGTCCTTAACCTGGTACATGCTTGCAAATACACGTGGAGAGAAAACAGGTTAATACACTTAAGACAGCAAACAGTTCACATTTGCATAAGAACCTGACAGAGGAACCTCCCACCAATTTGCATAGGAAGGAAGGAAGGAAGGAAGGAAGGAAGGAAGGAAGGAAGGAAGGAAGGAAGGAAGGAAGGAAAATCGTCCTGTCTTCAGGCCACCCAGATTGGGATGGCCCAGCTAGATGTGCCAGGGGGAGAGTTAGGGTCGCCCTTCACCAAATCACAAACTTCACCCACCTTCTGGGGATCCAAACCTTTCTTCAGTAAGATTTGATGCAGTATCTTGTCCAAACATCTTACATAGTCAGACAACTTCTCTTCTTCAAAGTGTGCTCAAAATGGTACATGAGGTTGGAAGCCTTCTCAGTGTACCCAAACACATTCTGCAGAATATTCAGGTAGTCTTGAACGATACAATCTTTCTTGCTGAGCTTCAGATTGCGGATGGCATCTAAGGCAGGCTCTCAAACTCTCTATAATTCTCTGCTTCTTGTGGGCCTCAGGGATGTCCCATTCATCCAAGGTTTGTATGGCTTGGTCCAGCCACTCTTCAAAATTGTCCTCTCTGGTAGGCACTGGCTGTCTTCCAGAAAAGGTTCTGAGTTTCTGGTACCCACTTCCAGAGTACATTGGAACATCTCTCTGCAACTTTGACACAAAATCTCCCAGGGCAACGAAGAACTCTGGCCCAAGGGTGGCCAGGGATGTCGTGGGAGGGAATTCTTCCTTTGTGCCCCCAGATCTGCTAGAACTTGCTGGACACATGCCTGGCGTGCTTGGCTGAATTAGGCGAAACTCAGTCTTGTCAGCCAACTGCACACTGGTTCCTTGTAAACTGTCAGGGATCCCTAGCTTCCACTCTAGTAGTACATAAGTGTGAGAGGTCTCTTGGTCTTGTCTAACATAAATTACCCATGCCTTCCTGTCTGAGACCAAGGTCTTCACCACCTGGCTGATCTGCCCTTCAGTCCAGGTCTCCCAAGGGAGCTCGATCACCACGCTTGACTCTGGGCAGGCACCTTCTTCACCACACCACTGGGCTGCAGTGACAGGGTCCATCTCGGTGTCTGTAGAGGTGCTGTCTTGAGGTGTTGATTGCAGAGTAACAGTAAAATCCTGGACGAGCCCCCACGTGTAGTGCTATCCCTGCAGGAGCTGCTTAAGTATGATTGGTTTCGTACTCTGCCTCTCAACCCCAATAACAATCTCTGCCCCTCTGGCACACCAGGCAATAGTGTAAGTGCTAGACCAATGAAAACACACATGTTATGATAAAACACAGAAATGTCTTTACTATAAAGTCTCTGTGTAAAAATAACAGACAGTAATAGTGTATTCTTGAATGAATTGACAATCACTGAGATCAAGAGCAATATAACTCAATGTATTATATCAGACTGATTCTAGGGGATTCCACATCCATGAACTACCCCAGAAGCAGAGATAAGCACTTAAACAACAATGAATCACAATATAACAGTTTAACACATGCTGGGTTACCTCTACTCAAATTAGCGCTATGAGTCCAGGCAGGAGGAGAGCAGAAGAGTGACTTTCTCCTATGTCAGACTTCTCTCTTCTCTCCCCTGACACCACAGGCCCGACTACAAATACTGTACCTAATTCAGTGCTTAGTGACTTAACTCCCAAGTCAGACTATACTGCACATACACTACATATACAGAGCCCTGAGTATGTGTGTGCGTGCCCGTATGGCACCAATAACTTCAGTCCCTTGAAAGAAGAATGAGGCCTGGTATCTTCGGCTAGCCACTTAAGTTGGTGCACTTAGAACTCTTGCTTGGCAAAGTGTAGCTGTGGTATACTGACAATATACGGATAAGGCAGACAATGTGACTGCTTAACAGGGCTTAAACAAGACCCAGGTTCTGGCAAGTGAAGGCAAAGTGAAATAACTGTGTCTGCGTGCAGTGTCCTTGTTTCCTGCAAATGGGCAAGTGCCCTCTCACCAATCCTGTGGTCAGGGCCCAAACGAATATCCTGGAACAGGCAGGCTCTTCTGGTAACCCGACTGGTCACCTCACACTGGAGCGATTCACTCAGCCGATGCAGATGCATCTGGACAGGCACCCAGGATCCCCCTTTAATCAGGCCGGAAGAGGCAACACCTCTCCCCTAGTTCCAGTCTCTTCCCCTGCCTTGTGGTAACTGAATTCTCCTCAGCAGATAAGATGGTGTTCTTTATTCCTTCCTTGCCAGAGAATCCTGGGGTTTGTAGTCCTGTCCCCAGTGATTAGAATGGATCCACCTATTTTGGGAACTACACATGCCAGAGTTGTTTGCAGGTCTATAATCCTCCCTGGATTGGCTAGTTCCTTCTGTAAGTGAGAAACAGGGGAGGGTTCTAAGTGTCTGTGACTTCCTCTCACTCACTGCACAGTGAGAAGAAGGAGAAGGAGGGGGGAAATTCCCCCCGCAGCTGCTGGCAGGCACTTTGTCCCTTCAGTGAGAGCCTCAGTCCGCCTGGCACGGAATCGGGAAAATGCGAGGCACCCGCTACACACATGATTGGATGATGTAAACCAGTAGAGCTTCTGCTCATTTCCTAAGCTCTGGAGCAACTTCACGCACTCTGCAAAGTGCACAGTCTATTTGACTAGTAAATCAACCTCTCTGTGTCTGTATTGTTGTTGGTGGAGTACCATGGGCATTGGGGCAAATTAGACAGCTGCAGTCTTCCAAAACGTGCATTTATTTGATGTAAACCTTGTTTTCTAATGTACCACCTTGAAGAGAAAGAGGACCCGGTGGTTGTAGCCAATTTGTGGGTGCTTTTAATTGCTATAATAAATAGACTTCCCAGTCTCTACAGTTACAGGGACTGTACTCAGAGCTTAGAAGTAGAAGCTTAGGGCGTAGAAGTCGCCCCTTCAACAAGACTACATCTTATCAACCAGATAATATTACCCACTAACATGACTTTATGGTCCCATGCAGTTTTTAAAAAATGAATTTTCTAACCTACCAACACCTGTGATGTCTCTCCTTCGCTACATGCTGCTTCTGGTAAGTTCTGTGGGTGGGGTGTCATGGATAATAGTATATTAGCATCATCCTACTAGTACTCGGTTCCCTTGTTCCTGAAGGTCAAAGGGTGCACTGAGTGGCAGACCTATTTTAGCAATTAGCTGATGTAGTTGTGCATACGTTTTCTCTCCCGGTCATTATCTTTCTGGCTGACTCATTTGGTGAAGAACAGAAGAAAAAGACAGAATCATTTCAGACAGTAGAGTGTAAAAAATATTGTTGACCTACTTATGCCATCACAATATGGTTAGATTATGCTACATAGCCAATGCAGGTGCACACATGGCTGATAATGTAGGTGTGGCAAAATCTATAAAGTAAGGTGTCAAGTGCCACACCGGTCTCCGCTGAGCCAGTCACATTTCAATCAGTGCATAGCCAGCTTTAGAAAGTATTCATCACAGAGAAAGCTACATTACTAGCCTTTTTCTTAGGTCATCAATAGCAGCCTACATATTTCTACCAGCACAGGTTTTTTCTTTAATGTTATTATACAATTGTAGCATATCAAAATATGGTTTCATATAGCCTTTAAATGCCCCAGAACAATTTTCCGTTTTAGTGTCACAATATGAAGATTTGGGTTTATAGCTAATGTTGAAAAAAAAAAAAAAAAAAAGAAAACCTCTAATAGACATTACAAAGTTTTTCTAAAACTTCTGTTAGTGTTCCTGGTGCTGCATTAAATCTAGAACAATCACTAACAAGCATATGCTACTTTTAGCGTTCACCCAACTGTGCCTTAAACACCACTGCCCAGCATGTACCATATGCTTGAGAGTATCTTTATATGAAAAATTAATTATTGTTATATAAAAAAAATTACTTGAAAAATGCAAGCATTACTGATATTCACACACAAATTATTACATTCATTAGGTTTAAGATTAAAATATGCCAAAAAAAATCTTAATTTGATTTAAATGTAAATCTTTACTTTTATAAATGCTAATAAAAAAGTACAGCTGAACTGAGGATCATAACTGTAGCATAAGGCAGCTTTTCAGTCTTTAGATGAAGTGGCTGCATTATTTTATTTTTTTTAGGCTTCCCCCCCCCCCCCTTCTTTCACCTGGTGATCCAGCCAGTAACACACTTCCTATCCTATGATTGGCAATGCTCACTCACTGTACTGTTTTTTTGTAGCAGCATTGTCATCAGGGGTGTTGCTAGGATGGTAAAAGACCTGGGGCACCTTTGGCCACACCAAGGAGAGCAATAATGAACACTAAGTTTGGCAAAATTGCATTAACAGTGGGAGAGTCTTAAAGGAACCAGTTTAAAGAAAACCCGAGTCTACTCATTGTATGCACAGCACAAATATGCACATGTCTTTGTGCCCATAAAATACACTACACTACAAAATACTTTACATAAAATAGCTGTGCCTCAAGGGAGAGTGTCACAGACACATGTAAACCTCAGTAGAGTTGGACAAACACCTGAATTTACAGGGCGCTCAGCCTCTTTGTCCACAGCTACTCCTGCCATAGCCCCACCATCATGCATGGAGGAGTCAGCTGAAATATGTGAGCACAGCGTCAGCCACTTGCTTCTTGAGGATGCACAGACATTACTTGATTCTGATGTTGGTTCTGAGGTAGAGGAACATGAACCTACAGAGAGGGGAGAACACTGATAAACAACAAATTGGCAGTCATGTTCCCCCAGCCGCAGCATATTACTAAGCTGGCTCTAGTGATGATGAGGATGGAGGGGGTGATGGTGATGAGGTCACTGACGTGACTTGGATGCCAGATAGAGCAGAAGAGGAAAGTGGGGGCAGACACAAATCCAACAAGGCAGGATGTCCTCCAGAGGCAGCCATCATTGAAGAGTAGAGAGCAGCCACCCTATTCCATCCCACTTCCTACAGCTCAGCTCAATGTGGGCCTTTTTTTAGCACATGTGCAGCCGATCGCACTGTTGCAATTTGCAATCTCTGCTGCAAGCAGATCAAGCATGGCAAAAACATCAACCATTTGGGTACCATATGCTTGACAAGGCATTTAACCTCCCACCACTCCGCAGCACCTGAAGGCCACACAAAAGGGACACAATTCTTCTCCTCCTCACCCCTCACCTTTCATGTCTACCCCAGCTATATCTCATGACATCTCAGCAGCCTCCACTGACAGGGATGATGGCATAGAAAAGGGTGTCACAGGTCTTTGCAACACATCTGCCAGCAGTACACTACCAGCTGCAGAGTATAGCAAGTAAATTTCTCTGCCCCAGCTGCTGCATCCAACAAAAAAAATATACTCCCTACCACCCACATGCCCAGCATCTAAATTCCAGCTTGTCCAAATTGCTGGCTTTACAACTCCTGCCATTTCTTCTAGTGGATTCTGCCCCCTAAATTTAATTTTCAGAATGTGCTGTACCACAATGGCAGGTTGCCAGTTGCTATTTCTTTGCACTTAGGGCCATTCCAGCTCTGTACCATCATGTGGAAGGCAGTGTTTTGGCATCATTGGGCAAGGCAGTCAGCAGCAAGGTCCACATTACTGCTGACACTTGGTCCAGCAAGCATAATCAGGAACAATATATTTAATTCACAGCGCACTGGGTAACTCTGCTTGCAACTAGGAAAGATGCAGGACAGGGCTCAGTGCTGGAGCTTATTTTGCCACCACGTCTCCATACAGCTGGTGGTGATGATCTGAGATCTGTCAGCTCTACCCACTCCTCCAAGTCCTCCTCTGCTGAATTGTCCTATGAACCACCAGTACCCCCTAAGTATTCAAGAAGCTATTCAATGAGTCAGGCTAAAAGATGTCATGCAGTGCTTCAGCTGGCCAGTCTGGAGGACAGGAGCCAGTTTGAAAAAAAGATTCTTTCAGCTTTGCTAGGGCAAGCCCAGGGGTGGTTCATGCTACGGCAGCTTGAGCCAGGAATAGTTGTGTGCGATAATGGCACTAACCTTCTGTCTGCTCTTCAACTGGGAAAGTTGATACATGTACCATGCCTGGCACATGTCCTCAATTTGTTGGTGCAGCATTTCTTAAACAGGTTGCAAGATCTTCTAGGGCAGGTAAGAAGATCTTTAGCCATTTCAGGTGGTCATACACAGCCAATGTTCGGTTGGCTGAAATTCAGCAGGAATTCCACCTGCCCGTAAACCGCCTGATTTGTGACATGCCCACCAGGTGGAACTCAACTTTGGCAGTGCTGCAGCAGCTTCACATGCAGCAAAGATCTATCAAAAAATACATGTGTGAGTATGGTGCAAGGACAGGCTAAGGGGAGCTCAGCTTTTTTTTTTTCCCCCACACCAATAGCTGTTGATAAAGGATGCATGCACTGTATTGTGCCAATTTAAGGAGGCGACAAGTTGAACCATGACAATGCATGCATCAGTGTAGAATCCCTCTTATGTTCCTGATGGAGCATACTCTCGTGGCATTATGGACAGGGCACTTGAGGCAGAGCAGCAGGAGGAAGAGGAGGAGTTCCTTTCCTCTCAAGGCCCGCTTTGTGCCGCTTGCGATGCCACAGAACACACAAGAGGAGAGGGAGGAAGAGGAGGAGTATTCTGGCAGCTTTGGAGGCATTGAAGCAGAGGAAGACATACGTCAAACCTTAAGAGATGGGTTTCAGTCCCCAGAAACCTTAAGAATAGTACATGGCTGGGAGGAGGCAGTTCCAGATACTGTAATCCTCAGTAACACAGAGGACTCTGCTTCTCATGCCTCCACAACCTTATTCTTCAAAGCTTGCAAAAGGACCCAAGAATTTGTGGCATCATTAAGGATCATTATCAGTTGGCAGCCCTCCCTGACCACCCTTACAAGAGGAAAGTCTCATAACTAATCCTGCCCTTGCAGAAAGAGCACAGGATGATATATCTTGAGGACACCTTACAGAGGAGTTTATGTAACACCTTTCCAGACTCTGGTAGATTACAGTCTCATGGAAAAGATAGTTTTGAGGCTTCTGTTGGTCAAAGGGGGTGCGGTGGAGAAGGGGGCTAAGTTGATGCAATTCAAATTTTTTTTTTGTCCTCGATGCCCAGGACTGTCAATTTCAAGATCCCATTGGCAGCCTCTGCATCATATGGTGGAAGATTATCTAGGGGCAAAAAACAGACATGGAGAGCTTTCTAGCAGAGAATGAGAATGGAACCACTGGCCAGAACTTGCCCAGTATGCAATTGAGCTGCTGGGCTGCCCTGCATCCAGAGTGCTTTCCGAATGGGCATTAGGTGCAGCTGTAGGTTTTATGACAGATATAAGAGCACATCTGTCCAAAGACTGTTGACTGGCTGACATTTGTCATAATGAATAAGTCCTGGATTAGCAGCAGCTATCAAGCCCCTGCCAATGTCACTGATTAAGTATTTTTGGGATCTCAAATCTCTGCAAGACTGTCTAGGCTGCCTAGCTTTGTTGGTATTAACTTTATCTTGAAGTAATTTATTGGTATAGGTTTCATGGGCACAATTAACACCCCAGGACCGATTTTTCTGCACCTGATTGACAGGTGCAAATAATTTAAATTTTTTACAGCAATGCTTATTCTTGCTTTCATCAAGAGTACCTCTATAGGGTTATGTTGTGAAGGCATCACCAACACCCAAAGCCCATTTTTTTACACCTGTTACTTCTATCCAAAGTCTGTGAAAGAGACACCAGACTTTATCTAAAAAAAAATGTTAATCTTGGCGTAAGTGTAGTATATTTTGACTTCTTCACATAAGGCTTGCTCATTGTGGTGCAAAACTTTGTTATTTCAATCCAAAGTCTGCCAAAGAGACACCAGAATTTATCCACAAAATCTCTAATCTTGTTCCCAGTGCACTAAATTGTGGCCTCATCATACAGATTGGGTCCCCAAGCTGTTGTTTACAAAATAAAAAAATCTTGCAGGGAAAATTAATTTAAATGTCAGTTTTGCTGCAGAAGTTTCTTTACACAGTGCAGATGTGCCACTTTACTGGCAGATTAACCACTTTAGCCCCGGAGGATTTGGCTGCTTAATGACCAGGCCACTTTTTTCAACTTGGCACTGTGCGACTTTAACTGACAATTGCGTGGTCATGCAATGCTGTAACAAAACTAAATTTACGTCCTTTTTTTCCCACAAACAGAGCTTTCATTTGGTGGTATTTGATCACCTCTGTGCTTTTTATTTTTTGCGATATTAATAAAAAAATGCAAACATTTTGCAAAAAATTGACATTTTCTACTTTGACAGTTAAAAAATATCCAATATATTAAATTTTGTCATATATTTAGGCCAACATGTATTTAGCTACATGTCTTTGACAAAAAAATTCTCAATGAGCGTATTTTTAACCACTTTAAGACTGGAAGATTTTACCCCCTTCCTGACCAGGCCATATTTTGCAATTTAGCACTGCGTTACTTTAACGGACAATTGCGCGGTCGTACAATGCTGTACCCAAATGACATTTACATCCTTTTTTTCCCCCCCACAAATAGAGCTTTCTTTTGGTGGTATTTGATCACCTGTGCAATTTTTTTAAAAAAAGAGCGACAATTTTGAAAAAAAAAAAACAATATTTTTCACATTCTGATATATAACATTCCTGAAAAAAAATTTACAAATCAAATTTTTTTAACCTTTTAGGCCAATTTATTTTCTGCTATATATTTTTGGTAAAAAAAATCGCAATAAGCGTATTTTGATTGGTTTGTGCAAAAGTTACTAACTACGGGAAAGATTTGTCATTTTTATTGTTTGGTTTTTTTTTTTACTAGTAATGGCGGTGATCTGCAATTTTTTGCGTGACTGTGACATTGCGGCGCACAGATCGGACCTCTAACTGACATTTTTTACACTTTTGGGGGAACCAGTGACATTACTACAGTAATCAGTGCTAAAAATATGCACTGTTACTGTAATAATGACACTGGCAGGGAAGGGGTTAACACTGTTGGTGATTAAGGGGTTAAATGTGTGCCTCATGCTTACTGACGTGTGTGGGGGGAGGGGGTTCTGTGACAGAGACAGAGATTGCAGGTTCAGCTATGCTGAATCCTGTGATCTGTCCCTGTCTGTCACAGAGAAGATCTGCCTGCTTTGTTTACACAAGCAGGCAGATTTTCTCACTCTTTCCCCCACGATCGGGGAAGAGAGACGGTGATCGCTGTCTCTCCTCCTCCGGCCCGACTCCCGCTGTGTCTAAACGTGCCGCCGAGACAGGCAGGAATCCAGCGACGTAGGTCTATGTCGCTGGACCCAGGGCTGCCACTGTGCTGCTGTAGCAGCAACGTGAGCAGTCTGAAAGGGGTTAAGAGGACCCCCCAGGCACTATATATTTTTTAAAAAAATATATTTTATTGAAAAATTGAAATGTATAGGTACAAAACATAGCCTTTGGGCATTTCCGGGCTAATACATGAAACATAGAACTACTAATAACACCTATTCTTTCTAGAACCAAAACAAAATAAAGGGGGGAAAGAAACAACATACCGGGTACCTTCCATACAGTGGCGTCACTAGGGTTGGTGTCACCTGGTGCAGTAAAACATGGTGTCACCCCCCCCCCCCCTATATTCGGGCCGGGCAGCAGCTCAGCGTTGGGAGTTTTTTGTAGCAGGTCGCGACGGTCATTAAGGCCTAGAGGATAGCAGGTTAGGCACTTCCTAATGGCTCAGTTCCTAGGAGCAGTAACGAATAATGGCTGACAGGCCATCCTGCCAGACCCAGCAAAAATGCAGCAGTGATCCCTCTGGTTAGACGTTCGCTCCCTCTGGGTTGACCAGGCTGACTTTGGTCAGTAATGTAGCCCGTCTGTACCCTGGCAATGACAAAGTCTTTCTCTCTCTGTTGGTGCTGGGCAGTGTGGCTCTTTCTGACTTCCCCCAGCGCAGTCCTCTCTTTATGGTGTAGCACTCCCTCCCTCAGCTTTTTCCCAGGTTCCCAGTCCTCAATCTCTCCCCGTAGCAGAGTGCATGCTGGGGGCTATGGTCTGCTCCCTGTGGACTACAAATGGGGCCGCCAATCTTCCGGGACTACATGTCCCATGATGCCCCCCTAGTCTCTTCTGATTGGCCCTGAGCGGTGGCCAATGGGAAGGGAAAAAGACTGGGCAGTAAGCTAGGCGGCAATCAGATGAGAGCCGCTCTCTCTTCTCCTGCACTGCTGACAGGAGAAAAGAGGGGGGGAAGTGGGGAAGATAAACTGACAGCCCGCAGCTCGCTACCTGTTCTCTGGTGGACTGAGCGAGGAAAAGAGCCTGTTGTCAACCGCTTAATCATACCTCCCTACTTTGAACTTCAGAATGAGGGACACTGGAGGAGTGAAAAGTTCTGCAGCATGCTAGGTCGCTGTAAATTGTGGGAGGAGCTAAAGGGATATGTTTAAACAAAACCCAGGCTTCCTTGTACCTATAAAATATGCTTTGATTGTTTTGTCTGAGCCTACCTTAAAGAATAAATTCAATAAAATAGTCAGGGACTGCATAGCAACCAGCAACTGTTGAGACAATGAAGACTTTGGTGAGAAGTATATAATGTACAGTATTGTGTATATAGTGCGGGAGTGTGTAAAGCAGAGCACAGGGGTTGGGGAGTGCTGCAGCCACTGAGGGGTTTAGGATACATAGTGCAGGCTGAAGGGGTCCAGGGTGTGTAATGCAATGGGTTCAAGATTTAGATGAATGTAATGCACAGAAGGCTGTAGCCAGTGCCAGGTTTAGGAGTACATGATACACACAGAGAGCATGGTCCAGGAGTACATAATGCACAGAACGCAGGGCTCAGGAGTGTGTAATGTATAAAAAAAAATAATCAGGAGTACAAAACAAAGAGTGCAGGAGACAGGGGTGTGTAACTCAGTGTAGGGGTAAGGAAAGGGCAAAATTCCTCCCACATACAAGAGATGGTCAGAGACTGTGGAAATAATACAGGAGATGGTCAGAGACTACAGACATGATACAAGAGATGGTCAGAGACTACAGACATGATACAAGATATGGTCAGAGACTGCAGACATGATACAAGATATGGTCAGAGACTGCAGACATGATACAAGATATGGTCAGAGACTGCAGACATGATACAAGATATGGTCAGAGACTGCAGACATGATACAAGATATGGTCAGAGACTGCAGACATGATACAAGAGACTGCGGACATGATACAAGAGACTGTCAATGACTGTGGACATTATACAAGAGACTGTCAGAGACTGTGGACATGATACAAGAGACTGTCTGAGACTGTGGACATGATACAAGAGACTGTCTGAGACTGTGGACATGATACAGGAGATGGTCAGGCTGCAGACATTATACAGGAGATGGTCAGAGACTGCAGACATTATACAAGAGATGGTCAGACACTGCAGACATAGTACAGGAGATGTCAGACACTGCAGACATAGTACAGGAGATGGTCAGAGAATGTGGAAATAATACAGGAGATGATCAGAGACTGCAGACATAGTACAGGGGTTGTTGGAAGACTGCGGACATAGTACAGGGGTTGAAAAAAGTCTGGTGCGCTAAATTGTTACCATCATGAACAAGTGTTATGTGATACCAAAACTTGACCTTATTAAACAATTGTGATGATTACAAAAAATTAAATACAGAGTGAATAAATATTCCTTGAAAGAATATTACTTAAAACAAAATTATGCAATTGTCACACACAATAAAAAAGTCCAAATGTGAAAAATGATGACAATCGTGATACAAATGGGATGTGAAGGTTTCTCACCACCTCACAGATTTGCTTCTTACCAGAATTGGGTTGGTAAAGGGCAGATAGCAGAAAAATCGGTCCAAATGCAAGGGGTGGGAATGCCACTTACCTCTCTGCACATGGACAGGATTAAGATATGACGGTCAACTTCCAACTACCTACACTTCTCATTGTCTCCTATGTATCAGATCTCCGTCTACCGCAGGTAATTCAAATACCGACTTCCCCACCAGGTGAAGTGGCTCCTCCTACTGATCCTACATCAAGAAGTAAAAGGACCTCGGATTGAGCTATATGCCAAGAGCGCCAGGAGTCCCTCTTTACATATGACCTCCAGAGAGTCTGCATAATAACCAATAGCCTGAAATAATTGGGATCTGGTAAGCAGCCCTTTTATATATAGGTGTGAGTCTCAGCACAGCACTCCCTCTTGGTTTCATCACAGAGGTTCCCCTTTGAACCAATTTTTCTGCTATCTGCCCTTTACCAACCCAATTCTGGTAAGAAGCAAATCTGTGAGGTGGTGGGAAACCTTCACTTTGTATCGCGATTGTCGTCACTTCTGAATACCAGTTCACCACTATTTCACCTCCCAACATTCAGCACCTGTGGATTTTAATTGGACTTTATTTTGGGATTTATTGCACTTTTCACATTTGGACTTTTTATTGTGTGTGACAATTGCATAATTTTGTTTTATCCTTGGTTCACACTTATGCGATGCGGGAAGGCTGCGAATTTGCAGCCTGTTCCCGCATCGCAAACGCACCCTTGGCAGTTCACACTGCCATATGCGATACGCTGGGGGTGTCAATGTAATCTTAATGACACCTCCAGTTTGATCGCATATCGCAGTGCGATCTTACAGTTTGCACAGGATCGGATCGCACAAGTGTGAACCGCTGTGCGATCCGATCCTGATGCGGCTCAAAAAAAGGGTCCTGTGCGATTTTACTGTGGGTGCAGTGCGAATTTAGCCATACAAAGTGTATGGCTGAATTCGCACCGCACAGCCGATTGCATATAATGAAGGAGCAGTGCACTCCGATATTACATGCGAGCGCCGCACTTGCACAAATGTGAACCGGCTGTTAAGTAATATTCTTTCAAGGAATATTTATTCACTCTGTATTTTATTTTTTGTAATCATCACAATTGTTTAATAAGGTCCAGTTTTGGTATCACATAACACTTGTTCATGATGGTAACCATTTAGTGCACCAGACTTTTTTCATCACTATTTATTCCTATTGGATCTTTGGTTGCAGCTCACATACATTTATCAGTGCACTTTTCCACATACATTATAGTACAGGGGATAATGGAGACTGGGAGCATGCTTCTGTAGTTTACAAGAGACTGGACACATAGTACATGGTATATTACAGCAGCACTCTCCTAAAACATAAAATACTGTTGAAGTTCAATTTTCTTGAAGTTAAAAAGAACATGAACAATCCTTCCAGTTATAATGTGCCAGCAGTGCAAGGGTTACCTGCAATTTACCTTGTCCTACTAACGGTAGCTTCTTCTATCCTGACAGAGAATGCCATAATCAGCAGCGTGGTGTGCCTCCTCCCCCCTCCTCCTCCCCCCTTCTCCTCTGTGTACACAGGAAGTAAACATCACAGCTTAAGGAGGAGGGGCGGCTTTAGTTCAGTGTACTCCGTACATACACTACAGTGAGAAGTATAGACTGGAGGCAGCTGGGGAGACATCCCGGGCTGGTGTCACCCCTCTGGCGGGTGTCACCCGGTGCGGACCGCCCCCCCGCACCCCCCATAGTGACGCTACTGCTTCCATACACCTTGGTCTGTCATTGTCTTATAAAATCACTTCAAGGGTTGATGAATTGTAAGGAGATTCCTGTTCCCTCTCAAACATCAGGATAATGTATCGGAAGAATATTAACTCGTGTTTAGAATCCTACCTGAACAAATGGAATGTGAGTCCCTGCAGAGGAATAAATTTGTTCATATCATATTAGGGGGGGGGGGGGGGAATGAATTCAGTCTTTGGACTCCTGATCATCTGTTGTACACTCCGAATTTGTCCACAAGTGCCAGACCTTCTCAAATTACCTAGTGCAACCCCGGAACAAATAAGTAGTTTTGTATAGGGGGAAAACCTTATTAATTAAACGCTTCCAGAAGGGCAGATTAGGGGCTGTGTCTGATTTCCACTTGAGCACTATCGCCTTCCTGGGGGCATAAAATAATAAGAGACCTAAGAGAGTACGCATAGCCCTATTAACAGTCAGAGAGTCAACTAACCCCAGGAGGCAAACACCAACTTTTACAGTGACCTGTATAGTAGTTAGGGTAGATATAAACTGGGTCACTTCCCGCCAGTAGCTACTAATCTGAGGGCACTCTCAAACAATATGGGCAAATCCAGCAGGGTCACTAGAGCATCTCCAACAGCAAGAAGAGGAATTAGGATATATACAATGTAGTCGTTGTGGTGTAAAATAAATTCTGTGCACTATTTTAAATTGGATCTGCCGGTCTTTAGTCAATATTAGTGCTTGAAATGGGCTGTCTCAGAGATCTTTCCAGTCTTCATTATCCAAGTCCTGCTCCTCCGAATACAACGCAGTTAGCAGGGTATCTAATCCCACATGAACGGAGGGAAGTTGTGACTTGTAGATCACAGAAAGTGTTTTTTTAAGAGCGTCATCCTGGAGGGGAACCTCCAAATCGTCCTGTTACAATCTAAACAAGGAGGACCCATATTGCGCTGCATAGGCATGTCAGAGTTGCAGGAATCGGAAGAAGAATGCATTAGGCAGTGTAAATTTATCTTTCAACCTTTAAAACGTAAATAGTGCACTCCCTTCACAAATACAGTGGGTACGGAAAGTATTCAGACCCCCTTAAATTTTTTACTCTTTGTTATATTACAGCCATTTGCTAAAATCATTTAAGTTCATTCTTCTTCCTCATGAATGTACACACAGCACCCCATACTGACAGAAAAACACAGAATTGTTGACATTGTTGCAGATTTATTAAAAAAGTAAAACTGAAATATCACATGGTCCTAAGTATTCAGACCCTTTGCTGTGACACTCATATATTTAACTCAGGTGCTTTCCATTTCTTCTGATCATCCTTGAGATGGTTCTACACCTTCATTTGAGTCCAGCTGTGTTTGATTATACTGATTGGACTTGATTAGGAAAGCCACACACCTGTCTATATAAGACCTTCCAGATCACAATGCATGTCAGAGCGAATGAGAATTGTGAGGTCAAAGGAACTGCCTGAAGAGCTCATAGACAGAATTGTGGCAAGGCACAGATCTGGCCAAGGTTACAAAAAGATTTCTGCTGCACTTAAGGTTCCTAAGAGCACAGTGGCCTCCATAATCCTCAAATGGAAGACGTTTGGGACGACCAGAACCCTTCCTAGAGCTGGCTGTCCGGCCAAACTGAGCTATCAGGGGAGAAGAGCCTTGGTGAGAGAGGTAAAGAAGAACCCAAAGATCACTGTGGCTGAGCTCCAGAGATGCAGTCAGGAGATGGGAGAAAGTTGTAGAAAGTCAACCATCACTGCAGCCCTCCACCAGTCGGGGCTTTATGGCAGAGTGGCCCGACGGAAGCCTCTCCT
Organism: Pelophylax lessonae; assembly: GCF_965119305.1. Lineage (NCBI taxonomy): Eukaryota > Metazoa > Chordata > Amphibia > Anura > Ranidae > Pelophylax > Pelophylax lessonae. The sequence goes on along the minus strand of NC_138769.1, from coordinate 389,617,186 downwards.
CAGTGTAAGACACATGAAAGCCCGCATGGAGTTTGCTAAAAAACACCTGAAGGACTCCAAGATGGTGAGAAATAAGATTCTCTGGTCTGATGAGACCAAAATAGAACTTTTTGGCCTTAATTCTAAGCGGTATGTGTGGAGAAAACCAGGCACTGCTCATCACCTGTCCAATACAGTCCCAACAGTGAAGCATGGTGGTGGCAGCATCAAGCTGTGGGGGTGTTTTTCAGCTGCAGGGACAGGACGACTGGTTGCAATCGAGGGAAAGATGAATGCAGCCAAGTACAGGGATATCCTGGACAAAAACCTTCTCCAGAGTGCTCTGGACCTCAGACTGGGCCGAAGGTTTACCTTCTAACAAGACAATGACCCTAAGCACACAGCTAAAATAACGAAGGAGTGGCTTCACAACAACTCCGTGACTGTTCTTGAATGGCCCAGCCAGAGCCCTGACTTAAACCCAATTGAGCATCTCTGGAGAGACCTAAAAATGGCTGTCCACCAACGTTTACCATCCAACCTGACAGAACTGGAGAGGATCTGCAAGGAGGAATGGCAGAGGATCCCCAAATCCAGGTGTGAAAGACTTGTTGCATCTTTCCCAAAAAGACTCCTGGCTGTATTAGATCAAAAGGGGGCTTCTACTAAATACTGAGCAAAGGGTCTGAATACTTAGGACCATGTGATATTTCAGTTTTTCTTTTTTAATAAATCTGCAACAATGTCAACAATTCTGTGTTTTTCTGTCAGTATGGGGTGCTATGTGTACATTCATGAGGAAGAAGAATGAACTTAAATGATTTTAACAAATGGCTGCAATATAACAAAGAGTGAAAAATTTAAGGGGGTCTGAATACTTTCCGTACCCACTGTATCTGAAAGGTATCTGATTCCTTTAGCATCCCAAAGACTGGGGTCTGGTAATGAATGAAATTCTACTAGCATGGGCTGGAACCAAAGTGGAGTTGATGGAAACCTTTTAACTCTCACTATATTGGGTTTAGTAATGACAGCATGCCAGGCCTTAATAACTGCCCTCATAGCGGCTGTAAGGGGCGGGTGAGAGACTCTCAGACCCCTGTAGAGGAGATTACAGAGGGTCTCGTAGGATCCTGTATGCGCAGCTTCTAATTTCTACTGAGACATTTGTGTCAGAGATAAGCCAGTTATGAGCGTGGGTAAGCATGGCTGCCAAAAAGTAGGTATGAAAGTCTGGGCAAGTCAAGCCCCCTTGCGTCAAAGGTCTGCATAAAACTTTCCTGCTAAATCTAGCTGGTTGGGATTGCCATAAGAAGGAGCCTTTAAGTGAATATAATTGTTTAACCACTTTACCTACATCGCTGGACTCCTCCCCCTGTAGGTGGCGCTCGCGCGCCGCCGGAGGCGCGCTCCCGCTGTTTTCAGTCACAGCGGGAGTCAGGCCAGGGGAGTAGCGGCGGCGATCGCCGCTGCTCTTCCCCGATCGTCGGGGAATCGAGTTTGGAGATCCGCCCGCTTGTGTAAACAGAGCGGGCGGATCTCCTAAGTGACAGGCAGGGTCAGATAGCATGACAGGCGGACCTAAACGGAAAGCACGTGTGAAAGGGGCCCACATCTTTCTTTTTTCCAGAGATGTCCTCTAGCAAGGAGGAAAAGATACAATGTATCTTTTCCTCCTCTCTAGAAGGATAGTGTGTTGTTTTTCCTCTTCACAGATGAAAACCAACACTGGGGTGGGCTACAGATTGAATGATGAATCTTGAGATGGGGATCCAGTTCCCCTAGGTCCCAATTGTTAGTGGGAGGCCTGGCGCTGTCACCAGCCCAGTTCTGTGATGGGAGCACACAAATAAGTGCAACAGGCCTTTGTAACTTTGACTGTAAAATGTAAATAACACATGACTCTGCACATGACCTCTGCACTCAGTACTTTGCATTCTCCTGACCCCTGCTCCACAGTGCTATTCACAGAATGGCAGAGACAGAGAATACACAGCTAAAAGGTTCTACGATGATATTGGGTACTTTTTGGTGCACATAAAACCTAACTGGCAGACCCAGTGCTTTGCAGAGACACTGAGACAAATAAAATGGCATCTCTGAGTGGGATCCCACCTGCAGAAGATGATCAGGCATGCACATCACATAAGGCAGGGTGCAATTTGCATCTCCCCCTGGACACTTTACAACCTTGTCCCAGCACTGACAATACTGGTGAATTGCTCTTTGCCATCTGTCTGCCTTTTTGAGCACAACTTCAAGAGTTTGATTCCTTTTCAGTAGCCTGCCGAAAAGAATGCTGAGGGGGCACCCGCAAGAAGGGAGGAGCAGACAATGCTGGTGGGGGCTCCAAAAAATGGAGGTAAAGGATCACTCTGTGCAATGGTATAACAACATTTTATTTTAATTTGAAGAAAAAAAAGCCTTTACAATCACTTTAACCCTCTTATTGCTAAAATGCACATGAACACAGTTTCAGCACCATGGAGAGCAATTGCATGCATATTTCCCTGCAGGGTCAATGCTACTCTCTACAAAAACTGTGCAGATGAGACTCAAAGGCGTTCACTGAGTGTTGCATTCACACATTTATCTTTTTGTAAACGGTTTACTGGGCAATTTTTCCAGTGAATCATTTATAAATATGCCCTAAAGTTTTTTTTGTTTTTTTTTAATCTTACTTGTGCGTGAAAAGCAACAGAACATCTCCCTTTAGTGTTAGAACTTTTGAAGGCAAAAAAAGGTACAATGACTGCAGTATTTGCTGCCCAATCACAGTAATCAGTTTTTTTTTTTTATGTATTTATTAGATAAAGTGTGCCTTGCAGATTTTTTGGTAAGTCTGACTGAGAAACTTCAAAAATAGCACCTATTTTATTTGGTCCCTAAAATATATAGAGGCAAACACTTTACCTTTAAATGTAACATGTAGATGTTCTTTGAGATAAAAATAAAGCGCAACCAAAACACAAGTGGTTGCTTCCCCCCACATCAATAATATTCTCTTTTTTTTTTACTAGGTAAAGTATGTGTATTCATTGTAAAACTGAATTATTTGGGGCAATAACTTTCTATAAGGACCATATTAGGAAAAAAAATAAAAATAAAATATAGCCAACACCCAACAACCCTACTCGGACCCTCACTAACTACCAGACCTTAAAACTGGCCATTCTAACCTAGTTGCATGTGCGTGGCAATGGCCAACTCTCCATTCCTAAGTCACTTCTAGAAGTAAGGTAAAGTGATAGAAATTAGTGATTGACCGATATCGTTTTTTTAATGCCGATACCGATACTCATATTTTGGTCATCGGATATCGGTATCGGCCGATATCTGCCAATATTTTCGGGCATGTAAAAAAAAATGTTTTTTTATTTTTTATTTTTCTAAAGGTACTCCTTGTGGAGGGATCTGGAGGTCTAAAAGACCCCAAACCCTTCCTCGGCACCGAAAAGCATTCAAAAGGCCAAGTTTGGCTGTTTTGAATGCTGTCAGTTTTTTAAATTCGGCACCGAGTACCCGGAAGTGATGTCATGACATCACTTCCGGGTTTTTTACATGGAGACCCGGGTCTTCTCTTCAGGGGCGGTGGAAGTAGGATGCCTGGGTCTCCCTGTGGGACGGGAGACCCGGGCGAACCGCGGAAGGCGGTGGGAGGGGGGAAGGACGTACCCTCCCGCTCCTTGTAATGACAGATGAGCGGCTTCTCAGCCGCATCGGTTGTCATTACAAGTCAGCCGACCGTCGGCTATGGACACCAGTACCGGGGTGATGCCTCTAGCTGCAGGCATTACCATGGTACAAGCACTTTCCCTAAATATCGGCAATATCGGTAACCTCAGGGGCCGATATATCGGGGACATCCCTAATAGAAATCAGTGCCAGCTTGCACTGCCAGTAAGCATTTGTCTGTTTGTGACTAAATTAATATGAGTGAAATAGTGACAAAAGCTCGTGGTACTGCAGTGGTCAAAAGTGAGATGACCCAAACTTACTCATGTAATGACACAGCTGAGAGCAGTAGAGTGGCAGGTGTTTGAGAGAAAGGAGTTTGTACATTATCCACATGTTTAGGTGGATATTCTTCATATGATTTGGTTGCCTTCTAGAATACAAAAACATACAGTTAGATTAAGTATCTTCCACCTGGCCTTGATATGAGTGTGGAAGGTAATTCAATTGTGAGTTCCTTTGGGGACAAGGACTGATGCAAATGTTTGTATGTACATCGTGCTATAAAATACGTTAGAGCTATATATACAATAGAGAATATCTAAGCTGTTCTAGTGTATATTTAGACTCAAGGTATGTTCATAGTGTTTTCACTGTTATGTTATGAAATCTGTTTTCACTACAGCGACCTGTACCTAAATATTTCATTCTTTCAAAAGCATGCCTATTTTACCTTTCTGAAAAAAATCAATACATGAATTCTTGGCTTGTGATGCATAATTGAATTATTCAATAGTTGACTCCTCTTCTTATTTCTTTTAATATTTATCTTTATTAGTTTTTCAAATACAGTTTAAGTCATCGTAAGTATGAAGATATAACCTTGTTAGGTTCAGTAGAATTTAACAACAATACAGTGAGCCAGAGTATTGATTTTTCTGTATTCAGTTTACTCAACGTAGATGAAAAGAATATGTATTTACCAAGTGCTGTATGTGCCATAATGCAATAATTGCAAAACACACACAGGAGGGCGCAAACGCCTAGTGCATTAGTTGTTTGAATATTTCTCAATCTGAGGAGGGGTGCATCGCATTGAGCATTACTTTGAACACAATTAGGAGTACCTCTTCTTGAGCGCCCAAGTGTTATTGAGACTTTGGCACAATGCAATTTTAATGAACTACAAGCCGCACACCATGCAATCCCTTACATCAAAGAAAAATAGCAGCCTCAGTCTATCTCTGTCCTGGCCATGTCCGCTGATGCATTTCACCCCGCCCACAGCGCTTAGTCATGGAGGTAAAGACTCCCTGTGGCAGGTTAAATATAAAGCATCATAAGCCGCTACTGTGATTGAAGCAACAAGTGGCACCAGGTTGAGAGGCTGGGAAGGGGAAAAGAAAAAGGAAGTGAAGGTTAACAAACAAAAGGAGAAAATGAATAAAAAGATAAAGAATAAACAAGAAAGCATAAATAAAAAATAATGAATAGATAATACACAGCGCATTCCAGTATATAGGATCAAAAGACACTTTGGATATATTCATGTACAGAAAGGATTTCCTCGCAAGCATGGTATGGGACTCACTGAGATACTGTATCAGTATTACAAATAAATAGTTTAAAAAAATATTAGAAGAATTCTTATTATTATTCTTTATGATTTTTTATTTAGGATTTCTTGTGTATTCTTCATCCTTTTTCTCCTTTTGTCAGTTAACTTCCTCACTTCCTTTTTCCTGTTTTCTTTTCCCCTTCCCAGCCTCTCACCCTGGTGCCGCTTGTTGCTTCAATCACAGTAGTGGCTTATGATGCTTAAAGTGGTTGTAAATCTTTACATATACCCAGTGAAGTGAACAGCCTCAGAGGATACACAGAGATTAAACAAATCCTCCTACATAAGTTTTACATGTATATCTGCTGTCTTCCCCACTCTACACTCTTTGGGAAGTGTAGATTGTGTTAAAAATCATTCTTCCTTTCTCAGCAGCACATAGGGATTGGTGGGGATACTGGACTTATACTGTGTGAGAGCTGATTGGAGGAAAGGGACACCCTCCCCCCTCTACATAGGCAGAGGAATGAAAAAACATGCAGAGCTGTAGTCTGAATAGACAAGCTCCCTGCTAATCTCCCTTTAAAGCGGAGTTCCGGGCACAGATGTCATTTTTTAATGAACATACCCCCGGGACAGTCAGGGCTAGCACATTCCACAATGGCTAGCCTCTGATCTGTCCCGGTTCGCACTTACCTTTTAGAAGAAATACTTACTTATAAAATTTCTTCCACAGCGTTTCCATCTCTCTTGTGGGCAGCTGAAGCCGGCGCGGTCCTCTTCTGCGTCTTCTTCCGCGTCTTCTTCTCCCAGAATGCGCCGCACCGGCCCCTCTCGTCACTTCCAGTGCGGCGCCGCATTCCTAAACAGCTTCTGGGCATGCCCAGAAGCTGTTTAGCAGGGGAATGCGGCGTCGCTCGGAAGTGACGAGCGGGGCCGGTGCCGTCGCATTGATTCCTGGGAGCGATGACGTTTAGCTCCCAGGAATCATCGCAGCGCAGGAAGTGGCAGCGGAGCCGCGGCGCTGAGGGAGGAAGTACCCTGAGGTGAGTATTTACGATCATCAATTACAAGGTGAGTTTTTAAAAAAAAAAAATCTAACTATCCAAATCCTTTTCAGGTTAGGCTGAACTAGCGGACGGGCACAAAAAAAAAATATCGTTTTTGTGCCTGGAACTCCGCTTTAAGCTCCCTCCCCAACACAAATTTTCAACTTGTCAGAAGTGACTGATGCTGATAACAGAGGAAAGGAGCACCAAAGACAAACATAACTTAGAGCTTTGGAGAGAGAGATAAGTAAACATTACTTATATTTTTGTTTAGTTCAGCTTTTGATAATGGGTTTACAACCACTTTAATATTTCTCCTGCCACATGGAGTTCCTACCTCCATGACTAAGCCCCACGGGCAGAGCAAAACTTGTCGAGGTTGTGGACAGGACAGAGATAGGCTGAGGCTGCTATTATCTCTTTGATGTACTAGATTGCTTGGTGTGCATCTCATAATTAGTTACCCTTGTTTTCATATATTGTAAGTAGTTTGGACAGACTTCTCACCCAGCCTGCACCCTGGATGGAATCCACCAGACATGGCTGTACAATATGGAACGGGAACCCAAAGCTCAGTTATGGTTATGGTCAGATGGACAACCCATTTTTCAGTTGGAGATCATAGAATGGTTTCTCCATTGGCAAACATAACATTAGTTCAGCATAAACATGTTTGCGGTATATATGCCACAAGTCGATAGATAGTCAGGTGGACATTAATTTGGGTTATTAGCTTAAATATGTCTTTGCTAGGGATGAACCAAATTGAGAGTTTGCATTTCCCTGACATTCTAAAAAAAAAAAAAAAAATACAGAGTTCAGCGAAGTTTTCCCATTTTGGTGAATTGGATACACTTTTAATTAAACATTTTATGATAGCAAAACAGAGGCTAATATTCTAAAAGTGAACTTTGCCCCCTCCAACAGGAAAAATAAGTCACATGCAGCTCTGCATGTCAATTTCAAAGGTTAAAAAGGCATTTGGCTGGTGCACACATATAATGAAATTGCACTTCCTGGTTCTTAACCACTTGTGCACTGGAAGATTTTACCCCTTAATCACCAGGCTATTTTTTGCGATTCGGCACTGCGTTACTTTAACGAACAATTGCGCAATCGTGCGACGCTGTACCCAAATAAAATTGATGTCCTTTTTTCCCACAAATAGAGCTTTCTTTTGGTGGTATTTGATCACCTGTGTGATTTTTATTTTTTGCTCTATAAACATAAATTCTGAATTCAGAAAAAAAAAAACCCCAACAATATTTTTCGCTTTCTGCTATATAACGTTCCCAAAAAAATAAATATAAAAATTTAATTTTTTTTGATAATTTTAGGCCAATTTGTATTCTGCTACATATTTTTGGTAAAAAAATCCCAATAAGCATATTTTGATTGGTTTGTGCAAAAGTTATCACGTCTCTTTATTTATTTATTTATTAATAGTAATGGCGGCAATCCGTGATTTTTAGTGGGACTGCGATATTGCGGCGGACAGATCGGACCCCTAACTGACATTTTTGACACGTTTGGGGGGACCAGTGACATTACTACAGTAATCAGTGCTAAAACTATGCACTGTTACTGTACTAATGACACTGACAGGGAAGGGGTTATCAAAGAGTTAAATGTGAGCCTAGGGGGTGTTTTCTAACTGTGAGGGGCATGGGCTTGTGACATCAACACAGAGACCTGTGTTCATAAATAGGAGGAACACAGGAGCTCTGTGTTGATAGCAGGGAGAACAACGGTCTGCTGTGTTTACAACAGCAAACCGCTATTCTCTCTTCACGGGGAGCGATCATGTGTGCCCGGCGGCAATTGCGGCCTCCAGCCCCGTGGACCAGCTTCCCCGCTGGCGAGTGGGCGCGCGCCACCAGGATCGTTAACCGCGAACTGCCGGACGATTCATGGGAACCTGACGACCTGCCGCAGTATATCGACAGCGGCTGGTCCGCAAGTGGTAAAGGCACTGCTGACATACTGCAGTCCACTCACAGTGTCCCTTTTCCTACAATTTCTATTAGGTATTTCTTACACAAAGTACAAAACATGACAATTGTACAGATAGACATGAATATATCCATATCATTTAGAAGACAAGGGGCACCATGGTGCATATTGCAAGGTAAAATAACTCGGAAATCTGAATATGTTAAACCATATAATGGAACAAGATAAGAGTGGCAGCAGCAATAGATGCGGTTTCATCTGTCACATATGAAGACAGGTGTTCCTTATCACTCAAGATTACGAAGGAACTATCAAATTCTAAAAAATAACTAGAAGAGGAATAGTTGAAAGAAAAGAGTTGAATGAGAAGGGAGTTGAGAAAGAGGGGGGGGAATGTCAAAGATTAGAGATGCATTGCTTCCCAACACGGCAGGTCTCCTTCTAGTCTCCAAGTATATCATGTATCCATAATTACCATATTTTTCACTTTTTAACCATCGCCACCCGCTCAGTTTCCCTAATCACTGTAATCTACCCAGTGTCCCTAATCACCGCCACCCACTCACAGTGTCCCTAATCACCACCACACCAGACATTTAGTTCCTGATCATTGCCAAACCAGTTACAGTGTGCCTGATCACTGCCACAACAGTCACTGTGTCTTTAATCACCGCCACACTAGTTACTGTACTCTTGATCACCGTCACAGCAGTTACTGTGTCCCTGATCACTGCCTCCTAGTCAGTGTCCCTAAACACTGTCTCCCACTCACTGTCCCTAATCATTGTCACCCACTCACTGTCCCTAATCACTGTCACCCACTCACTGTCCCTAATCACCACCACACCAGTCATATTGTCCCTGATCACCACCACACTAGTTACAGTGTCCCCGATCACCAATGCACCAGTTACTGTGTCTCTGATCACCAATGCACCAAGTACTCTATCCCTGACCACTGCCACACCAGTTACTGTGTCCCTGATCACTGCCACACCAGTTACTGTGTCCCTGATACCCACCACACCAGTTACAGTTGCCTTGATCAATACCTGTTCGAGATACAACAGCTTTTAGCTTATCCGATAAACTGCAGTTCACAAATAGGACAGTAGATGTCGCTAATGCTAAGTGATATGCTATGCATTTTCTATGATGTGTATTTCCTGTACACTGCACTGTACTTGTTGGTTATCTCTTCCTGTCTGTGTTCTTATTACAATGAGGTGACATGTTTGATATCTGTGTTATGTTCCAATAAAGAAGCCAGTTCCTGTTTACTCCACAATGTCTGATCTGAATGGACTCCGCTGCATCCAGTAATCGCACTCTGAAAAAGGTTATGGGCCCAGGATCCGGATAAAGATTGACATAAGGAAGCTTTCCAGTGACATCTCCTATAGACAAGTAAGACTGTTTATATATAAAGGAGGGAAAAATGGCCGGAAACTCAGAACTTAAACTCTCATTGGCTAAGCTGAACAATGACAATTATCAGCTATGGACGTTTAAAGTGGAAATGCTATTATCTAGAGATGACTTGTGGGAGGTTACCACTACAGAGAGGCCACAGGACAATAATCAGGACTGGGACAAGAAAAACAGACAGGCACGGGCCACCATAAGCTTACTAGTGGAGGATGATCAGCTCATACATATACACCATGAGGACACAGCGAAAGGCATGTGGGACAGACTGAATAGACTGCATGAAAGATCCAGTTTAAACAGCAAGCTGTTTCTACTGCGGAAACTTTACAAAATGAGACTTAGCAAAGAACAGGACATGCAGGAGCACATAAACGCAATGCTGGAAGTGATTGTACAACTCAGATCAATCGGGGAGAATATAACAGACAGCCACGCTGCAACCATGTTGCTATGCAGTTTGCCCGATACATACACTGCACTGATCAATGCACTGGAGACACGACCTGAGACAGATCTGACTCTAGCATTTGTAAAAAGCAGGCTCATAGATGAGTATCAGAGAAGAAAGGAATTAGTGCATGACTCCACAGAAACCGACACCAGAACCGCTCTTAAAGCTACAGACGCAAGGTTACACAGGAAAGAGACCAGAGTGTGTTTCAGATGTCACAAACAGGGACACATAAAGAAAGACTGTACTATATGGAAAGCAGAGCAAAGAAGACAGCGTCCATCTTATGCTAAACAAAAGATCAAAGCCACAATCAATGATCCATGGGAAGGAAACTGGAATGCCACATTTAAAGCGACAGGCAACAATAAATGTCAAGGCTGGTGCATCGATTCGGGGGCAACCAGTCACATGACAAGTGATAGAAGTTTTTTCACAGAACTTGATCTGAACAACAAAGAAACTATTTATCTTGCAGATGGAAGCAAAATACATGCAGAAGGATATGGGCATGGAACCCTTATATGCTCTGATGATGCGGGACACAACCTAGCCATACCAGTGAAAGATGTACTTTATGTTCCTAATCTAGAAGGAGGACTCTTATCTGTGAAGCGTCTGACAGCTAGAGGACTCACTGTAAAATTCCAAGGTAACAAGTGTTCAATCCTAAACGGCAACCAGACAGTAGCAAGTGCCAAGCTGGATGATCATCTATATCACCTCGACACAGTGAAGGAAAAGGTGAGACTATGTACACACAAGCACAATGACTGTATACATATATGGCACAGACGTCTAGGTCACAGACACCCGGAATGCTTACAGGAACTACAGAGGAGGAATCTGACAAGGGATCTAACAATATCCCCTTGTCCAGTTACTGTTAAGTGTGAATGTTGCATTAAATCCAAAGCTACAAGAGCAACACTTCCGAAAGTCAGTCAGAAGAGAGCTTCAAGACCACTTGACTTAGTTCACAGTGACATGTGTGGTCCCCTAAACCCACCTACACCTGGAGGCAAAAGGTACATAGTGACTTTCATAGACGACTATTCAAGATACACAGCTACCTACCTAATGTAACACAAGAGTGAAGTTTTTGACAAATTACAAGACTATATAATAAAGACCAGTAACAAGTTTCAGAGGAAGCCTCTCATACTTCGGAGTGACAATGGAGGTGAATTCACAGGATATAAGATACAAGAGTACTTAAAACAGAATGGAATAGAACATCAAAAGACAGTCCCATATACACCAGAACAAAATGAAGTAGCTGAAAGAAAGAACAGAACTCTGACTGAAATGATCAGATGTATGCTGACAGACTCTGGACTACCACAAAAATACTGGGGTGAAGCAGCTATGACAGCTACATATTTGCAGAACAGACTTCTTTCCAGAACAATAGAGAAAACTCCATATGAACTATGGCACAATGAGAAGCCAAATGTAAAACACCTAAGAATATTTGGATGCAAAGCATTCATCTACATACCTGAAGAAAAACGCACCAAACTCCAAAACAGAACATTTGAAGGTATCTTTGTTGGCTATAGTGACAATGTCAAAGGTTACAGAATCCTTGATCCCAAAACAGACAAGGTTACCATTAGCAACAGCATAACTTTTGTTGAAGATTTCAGAGACAATGTAATGACAACAGTAGAAGCAAGAATAGAAGGGAAAACTGACATTGACCAGCCCATCTCCATAACTTCTGAACAAACAGTTGAAATGAGTGCAGACTCTACCAGTATTGAAGAGCAGACACAAGAAGGCTCAGACACAAAACCGAGACGTTCAACAAGAGAAAACAAAGGTAAACCACCTGTACGTCTCTCATACAAAGCAAGTACTGCCAGCATCAATGAACCTGCAACCTGGGAAGACATATCTCAGCTTTCAGAACAAGAAGCAAGTAAATGGATAAAGGCTGCTGATGAAGAGATAAAATCCATGCATGACACTAAAACATGGACACTTACAGAACTACCACCCGGAAGGAAAGCCATAGGCTGTAAATGGACTTTTAAAGTGAAATACAATGCAGATGGCACAATTAAGCGATACAAAGCAAGACTAGTAGCCAAGGGCTATTCTCAAAAATACGGAGAGGACTATGACGAGACATTTGCACCAGTAGTCAAGCACACTACAATACGGACATTACTGACAATAGCCGTCACAAGGAAAATGCAAGTGAAACATTTTGATGTGAAAACCGCGTTTCTACATGGCGAGCTAACAGAAGAAATTTACATAGAACAGCCAGCCAGGGTTCCACGATGAACAAAGGCCAGACCTAGTATGCAAACACAGGAGTATATATGGTCTAAAGCAAGCAGCCAGAGCGTGGAATATAAAAATAAATGAAGTGCTTACACATCAAAACTTTCTGAGGAGTAAAGCAGACCCCTGCTTATACACAAAGAAATTGGCAAACAGATGGGTCTATATGCTTATTTATGTGGATGATATCCTGATTTGCTTTGAGCAAGAAGGGGATGAAGCAGAAATACTAGAAAAACTAAATCAGAACTTCAACACCAAAGATCTTGGCAACATAAAGAATTACCTCGGCATCTAGATCGAGAGAGAGGAAGATGGCAGCTTTCTTCTGAACCAAAGACACAAAATACAATAAATAATTGAAACATTTGGAATGGAAGATGCCAAACCAGTAAAGTCTCCTATGGAAACCAACTACCTATAGGAGATGAATTGCCAAGATAACCCATTACCTACTAATACTCAATACAGGAAGGCAATAGGGAAATTGCTATATCTTACCACTGCTACAAGACCGGACATTGCAGCAACTGTTGGAATCCTATGCAGAAAGGTTTCAATGCCAAGTCAAAAGGACTGGAATGCTGTAAAGCGAATCATTCGCTATCTTAAAGGGACTTCGCACTACAAGCTAAAGTTACCAGCAAGTGATGAAAGCACCTTAACAGGATATGTGGATGCTGACTGGGCAGGAGACACCAGCGACAGGAAATCTACCACCAGTGGATACTTATTTTTTCTGTCAGGAGGTGCCATCAGTTGGACTAGTAAAAAGCAACTCTCTGTTTCACTGTCATCTACTGAAGCAGAATACGTTGCTGCAGCACAGGCAAGCCAAGAAGTTATATGGCTGAGACAGCTATTAACAGATTTGGGTCAACCACAGTTGGGACCAACAGAAATCTATGAGGACAATCAAGGATGCCTTGCACTTGCACACATGGAAGGAGTTAATTCAAGAACCAAGCACATTGATGTGAAGTTACACTTTCTTAGGGATCTTCAAGAGCAAGGTCTTCTTGAGTTACTTTATTGCCCAACCGAGGATATGACAGCAGACATCCTTACAAAGCCTCTGACCGCTGAAAGACACTCAAGGCTTACAAAGAAGATGGGGTTAATAGACTAAGCCTTAGCTGTTGAGAAGGGGTGTTGGAGATACAACAGCTTTTAGCTTATCCGATAAACTGCAGTTCACAAATAGGACAGTAGATGTCGCTAATGCTAAGTGATATGCTATGCATTTTCTATGATGTGTATTTCCTGTACACTGCACTGTACTTGTTGGTTATCTCTTCCTGTCTGTGTTCTTATTACAATGAGGTGACATGTTTGATATCTGTGTTATGTTCCAATAAAGAAGCCAGTTCCTGTTTACTCCACAATGTCTGATCTGAATGGACTCCGCTGCATCCAGTAATCGCACTCTGCAACAATACCACACCAGAGACAGTGTCCCTAATCACAGCCACCCTGGTTACAGTGTCTCGGATCACTGCTACACTAGTTACTATGTCCCTAATCAATACAGAAACCCAATATATGGTTCAAGCATCTGTATTCATGCATTTAACCCCTCATACACTGATGTTGTGAGTTGGGTGTGCAGTAGCTTACCTTTTGTTTTACTAATTACTTTGTCCCTGATCACCACCACACCATTTACAGTGTCCCTGATCACTCCCAACCTAGTTGCAGTGTCCCTAAACACTGTCATACAAGTTAGAGTGTCCCCGATCACCACCACACCAGTGCAGTGTTGCCTCTACCTGCCACCTGCACTAGCCCTGGCCTGTTTGCTGACCATGTCCCAGTACTGAACTAACCCATCTGCATATCCCACAAGACTACATTCATGTAAGACACAGACCACTGGACATTGCATACCTAGGACAGCCATGTACCAGTAGGCTAGGCTTGCTTAGCTTATAGGAACTGGAACTGCTATAGGTGACACTACAATAAGCTGACCACTTGTATAGAGGTGACCTTTACAGTGCATATATGTGGTAGGAGTAGCAGAAGTTTGCCCTTGCTGTGTGTGAGAAATGTATTATTAAATTGACAGCTTTGTGTAAAAAATATATTTTAATTTTCTTTCTGCATTCTCCAAAAACATGTGGCAATAAAATGAAATCTTCAAAAGATTCACCATGCCACTGAAAAAAATACCTTTGGGTATTTAATTTCCAAAATGTAGTCATTTTGTGGGTGTTTCTACTGTACTGATCCAGGGCCTCCAAAAATGTGTTAGGTAGTCAGGAAATGATATGCCTAATATACTGTATGTTCCTAGGACACCTGAAAGTGTCTCCTTGGATTTTGGGCCCCTCTATATGGCTAGGCTGTGAAAAAGGTTATACACATGTGATATCACCATACTCGGGAGGAGTAGAAAATTGTGTTTTGGGATGTAATTCAAGGTATACCCATGACGTGTGTTAGAAATATCTTATTATTTGACAACTTAGTGTAAAAAATGTTATTTTTATTTTCTTCCCTGCATTTTCCAAAAACTTGTGGCGAAAAATGACATTTTCAAAAAACTTACAATGCCTTACATAAAATACATTGGAGTGTTTGCTTTCTAAAATGGGATCATTTTGAGGATGTTTCCACTGTCCTGGTGCTCCAGGGCCTCCAAAAAAGTCATTGGTAGTCAGGAAATTAGATGTGTAATTTATGCTCCTTAAAAGCCAAGAAGTGCTCCTTTGATTTTGGATCCCTCTATGCATCTAGGCTGTGAAAAAGTCTCACACATGTGGTTTCCCTTTACTTGGGAGGAGTAACAAAATGTGTTTTAGGGTGTATTTATAAGTATGCCTATGCTGTGTGTGAGAAATATCTTATTAAAGTTGTAATTTTAACAAGTTAAAATGTTGTCAGTTTAACTTTTTCATTTTCTAAACAATCACGACAAAAAAACTTACCTCACTTCTTACTAAATACCTTGGAATTTTCTGCTTTCCTATAAGGGAGGTATTTCTACTGTCCTGGCACTTTAGGGCCTCAAAAATTAAGATAGGCAGTCAGTACATCAGGATTGATCAATTTTCAGGTATACACTTAGTGTCCACTTTTTTAGGTACATCTTGATTGTACCAGACTGGATCCCTTTTTGCCTTCAGAACTGCCTTAATTCTTTGTGGCATACTATAGCTTCAACAAGGTGTTGGAAACATTCCTCAGAGATTTTTGTCTATATTGACATGATAGCATCACGCAGTTGCTTCAGATTTGTCTTCTGCGCATCCATGACGCAAATCTCTCTTCCACCACATCCCAAAGGTGCTCTATTGGATTGAGATCTGGTGACTGTGGAGGTCATTGGAGTACAGTGAACTCATTGTCATGTTCAAGAAACCAGTTTGAGATGATTTGAGCTATGTGACATGGTGTATTGACATGGTGTAAAAATATGGTCTGCAGGTATCGACAGCAGGGTTTGCTCTTGGATACAGAACTGGCTAAAAGGGCGTGTCCAAAGGGTGGTAAACAGCGCATACTCAGACTGGTCTGAGGTAGTAAGCGGGGTGCCCCAGGGCTCAGTCCTGGGACCAACCTTGTTCAATTTATTCATAAACAGCATTGAGGTCGGGATCAGTAGTTCGTTATCAGTTTTTGCAGATGACACAAAATTGTCCAGGGCAATAACTGCACAGCATGAAGCAGATATCCTACAGAATGACCTGGACAAAATAACGGAGTGGGCAACGACATGGCAAATGAGGTTTAATGTGGAGAAGTGTAAGATTTTGCACTTGGGGACTAAAAACATAAAAACACAATACACGTTAGGAGGGGAACCCTTGGGGGAATCAAAAATGGAGAAGGATCTGGGAGTCTTTGTTGATGATAGATTAGGCAACAGCATGCAATGTCAAGCGGCAGCTGCCAAAGCCAGCAGAATATTAGCATGCATAAAGAAAGGGATGTATTCCAGAGATAAGACTATAATCCTTCCACTTTATAAAACTCTGGTCCGACCTCATCTGGAGTATTCTGTCCAGTTCTGGTCGCCAGTCCTCAGGAGGGATGTGTTGGAGCTGGAGAGAGTCCAGAGAAGGGCAACTAAACTGATTAGGGGATTGGAGGACCTTAATTATGAAGAGCGTCTGCAATCGCTCGATTTATTCTCCCTGGAGAAGAGACGCCTGAGGGGGGACATGATAGCAATTTATAAATATCTCAATGGGGATCTCAGCTTAGAAAAAAAGCTGTTCAGTCGAAGGGATTGCATGAGGACAAGAGGGCATACAATGCGATTAGAGGAGAAGCGTTTTAACCTCAGGCAACGTGGGGGGTTCTTTACTGTTAGGGCTTCAAGATTGTGGAATTCTCTACCACAAGAGGTGGTTTCTGCGGGAAGTATGGTGGCTTTCAAAAGACTCTTAGACGTACATCTCAAGGATCAGGACATTCAGGGCTATGTGAGATGATTACAGCCACACACACCTACACAGGTTGAACTGGATGGACTATTGTCTTTATTCAACCTCACCTACTATGTAACTATGTAACTATGTATTATCCTGCTGCAAATAGCCCTCAGAAGAAGGGTACACGAGTCATTTAAGAATGGACATGGTCAGCTACAATACTCAGGTAGGCTGTGCCATTTAAACAATGCTCTATTGGTACTGAGGGGCCCAAAGTGTGCCAAGAAAATATCCACCACGCCATTACACCACCACCAACCAGAACCGTTGATACAAGGCAGGATGGATCCATGATTTCATGTTGTTTAAGCCTAGTTCTCACCCTACCATCTGAATTTCACAGCTGAAATCGAGACTCATCAGACCAGGTAATGTTTTTCCAATCTTCTATTGTCCAATTTTGGTGAGCCTGAGCAAATTGTAACCTCAGTTTCCTGTTCTTAGCTGACAGGAGTGGCACCCTTTGTGGTCTTCTGCTGCTGTAGCTCGTCTGCTTTACAGTTTAAAGTGTTGTGCGTTCAGAGTGGGTATTTTGCATACTTTGGTTGTAAAGAGTGGTTATTTGAGTTATTATTGCCTTTCTATCATCTCGAACCATCTCTGCCCATTCTTTTCTGACAT
Source organism: Pelophylax lessonae (assembly GCF_965119305.1). Classification (NCBI taxonomy): domain Eukaryota; kingdom Metazoa; phylum Chordata; class Amphibia; order Anura; family Ranidae; genus Pelophylax; species Pelophylax lessonae. Next base: position 389,599,735 of record NC_138769.1, on the reverse strand, counting down.
CAAGGCATTTTGGTCCACTAGATATTTTCTCTTTTTTAGACCATTCTCTGAAAACCTTAGACCTTAGAGATGATTGTGCATCAAAATCCCAGTAGATCTGCATTTTTTTAAATACTCAGACAATAGGTGTGTGCAGGGGGTGTGCCCGGGCACATCCTAATCACCACGTGCAGTACCAATTTTCCCTACTGCCCTGGCTTCCTGCTACCCCTGCAGTGCTGCTGGCTTACCAACTCTCCTCCCGGCCGCTATGGGGGGATGTTTTAGGATGGAGAGTGGGGGAAGGGGCTAGTAAATATGTCATTTACTAGCGCCTTTCTTTTCTAAATAAACACAGTAAATACACTCACTCAGTGTGTTCATTCATAACTGAAGCATAAAAAACCATGTTTACCATGCTTCAGTTTGTGAATGAACAGGAAGCCGCTCAGCACAGAGCACTTCCCATTCATTCACTGTCCTATGCAGCTGAAGCTGCAGAGAAAGGCATGTGTGTTTGAGCTTTGAAGTGCACACCATAATGCAACAGGCTGAGCACACCTATGACTCAGACCACTCCGTCTGCCACCAACAACCATGCCACGTTCAAAGTCACTTAAATCCCCTTTCTTTCCCATTCTGATGCTCGGTTTGAACTTCAGCAAGTCGCCTTAACCATGTCTAGTTGCCTAAATGCATTGTTTTGCTGCCATGTGATTGGCTGATTAGCAAGTTGTGTTCCCAAGCAATTGAATAGGTGTACCTAATAAAGTGGTCGGTGAGTGTGTACAGTGCCTTGCAAAAGTATTTGGCCCCCTTGAACTTTGCGACCTTTTGCCACATTTCAGGCTTCAAACATAAAGATATAAAACTGTAATTTTTTGTGAAGAATCAACAACAAGTGGGACACAATCATGAAGTGGAACAAAATTTATTGGATATTTCAAACTTTGTTAACAAATAAAAAACTGAAAAATTGGGCGTGCAAAATTATTCAGCCCCCTTAAGTTAATACTTTGTAGCGCCACCTTTTGCTACGATTACAGCTGTAAGTCGCTTGGGGTATGTCTCTATCAGTTTTGCACATCGAGAGACTGAAATTTTTGCCCATTCTTCCTTGCAAAACAGCTCAAGCTCAGTGAGGTTGGATGGAGAGCGTTTGTGAACAGCAGTTTTCAGTTCTTTCCACAGATTCTCGATTGGATTCAGGTCTGGACTTTGACTTGGCCATTCTAACACCTGGATATATTTATTTGTGAACCATTCCATTGTAGATTTTGCTTTATGTTTTGGATCATTGTTTTGTTGGAAGACAAATCTCCGTCCCAGTCTAAAGTCTTTTGCAGACTCCATCAGGTTTTCTTCCAGAATGGTCCTGTATTTGGTTCCATTCATCTTCCCATCAATTTTAACCATCTTCCCTGTCCCTGCTGAAGAAAAGCAGGGCCAAACCATGATGCTACCACCACCATGTTTGACAGTGGGGATGGTGTGTTCAGGGTGATGAGCTGTGTTGCTTTTACGCCAAACATAAAGTTTTGCATTGTTGCCAAACAGTTTGATTTTGGTTTCATCTGACCAGAGCACCTTCTTCCACATGTTTGGTTTGTCTCCCAGGTGGCTTGTGCAAACTTTAAACAACACTTTTTATGGATATCTTTAAGAAATGGCTTTCTTCTTGCCACTCTTCCATAAAGGCCAGATTTGTGCAGTATATGACTGATTGTTGTCCTATGGACAGAGTCTCCCACCTCAGCTGTAGATCTCTGCAGTTCATCCAGAGTGATCATGGGCCTCTTGGCAGCATCTCTGATCAGTCTTCTCCTTTTATGAGCTGAAAGTTTAGAGGGACGGCCAGGTCTCCGTAGATTTGCAGTGGTCTGATACTCCTTCCATTTCAATATTATCGCTTGCACAGTGCTCCTTGGGATGTTTAAAGCTTGGGAAATCTTTTTGTATCCAAATCTGGCTTTAAACTTCTCCACAACAGTATCTCGGACCTGCCTGGTGTGTTTCTTGTTCTTCATGATGCTCTCTGTGCTTTTAACGGACCTCTGAGACTATCACAGTGCAGGTGCATTTATACGGAGACTTGATTACACACAGGTGGATTCTATTTATCATCATTAGTCATTTGGGTCAACATTGGATCATTCAGAGATCCTCACTGAACTTCTGGAGATAGTTTCCTGCACTGAAAGTAAAGGGGCTGAATAATTTTGCACGCCCAATTTTTCCGTTTTTTATTTGTTAACAAAGTTTGAAATATCCAATAAATTTCGTTCCACTTCATGATTGTGTCCAACTTGTTGTTGATTCTTCACAAAAAATTACAGTTTTATATCTTTATGTTTGAAGCCTGAAATGTGGCAAAAGGTCGCAAAGTTCAAGGGGGCCAAATACTTTCGCAAGGCACTGTATATGCCATAATTTGTGGACTCTAGAACTGTCATATAGACTAAATAATAAACACTCATTTGGGTTATTTTTACCAAAGAAATGATGCAGAATACATCTTAGCCTAAATATACGAAGAAATTGTATTTATTGGCAACAGTTATAACAAAAACTAAGAAAAACATTTTTTTTTTTTTTTTGTACATTCCTGGTATTTACTCAGTTATATAGCAACAAATGAAAAACCCAACTGTGGCTAAATACCATCAAAAATGATAAAAATGTCATATGGGTACAGTGTTACATGACCGCGTAATTGTCATTTAGGCCACATTCACACCTGAGCGTTTTGTAGCTTGAAGCTTCGAGCTACAAATTTCTGGAGGAGTAAAAAAATCAATGATTCTCTATGGGGGTAGTTCACATCCCCACTCCAAGTCGCCTGAAGCTTAATAAGGTTCTGGAGCTTTTTCTGTAGCTTGAATCAGGCAGATTTGGGCGTTTTTGGTACCTTTTTATTCCTATAGAAGTACATTGAAACACGTGCTTTTGGCCCCTTTCACACATATGGTCCATTTGTCTGTTTTTCATCCATCCGTTGACGGATGAAAAAATGGACATTCAATGTATGACAACGGATGATCATCAGTTAACATCCGTTTTCATCCGCTTCCGTCAATGTCCGTTTTTTGGAACAGATGAATGCCCTATTTTTCATCCGTCAAAAAAAAAAACAGATCGGACGAAAAACGGATGTAGACTGACAAACGGTCCGTTTTTCATCCGTTTTTGCATTGGTAATAAAAAAAACTGATGAAAAAATGGATGGAAAAACGGATGAAAAACTGATACATTGTGATGTGACTGCACTGATGAACTGAACGGACCGTATGTATGAAAGGGGCCTTTGGACAGACTCCGTTTATCTCAGCGGGGGATCGATCCGCCGATGCCCCGCTGAGCAGGAGAATGACAGCTGTTCTCTGCGCTGTGTGCGGAGACAGAGCTGTCAGAGCCCCATACATATCTATGGGGGAATCGGATGGGAACGGATCATCGGTCCGTTCTCATCCGATCCAATCCGCTGGACGGATGGAAAATAGGGTTTCCATCGTCCAGATTTGACGGATCAGATGTCAGTGGACATGTCTCCGCTGACATCCGATGCCCCATAGGGATGCATGGGGGTACTGTCCAGATCCGCCAAAAAAACTGACAGGCGGATCTGAACGTTCCGCCTGAGTGAAAGGGGCCTTAGGGTCCTTTCACACGAGCGCTCCGATCAGATCCGCCTGTCAGTTTTTTAGGTGGATCTGATCAGATCCTCCATGCATCCCTATGGGGCATCGGATGTCAGCGGAGACATGTCTGCTGACACCCGCATCCGATCCTGTCTGTGAAATCCGGACGGATGGAAACCCTGTTTTCCATCCGTCCAGGGGATCAGATCGGATGGGATTGGATGAGAGCGGACAGGCGGTCCACTGTCATCCGATTCCCCCATAGAGATGCATGGGGCTCTGACACCTCCCTCTCCACACACAGAGCGGAGAGGGAGCTGTCACCTTCCTGCTAAGCGGGGATCTGTGTTTACGATGCCCTGCTGAGCAGCACAGATCCGCCTATGGAGGCGGACTGTGTGAAAGAGCCCTAAATGAGCTTTTGCGTGTTTTATCGCGCAACTCTGCACGTTTTTCTGACCCAGGACGTGGATGAATAACATACCGTATCAACAAATGATGAAACAGATTATCTTTTATCTACCATATTAAAATCTACTAATTAAAAAAAAAAAACACGCATGAAAATGCGCCAAAATTGCTCACAAAAATGTGCAAAGACGCTACGCTCAGGTGTGAATGCAGCCTTTGAGGGTGACAGCTCTAAACGCTTTACATCCACCTGGGGTGAAGGTCTCTGGTATTGAGATGGCTAAGCATGTAAAATGGCAGGCATACATCTCATTATTGGAAGTAATGCTATGTGAATGGGAACACAAGCAGGTGTTATCCTATTTTGGCTGCAATGTGATTGGCCGCCACAGAGCAGAGCTGTACATCTTCTCCCCCCTCCTCAGCATGGAAGAGGTCGGGAATTTGTGAATGAAGCTTGCTATGCCTACAATGCTCGCTGTCCTCCTTATCCCCGCACTAGTCTGCACATCCACCTCCTCACAGATGAGGTATGGATTTTTCACGGAACAAGCTCAACTCCCGCTCCGTGCGGTCACGCCCCCGGAGTCACGTGCCGGGCTGCTGTCGTCATAGCTGTTCCCTGTACTAGGATGTGTGAGGAGAGCGCTCTCCGCCAGTGTTAGTGCTGTCGCTGCTCCTGCCAGCTTGTCCGTCCTTCCAGCATCTCTCCAGCCAGGAATGAGAAGCGATGTCCGGGCCATCCAACGAGGAGAAAAACTGCCGCAGGTTTCTGGAGCTTTTCCTAGGGGAATTCCGGGGACCGTTCGGGGAGGAGGACCCCATCCCGCTCCGTCCGCTGTCCGACCATGTCACCCCGGAGGAGGTGGAAGGGGAATGCCTGGACCTGTGCCTGCAACAACTCTACAAATAGTTAAGTCGTTCACTTGTACCCTCTTCCCTCCATCTCATGCTTCCCTTCCATGGTGCTGGGCTGGCCGGGACTTAGGGGAAAGTAGCACATGCCTGCACAGGGATTTCATGAGGACCTATAAATAGACAATAAAGAGCTCTGAGCGACGACCGACTTTACATGTATTATTACAGTGTCATTGGGAGTGATGGGTAGGTGCTGGACAGGTGTACCCTCCACCATTTCTATGCCAGGCTCCTCTCCTTCCAGGGGGATGTCATTGGGAGTGATGGGTAGGTGCTGGACAGGTGTACCCTCCACCATTTCTATGCCAGGCTCCTCTCCTTCCAGGGGGATGTCATTGGGAGTGATGGGTAGGTGCTGGACAGGTGCACCCTCCACCATTTCTATGCCAGGGCTCCTCTCCTTCCAGGGGGATGTCATTGGGAGTGATGGGTAGGTGCTGGACAGGTGCACCCTCCACCATTTCTATGCCAGGCTCCTCTCCTTCCAGGGGGATGTCATTGGGAGTGATGGGTAGGTGCTGGACAGGTGCACCCTCCACCATTTCTATGCCAGGCTCCTCTCCTTCCAGGGGGATGTCATTGGGAGTGATAGGTAGGTGCTGGACAGGTGTACCCTCCACCATTTCTATGCCAGGCTCCTCTCCTTCCAGGGGGATGTCATTGGGAGTGATGGGTAGGTGCTGGACAGGTGTACCCTCCACCATTTCTATGCCAGGGCTCCTCTCCTTCCAGGGGGATGTCATTGGGAGTGACGGGTAGGTGCTGGACAGGTGTACCCTCCACCATTTCTATGCCAGGCTCCTCTCCTTCCAGGGGGATGTCATTGGCAGTGATGGGTAGGTGCTGGGCAGGTGTACCCTCCACCATTTCTATGCCAGGCTCCTCTCCTTCCAGGGGGAGGTCATTGGGAGTGATGGGTAGGTGCTGGACAGGTGTACCCTCCACCATTTCTATGCCAGGGCTCCTCTCCTTCCAGGGGGATGTCATTGGGAGTGATGGGTAGGTGCTGGACAGGTGTACCCTCCACCATTTCTATGCCAGGCTCCTCTCCTTCCAGGGGGATGTCATTGGGAGTGATGGGTAGGTGCTGGACAGGTGTACCCTCCACCATTTCTATGCCAGGCTCCTCTCCTTCCAAGGGGATGTCATTGGGAGTGATAGGTAGGTGCTGGACAGGTGTACCCTCCACCATTTCTATGCCAGGCTCCTCTCCTTCCAGGGGGATGTCATTGGGAGTGATAGGTAGGTGCTGGACAGGTGTACCCTCCACCATTTCTATGCCAGGCTCCTCTCCTTCCAGGGGGATGTCATTGGGAGTGATGGGTAGGTGCTGGACAGGTGTACCCTCCACCATTTCTATGCCAGGGCTCCTCTCCTTCCAGGGGGATGTCATTGGGAGTGACGGGTAGGTGCTGGACAGGTGTACCCTCCACCATTTCTATGCCAGGCTCCTCTCCTTCCAGGGGGATGTCATTGGCAGTGATGGGTAGGTGCTGGGCAGGTGTACCCTCCACCATTTCTATGCCAGGCTCCTCTCCTTCCAGGGGGAGGTCATTGGGAGTGATGGGTAGGTGCTGGACAGGTGTACCCTCCACCATTTCTATGCCAGGGCTCCTCTCCTTCCAGGGGGATGTCATTGGGAGTGATGGGTAGGTGCTGGACAGGTGCACCCTCCACCATTTCTATGCCAGGGCTCCTCTCCTTCCAGGGGGATGTCATTGGTAATGATGGGTAGGTGCTGGACAGGTGTACCCTCCACCATTTCTATGCCAGGGCTCCTCTCCTTCCAGGAGGATGTCATTGGGAGAGATGGGTAGGTGCTAGACAGGTGTACCCTCCACCATTTCTATGCCAGGGCTCCTCTCCTTCCAGGGGGATGTCATTGGGAGAGATGGGTAGGTGCTGGACAGGTGTACCCTCCACCATTTCTATGCCAGGCTCCTCTCCTTCCAGGGGGATGTCATTGGGAGTGATGGGTAGGTGCTGGACAGGTGTACCCTCCACCATTTCTATGCCAGGGCTCCTCTCCTTCCAGGGGGATGTCATTGGGAGAGATGGGTAGGTGCTGGACAGGTGTACCCTCCACCATTTCTATGCCAGGCTCCTCTCCTTCCAGGGGGATGTCATTGGGAGTGATGGGTAGGTGCTGGACAGGTGTACCCTCCACCATTTCTATGCCAGGGCTCCTCTCCTTCCAGGGGGATGTCATTGGGAGTGATAGGTCGGTGCTGGACAGGTGTACCCTCCACCATTTCTATGCCAGGGCTCCTCTCCTTCCAGGGGGATGTCATTGGGAGTGATAGGTAGGTGCTGGACAGGTGTACCCTCCACCATTTCTATGCCAGGCTCCTCTCCTTCCAGGGGGATGTCATTGGGAGAGATGGGTAGGTGCTGGACAGGTGCACCCTCCACCATTTCTATGCCAGGCTCCTCTCCTTCCAGGGGGATGTCATTGGGAGAGATGGGTAGGTGCTGGACAGGTGCACCCTCCACCATTTCTATGCCAGGCTCCTCTCCTTCCAGGGGGATGTCATTGGGAGTGATGGGTAGGTGCTGGACAGGTGCACCCTCCACCATTTCTATGCCAGGCTCCTCTCCTTCCAGGAGGATGTCATTGGGAGTGATGGGTAGGTGCTGGACAGGTGTACCCTCCACCATTTCTATGCCAGGCTCCTCTCCTTCCAGGGGGATGTCATTGGGAGTGATGGGTAGGTGCCGGACAGGTGTACCCTCCACCATTTCTATGCCAGGGCTCCTCTCCTTCCAGGGGGAGGTCATTGGGAGTGATAGGTCGGTGCTGGACAGGTGTACCCTCCACCATTTCTATGCCAGGGCTCCTCTCCTTCCAGGGGGATGTCATTGGGAGTGATAGGTCGGTGCTGGACAGGTGTACCCTCCACCATTTCTATGCCAGGGCTCCTCTCCTTCCAGGGGGATGTCATTGGGAGTGATGGGTAGGTGCTGGACAGGTGTACCCTCCACCATTTCTATGCCAGGGCTCCTCTCCTTCCAGGGGGATGTCATTGGGAGTGATGGGTAGGTGCTGGACAGGTGTACCCTCCACCATTTCTATGCCAGGGCTCCTCTCCTTCCAGGGGGATGTCATTGGGAGTGATGGGTAGGTGCTGGACAGGTGTACCCTCCACCATTTCTATGCCAGGGCTCCTCTCCTTCCAGGGGGATGTCATTGGGAGTGATGGGTAGGTGCTGGACAGGTGTACCCTCCACCATTTCTATGCCAGGCTCCTCGCCTTCCAAGGGGATGTCATTGGGAGTGATGGGTAGGTGCTGGACAGGTGTACCCTCCACCATTTCTATGCCAGGCTCCTCTCCTTCCAGGGGGATGTCATTGGGAGAGATGGGTAGGTGCTGGACAGGTGCACCCTCCACCATTTCTATGCCAGGCTCCTCTCCTTCCAGGGGGATGTCATTGGGAGTGATGGGTAGGTGCTGGACAGGTGTACCCTCCACCATTTCTATGCCAGGGCTCCTCTCCTTCCAGGGGGATGTCATTGGGAGTGATAGGTAGGTGCTGGACAGGTGTAGCCTCCACCATTTCTATGCCAGGGCTCCTCTCCTTCCAGGGGGATGTCATTGGGAGTGATGGGTAGGTGCTGGACAGGTGTAGCCTCCACCATTTCTATGCCAGGGCTCCTCTCCTTCCAGGGGGATGTCATTGGGAGTGATAGGTAGGTGCTGGACAGGTGTACCCTCCACCATTTCTATGCCAGGGCTCCTCTCCTTCCAGGGGGAGGTCATTGGGAGTGATGGGTAGGTGCTGGACAGGTGTAGCCTCCACCATTTCTATGCCAGGGCTCCTCTCCTTCCAGGGGGATGTCATTGGGAGTGATAGGTAGGTGCTGGACAGGTGTAGCCTCCACCATTTCTATGCCAGGGCTCCTCTCCTTCCAGGGGGATGTCATTGGGAGTGATGGGTAGGTGCTGGACAGGTGTAGCCTCCACCATTTCTATGCCAGGGCTCCTCTCCTTCCAGGGGGATGTCATTGGGAGTGATGGGTAGGTGCTGGACAGGTGTAGCCTCCACCATTTCTATGCCAGGGCTCCTCTCCTTCCAGGGGGATGTCATTGGGAGTGATGGGTAGGTGCTGGACAGGTGTACCCTCCACCATTTCTATGCCAGGGCTCCTCTCCTTCCAGGGGGATGTCATTGGGAGTGATGGGTAGGTGCTGGACAGGTGTACCCTCCACCATTTCTATGCCAGGCTCCTCGCCTTCCAAGGGGATGTCATTGGGAGTGATGGGTAGGTGCTGGACAGGTGTACCCTCCACCATTTCTATGCCAGGCTCCTCTCCTTCCAGGGGGATGTCATTGGGAGAGATGGGTAGGTGCTGGACAGGTGCACCCTCCACCATTTCTATGCCAGGGCTCCTCTCCTTCCAGGGGGAGGTCATTGGGAGTGATAGGTCGGTGCTGGACAGGTGTACCCTCCACCATTTCTATGCCAGGGCTCCTCTCCTTCCAGGGGGATGTCATTGGGAGTGATAGGTAGGTGCTGGACAGGTGTAGCCTCCACCATTTCTATGCCAGGGCTCCTCTCCTTCCAGGGGGATGTCATTGGGAGTGATGGGTAGGTGCTGGACAGGTGTAGCCTCCACCATTTCTATGCCAGGGCTCCTCTCCTTCCAGGGGGATGTCATTGGGAGTGATAGGTAGGTGCTGGACAGGTGTACCCTCCACCATTTCTATGCCAGGGCTCCTCTCCTTCCAGGGGGAGGTCATTGGGAGTGATGGGTAGGTGCTGGACAGGTGTAGCCTCCACCATTTCTATGCCAGGGCTCCTCTCCTTCCAGGGGGATGTCATTGGGAGTGATGGGTAGGTGCTGGACAGGTGTAGCCTCCACCATTTCTATGCCAGGGCTCCTCTCCTTCCAGGGGGATGTCATTGGGAGTGATGGGTAGGTGCTGGACAGGTGCACCCTCCACCATTTCTATGCCAGGCTCCTCTCCTTCCAGGATGATGTCATTGGGAGTGATGGGTAGGTGCTGGACAGTGTACCCTCCACCATTTCTATGCCAGGGCTCCTCTCCTTCCAGGGGGATGTCATTGGGAGAGATAGGTAGGTGCTGGACAGGTGTACCCTCCACCATTTCTATGCCAGGGCTCCTCTCCTTCCAGGAGGATGTCATTGGGAGTGATAGGTCGGTGCTGGACAGGTGTACCCTCCACCATTTCTATGCCAGGGCTCCTCTCCTTCCAGGGGGATGTCATTGGGAGAGATAGGTAGGTGCTGGACAGGTGTACCCTCCACCATTTCTATGCCAGGGCTCCTCTCCTTCCAGGAGGATGTCATTGGGAGTGATAGGTCGGTGCTGGACAGGTGTACCCTCCACCATTTCTATGCCAGGGCTCCTCTCCTTCCAGGGGGATGTCATTGGGAGTGATGGGTAGGTGCTGGACAGGTGTACCCTCCACCATTTCTATGCCAGGCTCCTCTCCTTCCAGGGGGAGGTCATTGGGAGTGATGGGTAGGTGCTGGACAGGTGTAGCCTCCACCATTTCTATGCCAGGGCTCCTCTCCTTCCAGGGGGATGTCATTGGGAGTGACGGGTAGGTGCTGGACAGGTGTACCCTCCACCATTTCTATGCCAGGGCTCCTCTCCTTCCAGGGGGATGTCATTGGGAGTGATGGGTAGGTGCTGGACAGGTGTACCCTCCACCATTTCTATGCCAGGGCTCCTCTCCTTCCAGGGGGATGTCATTGGGAGTGATGGGTAGGTGCTGGACAGGTGTACCCTCCACCATTTCTATGCCAGGCTCCTCTCCTTCCAAGGGGATGTCATTGGGAGTGATGGGTAGGTGCTGGACAGGTGTACCCTCCACCATTTCTATGCCAGGCTCCTCTCCTTCCAGGGGGATGTCATTGGGAGAGATGGGTAGGTGCTGGACAGGTGCACCCTCCACCATTTCTATGCCAGGCTCCTCTCCTTCCAGGGGGATGTCATTGGGAGTGATGGGTAGGTGCTGGACAGGTGTACCCTCCACCATTTCTATGCCAGGGCTCCTCTCCTTCCAGGGGGATGTCATTGGGAGTGATGGGTAGGTGCTGGACAGGTGTACCCTCCACCATTTCTATGCCAGGGCTCCTCTCCTTCCAGGGGGATGTCATTGGGAGTGATGGGTAGGTGCTGGACAGGTGCACCCTCCACCATTTCTATGCCAGGCTCCTTTCCTTCCAGGGGGAGGTCATTGGGAGAGATTGGTAGGTGCTGGACAGGTGTACCCTCCACCATTTCTATGCCAGGCTCCTCTCCTTCCAGGGGGATGTCATTGGGAGTGATGGGTAGGTGCTGGACAGGTGTACCCTCCACCATTTCTATGCCAGGCTCCTCTCCTTCCAGGGGGATGTCATTGGGAGAGATGGGTAGGTGCTGGACAGGTGCACCCTCCACCATTTCTATGCCAGGCTCCTCTCCTTCCAGGGGGATGTCATTGGGAGTGATGGGTAGGTGCTGGACAGGTGCACCCTCCACCATTTCTATGCCAGGCTCCTCTCCTTCCAGGAGGATGTCATTGGGAGTGATGGGTAGGTGCTGGACAGGTGTACCCTCCACCATTTCTATGCCAGGCTCCTCTCCTTCCAGGGGGATGTCATTGGGAGTGATGGGTAGGTGCCGGACAGGTGTACCCTCCACCATTTCTATGCCAGGGCTCCTCTCCTTCCAGGGGGAGGTCATTGGGAGTGATAGGTCGGTGCTGGACAGGTGTACCCTCCACCATTTCTATGCCAGGGCTCCTCTCCTTCCAGGGGGATGTCATTGGGAGTGATAGGTAGGTGCTGGACAGGTGTAGCCTCCACCATTTCTATGCCAGGGCTCCTCTCCTTCCAGGGGGATGTCATTGGGAGTGATGGGTAGGTGCTGGACAGGTGTAGCCTCCACCATTTCTATGCCAGGGCTCCTCTCCTTCCAGGGGGATGTCATTGGGAGTGATAGGTAGGTGCTGGACAGGTGTACCCTCCACCATTTCTATGCCAGGGCTCCTCTCCTTCCAGGGGGAGGTCATTGGGAGTGATGGGTAGGTGCTGGACAGGTGTAGCCTCCACCATTTCTATGCCAGGGCTCCTCTCCTTCCAGGGGGATGTCATTGGGAGTGATGGGTAGGTGCTGGACAGGTGTAGCCTCCACCATTTCTATGCCAGGGCTCCTCTCCTTCCAGGGGGATGTCATTGGGAGTGATAGGTAGGTGCTGGACAGGTGCACCCTCCACCATTTCTATGCCAGGCTCCTCTCCTTCCAGGATGATGTCATTGGGAGTGATGGGTAGGTGCTGGACAGTGTACCCTCCACCATTTCTATGCCAGGGCTCCTCTCCTTCCAGGGGGATGTCATTGGGAGAGATAGGTGCTGGACAGGTGTACCCTCCACCATTTCTATGCCAGGGCTCCTCTCCTTCCAGGAGGATGTCATTGGGAGTGATAGGTCGGTGCTGGACAGGTGTACCCTCCACCATTTCTATGCCAGGGCTCCTCTCCTTCCAGGGGGATGTCATTGGGAGAGATAGGTAGGTGCTGGACAGGTGTACCCTCCACCATTTCTATGCCAGGGCTCCTCTCCTTCCAGGGGGATGTCATTGGGAGAGATAGGTAGGTGCTGGACAGGTGTAGCCTCCACCATTTCTATGCCAGGGCTCCTCTCCTTCCAGGGGATGTCATTGGGAGTGATGGGTAGGTGCTGGACAGGTGTACCCTCCACCATTTCTATGCCAGGGCTCCTCTCCTTCCAGGGGATGTCATTGGGAGTGATGGGTAGGTGCTGGACAGGTGTACCCTCCACCATTTCTATGCCAGGGCTCCTCTCCTTCCAGGGGGATGTCATTGGGAGTGATAGGTAGGTGCTGGACAGGTGCACCCTCCACCATTTCTATGCCAGGGCTCCTCTCCTTCCAGGGGGATGTCATTGGGAGTGATGGGTAGGTGCCGGACAGGTGTACCCTCCACCATTTCTATGCCAGGCTCCTCTCCTTCCAGGGGGATGTCATTGGGAGAGATGGGTAGGTGCTGGACAGGTGCACCCTCCACCATTTCTATGCCAGGCTCCTCTCCTTCCAGGGGAATGTCATTGGGAGTGAATGGTAGGTGCTGGACAGGTGCACCATCCATCCTTCTTCCTGACATTCTTCAGCCAGCCCTGGGTTCCTCCCGTTCCAGTAGGATGGGAGTAATGAGTAGGTACTGGACAGGTGCACCCTCCATCCTTCCTCTGCCAGCCCTGGGCTGCTCTCCTTCCTAGAGAATGTCATTGGGAGTGATGAGTAAGTATTGGACAGGTGCACCCTCCACTATTCCTCTTGTATCGTTCCTCAGCCAGCCCTGGGCTCATCTCCTTCCATGAGAATGTCACTTGAAGTGATGAGTAGGTGCTGGACCGGTGCACCCTCCACCATTTCTCTGATATCCTTCCTCATCCCGCCCTGGGCTCCTCTCATTTTAGGAGGATGGGAGTGATGACCAGGTGCTGAACCGGTGCACCCTCCATCCTTCTTTTGATATCATTCCTCAGCCAGCCCTGGGCTCCTGTTATTTTCAGGAGGATGTCATTAGGAGTTATTGGTAGGTGCTGGACAGATGCACCCTCCGATCTTCCTCGGGCAGCCCTGGGCTCCTCTCGTTCCAGCAGTGACATCAAATATGGAGCCTTGTCATCACTGGATGTGTGTCGCCTACAAGGTCCTCCAATTCTCTTCCCCATTAATGAACCTTCCCGTCCTTGCTCTTCGCTTACACGATGTCCATTCATCGCATAGTACACCTAGATAACAATGCTTCTCTGTATGCTATCCTCATACTGTACAGGTGTGCTTCTTAAAAATGCACCACATCTATATTTGTAGGGCTGGTTCACACCACAGCACATACGCTATGGCTCTTGCACTGAGACATGTTAAAATGCAATGTTGTAATGCATTGATGCATGTTTCCCATGCATTTTTATTGTGCTACATTATCTTGCATTGTGTAGGGATGAGCTCAGGCATGTTCTGATCCGAACAAGTAAAACTTTGGTGCAGTGCACCCGTCCCCTGCGCTCTGAGTGGTGCAATCCTCTATTGTTGTTCCATTATTTTAATAAACTTTTTAAGGATAATGTTCTGATCCTAGTCCAAACTAAGTGAACATACCAGGAAGTTTGTAATTAATCTGCAGTGGAAGCATTTCCCACCCCACACCTGCACTTAAATGAGGGACAAGGAATGTCTTTGTCACAGATGATTGGCCCAGTACTGTGATAGCTTCCTGGTTGGCTTACTCGTAGGGTTTGGATAAGGCATGAACTCAGATCCTCATCTAAACAGTCACGATCCAGAGTCAGGCTTGGAGGCCAGTAGCGAGGCACTCACCGACCAGGTTGATAAGTACAGAAGTGGGTTACCCTGGCAGATGACAAAAGCTTAGCTGAGGTGTGGAATCTAAGGACTAACTGGTGTTTACGTGAGCTCCTGATGGTGGATATGGGTTTTGATGCATTTTACTACTAGGTCGTCATCCTCAGGATTACCACACCAGAGGGTGAGCAAGCCAGAGTCCAGTAGCAGATCTATAGCAGGTAGTGATGAGCAGAAGCATAGTCAGTAAACAAGCTATTGGTCAGTAGCAAGTGGTTGTAGGTTGGGATCAAGTGGAAGCATAGTCAAGGAACAAGCTAAGGGCCGGTAGCAAAGATACAGATGGCAGCAGGAGGGACAAGCGCGAGATATTGGCTGGTGGGAGAACAATAATCTGGCAAACATGAAGTGCAAGGGCATGGCTTTAATAGAAAGTTCATGAGAGGAGCAGAGGGTTCAAAGTTCAAGACAAACCAGGTTTAAAGTAGAATCATTTGAGGTATTGTCCAGGATGCTGTTCAGCATTCCACGTCACTCCAGCAAGAAGAGCCCATGACAGAGTTTACAGGTTTAGATCTAATTCCTGACACAAACCTAGCCGAGCCATGCTGTTGGGAAGCAGTCAATGCACACAGCCAGTCATAACCAACCAAGGCATTCCCTGCCCCACAGCTGCATATATACAAGGGGCGAGAAATGCCTCAGCTTGAGATCATCAGCCCAGTACATTGACAGCTTCCTGGTGGGCTCACTCACATGGATTCAGATTGGGTATTAGCTCAAGTGTGTTTAGATCCTCATCCAAACCCATCTGATCTAAGCTGTCACTGCACGCAGCCAATCGTAACCAGCTTTCCCCTCCCCACAGCCACACATAAATAGGCGGGGAATGCCTCTGTCATCTGTTGCAGATGGGTTAGCCCAGTAGAGGGGACTCCCTAGTTGCGTGCTTGTTTCCTGTGGCATCAGTTCTCTTGCAGTTGCTGATTTAGTGTAGTGTATATAAAAGAAAAACATGCTGTATATAATAGTTGTTTGAGGACCTTGTTTGTGAGCTTTTTGCAGTGAGGGACCTAAAGTTCATAATTGTTGTGGTAAAGTTGCCCTGCGGAGGAGACAGTGTTTTTGGGATCATTACTTGCTCATGCAATGGCTAACCAAAGGACCATTTTTAAATTTTTATTTGTACTGCACAATCCTGCACAGACACATTGTGTGGGATGCACTGTTACAGTGATGCCTTGCAAAAGCCAACACAGCACATGTGTAGACAACACCAATTGAGGGCGGTGTTATTTCCCTTGCTATTGGATTATGGTTGTGTTTGGCAATGCTGCCCAGCACACTTATTGGTTTTGGTTTTAAACCGCTCTTTTGCAACACTCCAAAAGCACATTTTAAGACCATGCATCTATCATAATAGAAAGAAATCTAAACGCCCCCCCCCCTTTACAACTGAACCTTTTTCCACTTGTTTCCCTATCCCTGACTACACTTAACATGCAGAATATTATTTCTAATTGTTTCTGATCACACTTGTATGCTGTGTACCCTATGTGAAAAAGTGAATGTTTTTTCTTTTAGTGTATTTTCAGGTGTTTTGCCCTATAGACTTCAAAGAGTGCTACATGTGCTTGCACCTGAAAAACTCCTCTACTCTCCTCCCCTTGCCCGGCCCAGGAAACAAACACCTGAAGCTTGATACACAAGCAAAAACGCCGGCACAAAGCTTGTAAAACTGAACATCAGTAGGTTTACCTCCTACTCGGGTGAATGCAAGCTTAGATAACCCTTGATGTAGCCGATGCAGAGAAAAAAAAGTATGTACAAACAGCACAGTGCTTGCATTTTTATGCATGTTTTGGTGCGACTCCTCAGGCTTTCGAAAGCTTGGTCAATCCCTTGTAAAAGAGATTAAAATGTGCCTGTTTTTGTGAATTGGGGGGATTTATTGCACATCTTATTTGTATAAATATTGTATGGTCAGATTGTAATGTGAATGTTAACAGTACAATATTTCTAATACAAGTTCCATAAATACGTTTTGATATAGTCCTTAACCACTTAAGCCCTGGAAGATTTTACCCCCATTCCGACCAGGGGGTATTTTGCGATTCGGCACTGCGTGACTTTAACGGACAATTGTGCGGTCGTGCAACGCTGTACCTAAACAAATTTGGTGGTATTTGATCACCTGTGCGAATTTTTTTTTTTTTTTTTTGCGACATTGGGGCGGACAGATCGGACCCTTGACTGACTGACATTTTTGACACTTTTGGGGTTACCAGTGACATTTCTACAGTAATCAGTGCTATACATATGCACTGTTACTGTAAAAATACACTGGGAGTGAAGGGGTTAACTTTATTTGGGAGGGAGGGGCTGTGTGTGTCCCTAGGGGCGTGCTTTCTACTGTGATTGGCTGTGGCTTCAGCTGTAAGGACACTGATCAACGGATCTACATAGTAGATCCGTGTGATCAGTGTCTTTACACCGAGGAGAATGACAGGTGGCTTGTTTACACAAGCTGCCTGACATTCTCCCTCTCCCCCGCCGATCGCCTAGTGACCGGCGGACATCGGGTCCGCTGGTCACACGCGCGGGTGGGTCCGTGACCACGCGGGAGCGCGCCTCCGGGGGCGCGCACTCGCTCCCTAGACCCTCACAAGCTAGTGACGTAGCCCTACGTCACTTTGCCTGTGAGGGGCTGACTGCCGACGTAGATCGGCGTTAGGCAGTCGGCAAGTGGTTAAGTAAACTACTGCTTGGCAGTTGGGTTGGCTTTGAATATTATCTTCACTTGTGTACAGAGTCCTCTGTGTTTGCTGGTCCATAGCATTTGCATGTGACACTATTGCTAAGGTTATGCCCTTGCAAACAAAGGCATGTACAATCAATGCCTTGATACTAATCAAACTCTGTACCTGTCTGCTGCAAGGTGGCAGTATTGGCGTTGTTCATTTTAATCCTGTAAGTAAAAAAGAAATGAACATTGCTTGATGTCTTTAAATTCAGTGTTACACACTTCACAAAGAATGCAAGAAGCACGTTGGCTTGTTATCGCTGTATTTCTTGGTGCTTTAAATAGCTGGGCAACCCTTCTTCTTTTTTTTTTTTTTTTTATACAAAAGTGGCACCACAGAGAAACATACTGTTCTGTCCTTCATCTCTTCTTGCATTTGCATGGTGCATGTATGCTCGCTTAGCTGAAAATTTCTGTCAAATTTTCAATGCTGTTATCTCATGACTTGTGGGTGAGAGGTTCTACTCTATCCTGTAGTAAAAGCTTTTTCAATTATTGTTACTGGAGGCATTAAATATGTATAATGTTGCTTACTTTGGACCTTCTCCAGTGCATAAATGCATGCAAATAATTTGCATTGCACTGTGTACCTTGGATAATGTTTAGGCATGTTGGTTTTGTTTTCCTTTTAACAGAACACATTTGACCTGGTTACTTTTGCAAGATCTTAATATAATGTGTGTAAATGAAACCTAAAAGAAAGTCAGATGATGTATCAGTGATGCAACAAGAAAAAGTAGTACACAATGCAGGGGTTTTGAAGCACCTGACTGACATTGAGGAGGTTTTTCAATGGTGACAATGTAGAGGGCTCTCCATCTCTACTCAACTGTGTTACAACACCTTAGTGATTTCACTGCAGGGGAATCTGCTTTGTCACCCTGTTGAAGACATAAGTTGAAATTCTCTATTAAAGAGGAAGTAAACCCTCCTCTGACACTTTTTTACCTATAGGTAAGCCTATGATAAGTCTTACCTATAGTTACTGTAAATATCTCCTAAACATGTACCGTTTAGGAGATATTTACCTTACATGCAGCCAGTGACGTCACTGGCGCATGCGCTCTGAAGGAACGGCCGCTGGTGCCGTTCCTTCAGAGTCCCGTGCCGTGACTGTCGGCTCGCGTGCGCGGGAGTGGCGTCACCGCGGCTCCGGCCAATCAGATGGCCGGATGCCGCGATCCCGGAAGACGGGCGGCTGGACATGTCGCCCGTCATACAGGTGAGCGGGCGGCGCGGCGGGGGCTCGTTCTGAGGTAAGTATTTCATAATGAGCTAGTATGCGATGCATACTAGCTCATTATGTTTTTCTCTTTCAGGTTACAAAAATAAATATATATGGGTTTACAACCTCTTTAAAATGTTAAAATGTTACTGTTTCTTCACCATAACCTTTCAGTAAGAATTTTTTTTTCCTCTTCAAATGTGCATCTTTATCTTCTCTATTCCTGTTTAAATGCTGTAAAGTAAGAATGCTTAAAAGAAAAAAAAAAAAAAAAAAATATTTCTATCTATCTATCGCAGAATGAGCATAAGACTATAAATTAAATCAATATTTGATGTGACTACCTTCTGGCTTAAAAGCTGCATTATCTCTTCTAGGTACACTTGCGCACTTTTTTTTTTTTTTTTTTTTTAAGGAACATGGCAGGTAGGTTGTTCCAAACATCTTGGAGAACTACATATCTGTAGGCAAATCCTTCTCTCTCTTTATGTAATCCCAGGCAGACTATTGAGATCATGGCTCTGTGGGGGGCCAAACCATCACTTCCAGGACTCCTTGTTCTTCTTTACATAGAATTCCTAATGACATTGGCTGCATGTTTGTAGTCATTGTTCTGCTACAGAATACATTTTGGGCCAATCACACACCTTATTGATGGTATGGTGCATAAATATCAGCCTGTTTTTCTCAACATTGAGGACACCATTAATCCTGACCAAATCAGGCACAGTATTAAATTGATATAAGTATAAGAGGGTGATAATGCTTGCTGAGACCAGTATGCATGCATGTGAGGTAGGGACCTTAGATTGTAAGCACCTTAAGGAAAGGGACTGATGTGAATGCACAGTATGTAAAGCACTGTATAAACTGTTGGCTCTATATAATTGCAAAAGTATTATATATTTTAATGGCAAATAAAAATCTATAGCTGTCAGCTGAACCTATTTTGACTTTGTCAGTAGAGCAGAGGGAACTTTTCTTGCAATGTCATACTCCTTTTTTCAACAAATACATATTGTGTGGGTAGAGTGTGAATCCATACGCACCCTAATGAAGGAACATCGCTTGAGAGACAAATATAAAAAATTTAAGTGAGATTTTGGACTTTCATGTATTGGGTTAATAACCACTGAGCCAACAAGTTATATAAAATCATTTGTGCATGCATAGCTTTGAACATTATGCAATTTTAAAAGAAAGGGGTTTGTTTAATTAAAAACAGGTTAACAAACTGTTTGTCCAGGGTGATGTTATCTAGGATTCAAGATCCGGTTTTGTATCTTTTTAGCCAATGTGTTTCATGGACAGATCCGCTTTGTCAGGTCCTCAGATCCTGTCAAATACTGTGTAGTATTCCATCAGAGAGTGGTGGGCAAGTAGCCTGGAGAGCCTGTGGGGAACATCTCCTAAACACCCACATAGGAGCAAGGACAATACCAAATAGCTACAGAGTCTACATCGTATGCTCCCTAATACAGTAGTGTGTCCAAGAAATAGTGGATATCACAAATTGGGAAGGCCTACGTGTAATATGTCTCGGGTCTCAACAGGTTTTCTCTATTGATGTGATGTATCGTGTGTCCTCTATGAAATCTGATTTTCAATAAATAGACTGTCCTTGATAAAATTGCCAACTGTGCAGTACTTTATGCTTGCTTGAGCACCACTATCGAACTATGGTTGACTGTTTTACGGCCTGTTTACACTGAAACAAGGCTTCGGAAAGCCACTCTTTGCATGTTTCCCGCACTGCTTTGTGAGACGCTCGCGGGTGTCAATTTGTTCATGGCACCCCAAACGCATCTTGCAAACCAGGGCTGTGGAGTCGGAGTCTGAGGAAATTTTGGGTACCTGGAGTCGGCAAACAATGCTCCGACTCCGTCTCCTACTCCTACTACTCCTCCTCCTACTAAATTTAGATTGGAATTTAAAAAAAAGCAAGTTTAAATGTCCCAATTCACAAAAAGTTTATAATTAATGACTTAGTATAAGGAAACTTATAATTGAGGAGGCCAAATGTAAAAAGGAAGAACTACAGAAAGTTCTGAAAGGACGTTTTGTCTTCCTTAAAATGGATGCATGCACACGTCACGGAGTCAATTATTTTGCTATTAATGTTAGATTTGTGGATGAAAACAACAAAACCATAACACGGACCCTCGGATTAAAGGACACTCAGGCACATCACACCAGTGATTACCTTCAGAAGTTAGTGGAGGGTGTTCTAGAAGATTTTGAAATTACAAAGGAACAGATTTTATGTGTTGTGACAGATAACGCTTCTAACATGTTGAGCACAATTGAGAAGATGAAAGCAGATGAAGAAGGTAACAAACAGATATTAGAGTTAGAGGAAGACAGCTCTGCAAGTATTATTATTATTTCAGGTTCTTATATAGCGCTGTCAATTTTCACAGCGCTTTACATATACATTGCACATTCACATCAGCCCCTGCCCTCAAGGAGCTTACAATCGAAGGTCCCTAACTCACATTCATACATAGTAGGGCCAATTTTATACAGGATCCAATTAACCTACTAGCATGTCTTTGGAGTGTGGGAGGAAACCGGAGTACCCGGAGGAAACCCACGCAGGCACAGGGAGAACATGCAAACTCCAGGTAGGTAGTGTCATGATTGGGATTCAAACCAGCGACCCTCTTGCTGCTAGGTGAAAGTGCTAACCACTGTGCCACCCATATTGGAGAAAGTTTAGAAACTGAAGAGAATGCTGATATTTTTTTAGACCACTTTGTTGAAGCATTGAAGCTTGCTACTATTCATCATATGCGATGTGCTGTTCATACACTGCAACTTGCCATAAGAGATGGATTAAAAGATCGCCATGCAGCTACACGAATTGGCAAATTACGGCAAGTAACTTGCAGCCAGGGCCCCGAAAACGGATACAATTTTGAAATTTTGAAAAGATGTGCAGGAAAAGGAGCCATTTTGAATCAAACAACTCGCTGGGGAAGCACTTATTTAATGGTGAAGCGTTTGCTTGAACTTAGACTTCATAGAAGAAATGGACAATGAAAATCTTGCATTAACTGAAAGCCAGTGGACACAAACAAAAGAGCTGGGGAACCTTCTTTCTCACCCCTTCACTGTCACCAAGAGGTTGCAATGTGACGATCTAACCCCGGGTAAATTCCTCTTGGAACGGAAGAGCCTGTTATATCGCCTGAACAAAAATGGAGGGTTAATAGCTGAGGGCATTGCATCTTCAATGATGAAAAGAGTCTTTTGATGGAAAATGAAATCTTGTTAGTTGAAGAAGCCATCCTTGTTTATCCAGAGATCGTTAGTGATGTGGCCAGAATAGTTACTGCAATGCCACCCACCCAAGTCGGTGTCGAAAGATTAATACAGAGGAGTCGGAGTCGGAAGTACAAAAAACTGAGTAGTCTGAGTCGGAACATTTATCTACCGACTCCACAGCCCTGTTGCAAACGCAACAAGTTTGTTCATCTGGTTCACTTGAGAGAAAAATTAGTTTAAAAAGTTTTAGTTTAGAGTTCTTTAGGCTCCCCTGCACATGGGGCCATCCTGCTGAAATGCATCCCTCCTGACTTTTTAATGTGCCCAGAAAGGCAGGTGCAGTGTCCAGCC
The DNA here is from genome assembly GCF_965119305.1 of Pelophylax lessonae. NCBI lineage: Eukaryota > Metazoa > Chordata > Amphibia > Anura > Ranidae > Pelophylax > Pelophylax lessonae. The sequence goes on along the minus strand of NC_138769.1, from coordinate 389,577,799 downwards.
ACGTGGAATGCAGACCGTCAAAGTCTATGGTAGGCTATTGCTGGAAGGGCTAAACACTGTACCAGTCCATTACGGGAGGGACTCTTCCAGCTGATTGGCCACCTTGTGCAGGATCAAACAGCCTTTTTACACAATACAAAGGATTTACCCTTCAGGTTCCACAGTGAGCATAACAAGCATGCTTTACTGCATATACAGACTGATTTTACTGTTGTGGGTCGAGCAGCACTTTAAACCATGTACACAGGATCCACATCTGGGAATTATGCATAATGTATATTAAACTGAGGAGCCCAAATAATTTTGATAAGTATTGTTCTCCCCACCAATGAGAGAGGTAATTTAGACTAATCCTTGCTTTTAATGTTAAACTTGTCAAGAAGGAGTTGTAAGTTTTATAATGAAGATAGTCTTCCACTCTATGGTGAACTTTTTCTATACGTTCACTTTAAAAAGTACCTTCTATTGCTCTCATCTTCTACCCAAGTTTTTTATTTTTTTTTATTTTTGCATTTTTTAGAGGTGATCTAATTCACAAGATACATTCAAAATCAGTATAAATATTTTGCAAAATAAATTATTACCTTGTGTTTTTGTAATTCAGAATAGTGGCATATGAATAAAAGTGGGGTTATATCATAGGTGTAGGCAAAATATTTTTTATGGTGGTTACATTGTATGGTGGTTACATTGCAGAATGCCTCCAGCACTATGTAGACTGGACGCAAAACTGGATGATTTTCCTACAAGTAGTAATGTGCTTGGCTATAAATGGTATACTATTACCACATGACAGAGTGCAAATGTTTTCCAGGGATTTGTTCTACCTGCCTTTCTGGATCAGGAAGGATGTTTTTAGTTAGTGGTTTTGATACATAGCCTGTCAGACTGAAATGTATATCTATGTTTCTATACACGGCGGCCACGTTTGTGTAGTCCAGCGGCCATTTTCTTGTGGTTTGCCATTGGAAATAGCGGCGGCCATTTTGGCGGTGGGAGCCCCTTCTCATCCCCTGGTGCTGACTCCTGAATCATTTTATTCCTGAATGTGTAGTGCAGATTCTCCTGGTGGCTGCAGGTGCCTGTTTTTGTGGGTTCCTCTCCCTCTTTGCTGAGGATCACTTGGTGCTTTGTGGCTGGCGACCGGGTGGTACTGCCAGCCCCGTGAGGGCTGTCCCTTAGCAGTGTTTTACCCTTTTTGTGGTGTCCCCATGGTGACTCATGGAGTCTTTGGAGCACAAAAAGGGTGCCCTGCCTCCTCTATCTCATCAGATCCTGAAACTGATTCGGCTGCCACGCACGTGGATCACCCTGCTGGGTCTGCAACTACGCGCCTGGAATCCTGATAGTGAGGATGATCCCTCTACGTCTGCGACCGCACACAAAAGGGTGCGCTGGTGGATGCACTGATTGCATCTGTGTATGAGCCCTGAAGGAGGATGCAGCTGAAGCTGCGACGGAGGCACAGGTGCCCTTTGGCACTCACAAGCCATCCACCGTGGCAAAGGTGTTTTCTTTCCTTTCCCTGCCTATTTTTGACAAATTGTCGCTAAAGAGTAAGGACGACCAAGGCGTCCCTAAGTGCTTTACTAGACGTTACATACCCCCCCCCCCCCATGAGGAGTCCCTTCTTAAGAAGTGGGCTGTGCCACCGGTGGTGGACCCTCCGGTTTCCAGATTAAACAGAGCAACCATGATTCCAGTTGGAGTCCCCCTGCCTTTAAGGATCCGGCTGATCAGACTTCAAAAAAGGCCTTGACTGATCTTTTTAAGAGATCGCCTGTTTGGAGCTAACCTGGAAGGTCTCACAGGTGGGAAGAGTGCTTTTCTTCCGCAGGCTACTGAGGGCAAGGAACCTTGTCATAGACGAGAGCCTTCCTTCTCAGTCTCAAAGTGTGTTGGTTTTTTTTTTTTATTTTTTTTCGTCCCTCAAGGTCCACTGACAAGGGCTCGAAGCCTTTCAGAGCCTCTTCTGGAGGATCCAAACGAGCCTGGTCTGGCAAGCCAAGATCGGGCTTCTCCAGACCCGGGGACAAGGCTCCTTCTGCATGAAGGTGTGCCCTCACCTGTATTGGGGGTGGGGGAATGTCTTTGCTGCTTTCTGGACCTGTGGACTTCCCGGGTGCCAGACAAATGTAGGTCCACAAAGTAATTTGGTCCGGCCACAAGATCGAGTTTCGCTCTTGCCCCCCCGGCAAGGGTTTTTCCTTCCAACTTGCGCCTGTCCCCAGACTGCTTACGGGGCTTGTTTGGGGAGGTACAAGACCTGTTCCTTCAAGGGGCGATTGTCCCGGTTCCAACCTCAGGGTTTTTACTCAAACCTGTTCTCGATTCCCAGGAAGGAAAGCAAAATGCGTCCTGGACCTCAAGGAGCTAAACTGCTTTGAGCGGGTACAGAAGTTCAGAATGGAGTCCATTCGAACTGTGGTGGCATCCCTGCGTCAGGGATTTCCTCGCCTCTATCTATATCAAAGATGCCTACCTTCACATTATAAAATATGTGCCAATCACCAGCGTTTTTTATTTGCTTTGCTGTTTGAGAGGAGCATTATCAGTTTGTGGCATTACCCTTTGGTCTCACATTTGCTCCTCGGGTCTTCACAAAAGTGTTACCCCCGTTGCTAGCTTTGCTACGCCAACGGGTGATTGCGGTACTGGGCTACTTGGACTTCTTGGACTATCTTCTTCTGCGAGCAGAGTCTCCCTAAGCTCTGGTGGAGATCACAATAGGAACTCTGCAGGAGTTCTGCTGGATTCTGAATTTTCAGAAGTCTGCCCTGGATCCGTCCACCAGGACTTATCCATGCATGCGCAGACGAGGGACGCAGCGGCCATCTTGTTGGTGGGGAAACCAACGATTTGCCTGTGAATGTGTGAATTCGCTGTAACAGAATGCTGAAACTTGGACACTTTGCTGTAAGCTGCTCTCTTTATTTCTCTATTAAACGTGTTAAGACTTGCTACACTATGATTATTTTTATTTATTTTTCTTGCGAGTGGCGAGGACATCAAGGTTTAATCTAGACCACCATACCAGGAAGCTGAGAAGAGTGGATTTCACCTGCCTTCCATATATTTGTATTGTTGGCACTGCATGACCCTTTCGGGTCTAAGTTGTTGGTAAGAGTATCTAGTGACTCTACTTGGTGGTGGATCCTTTTTCTCTCCCTGCACTTCTGTTGGACTGGTGTGGATATCATCCCTCACGAGGACTCTCACACTGTTAGATTGGTCTACTTATATCTGAGATTAGCGTGACACCTTCTCACTACATTAAACACAGTATACAGCTCCAAATAAAAAAAAAAGTGTCTGTCTGCATGGCTTTCTTCTAAAACGGATTTTAAAAAAAGGATTTTATACCTTCATTTTAGGACAATGGGCAGAACAGGGACCAGCTGCATTTTGATCAATGTATGGGCAGGTTGGTTGTACACAAGTCGATCTATCAGTTGACTTGTGTACAACCAGCCTGTTAGAATATTTTCTCCCTATCAGAGGTGCTGGCTATAGCTGGTGGTACTGATCAGTGTATTCTGACATTGGGGGAAGTCTCTCTGCTGTCCGAATACAATAGCTCAGTAGGAGGGATTCCTCCCCATCCACACTGAGTGCGTGGATAGGGCAATCGAGTCATTTCCTTTCGTTCAGCCCGCTTGTTGAACGGAAAACAAAATGACTTCTGTATGGCCAGCTTGTATCTGTTGTAAAGCATTCTAGATGTACAAGTCACTTAAAAGCAAAAGGGAATGGTTTGCATACCTCTCCACTATACTGAGGAACACTCCCTCCCCCTTTATTTTGTGGATTGGTGATGGAAGTAATACATGAAGGCACCTTGTATTTAAAGAAGGCTTTGCTGTGATTTTTTTTTTTTTTTTTAAGCCAGCCTTGTGATCTACATCTTTTCTCAAATGCACAGCCAGACAGAAATATTAGCCTGTGGCTTCTTGGGTCACCTCCCTGCTTTCAGCCCCCTTATTGGACCTTGGATTAGCATTGCCAACTATTTTCAGTAAACGTGGAGCTGGCCCAGAGATCTTACTAATTAGCATGGTGATAGATGGAGGGGATGTATATCTATATTCACAAGAATAGCTGGACAAAAGTCTTTGCCTGGTTAAACAGTAAACAAATAGCATATATTGTATGCATTTTGAGTGTTTTTGCCTGGAGTTCCACTTTCATTCTGTATAGGATTAAAATGATTGCTTAAACCATATGAATTAAACTATGCCAGTTTTAAAACCACAAATTTTAAAGTGTTGAACTACATTGTATTATTAAATTCACCCCCTCCTTGTGTTTCGTTTCTAGACTAGGTTAGTGAGCTCATGCGTGGCCTGAGTTAGCCCTGTACGTTTCTTGCGTGCACTGAGGCTGTCCCAAAGCATTCATGCATGTTCTGAGAATCCCCCAGAGTGTCCAGGCTCCACGTATTCAAGATTCACCTCCTGTCCTGGAATAGGGGAGCTCATGTCGATGTGTATCATGTGCTATGACTGTACACAGATTTGACCAGTCAAAGTCCTTACTTTCTGCTTCTTGCACAGCAAGAGCCATTTCATGAATTTTCCTCCCACTCTGAGTGGTGTAACATTTTCCTTGAAACAGGAAAAACATAAAGGTTCTAACAACAAAATGTTTTGTTTGAATGTAGCTTGTATTTCCCCTGCATTTTTACATTTCTGTCATTCTGTCTCCCACTCCATTACTCTGTTTAAAAGTATGTAGAGGATTTATGCAAAAGTGAGGCACTGATAATAACATTTTGTATTTATGTTTTGGTTGCAATTACCCATGTTTGGCTGCTAGGAAGGATAGACAGCAGGTGTTTGTATGTGGTCTGTGTAAGAAAATATCATCCTCATCTTTCTTTCTTCCTTTTGTTTATAGAAAAAAAAAAAAAAAATTTTTGGTGTGTAAAATTGAATTTCTTGGAGCCTAGTTGATCCAGTGACTGTTACATTTTTCACTGTAAAAGGGCTCTTTCACACTGGCGTTCCGTTTTTTATCTTCGTCCCTTTTTTTTTTTGTTACGAAACAGACACTGATGACAATTTTTACATCAGTTTTTCTGTCCGCCGACGTCCGGTTTTCTATCCGCCGACGTGTGTTTTTTTTTTTTGACTCCTAATTTCCCATGTCACTTTGCTCTTCCCCAGCATGCATTGGGTTTCCCATGCTGCTTTGTGGTCCCAGTGAATGACTCGGTGTGCATACAGTGTGTCCCCTTGTGTTCTTGCGTCTTTTCTTGTGATTTATATCAAAGCGAGCAATGGCCCCTTCCCGATTTTGGGATGATGTCACATGCCTTATGCTCCTGTATTATGTGAGGGGAGTGGAGAGCCGGAGGAGGAAGACTGTTCAGCGAAAACGTCGCACCTATTGGGCTCATCCTATGATGCTGAAGAGGCCCTCTGAGGGATTTCTTTCCCTACACTATGCGGATTTGAGACGGTATCCGGTTAAATTCTTCAATTTCACTCGAATGAATATAACGACATTTGATTTTGTCTTGGAGAAATTGTTACCACATCTTCAGCGGATGGACACCAATATGAGACGCAGTGTGCCGCCAGCGGAGCGTCTGCTAGTGACTCTCGGGTAAGTCAGCTGCTGTTGTCATGCTATAAAGAGGCCCCCAACTCTCCTGTCGCAATAATGTTTCTCAATAAGCTAACTACAACCCACCTAGCCCCCTAACTTTAGCTGACACACTGCCCTCATATTTCGTAGGACATCATATACGTTTCTAAAAATTAAAATATACTTGTTAAATTTACTCACTGGTCACCTTATTAGACTAATGTAAAATTAGCCAACCACATAGCTACCACTCACTGACTTTGGGTGAGGGCGGTGTCCAATACTCAAGGGGCAAATGTCAGATAACATGTAATTACCAACTAAAATGTACTTTTCCGTTAATTCTTGTCTAATTTCCTTATGCCTAGGTTTCTTGCATCCGGGCAGACATTTACGTGTCTGAACCATTATTTCCTATTGGGGATCTCCACAATATCGATGATCGTTCATGACACCTGCAAGGCCATATGGGAGGAGCTAACACCAATTGCAATGCCTGTCCCTGATACACATGTGTGGTTGCAAATATCTGAGGGATTCCTGATGAAGACCCAATTCCCCAACTGCCTTGGTGCCCTTGACGGAAAACATATGCGGATTAGAATGCCTCCTGGATCAGGCTCCAGTTATTTTAATTACAAAAATTTTTTTTCATTGGTGCTGATGGCTATCTGTGATAGCAACTATAAATTTGTTATGGTGGATATTGGGGCATATGGTAGCTCTGCATATGGGTAGAAGGCTGTTAGACGGACGTCTGAACCTACCTGCTGACAAGCCACTGCCAGGAACATCTGGACCAGCTATACCTCACGTTTTTGTGGCTGATGAAGCATTTGCCCTCTCACGTCACCTTTTTAAGGCCATACGCCAAACATAATCTAACAAGCCAAAAAAGGATTTTTAACTAAAAGACTAAGTAGAGCAAGAAGGCTTGTTGAGTGCACATTTGGAATCTTAACAAACAAGTGGCCCATTTTCCATAGTGCCATTCAACTAAAAGTGGATAATGCCGAAGAAGTGATCAAAGCATGCTGTGTGTTGCACAATATCGTACGTGATAAAGAAGGCTTCAGCATGGATGATGAAGATGAAACACATTTGCCCCCTGTGCAATATGGTGGACTGCACCCGAACCATTCAGCTCTTGCTCTACGAGATAAATTTGCGGATTATTTCATGTCCCCTGAAGGAGAGGTTCCATGGCAGTATGCCCATATGTAATCTGTTTAAAGATTGTAACTGCACTTATTTTCCTTTTGTTCATTAAAAGAATATTTTCCATTTGTTCAATAAAAGAATAAAAACTAATTTTTTGTCAGAAATATTTTTTTTTTTTTATTGAAACAGCATCACACATAACAACCATTTCACTTTGTGTGATTTTAACATGAAAAAAAAAAGAAAATTCAAACTCAAGTCAACCTTATAAGTTGTGATAATAGGGACTTGGAGCATTCCCAAACTGCGTGGATTAGGAAGATGCAGATGTTTGGGCCTGGGACATGTAGGAGTCCTGTGAGCTTGACGTTTGCTGGCTGCTGGTGGGGTTTGACTGGGTGAATGGTGGTGCATGGGATGGGGGTCCACATGGTGGGAGGGTATGGGTTGGCATCCTATTATATGGCAGAATTGGGTTAGGGGGGTAGGATTGATTATAGCCATAATGGCCAGATGATGTACTCGGCATCATTGGATGCTGGACTGGCCTTTGCTGTAAATGGTATTCAGGTATGGGTTCCCCAGCTATTGCAGCTCTTATACATGTTATGGTTACATGTGATATCTGCATTTGTACCTCCATTTTTTTGTTATTGGGGGTCTGGACCAAATGATATAGGCTGCGAAGGAATGCAGCATCAGTTATTTGGGTCTTGGAAGGGGTCCATGGATTCAGCCCTACGCATGGCCCTCATATCCTCCATGAACCCCATCGTGGCAGTGTCCATCGGTGTTGGTGCAGCACCTCTTTTTTGGGACCCTCTAGAAGCTCTGGGAACCTGTACAGTAGGGAAATTTGTTAGAACATTTGTCTTTACTAAATGTTTACAATAGGGGCTTTGGTTTGGTAAAATTCACTTACGGACACATGTTGTCTTTGCGTGCGGACTTGAACATGTTGAGGAGACACCTGTGCAGAAGTTTGAGGCTGTGATTCGTGGTCACTTGTGTCAGCCTCTGCTTCGGTGATGTCTTCCCCCTCCTCTTCAGTTTCTGTAATGTTGGAGCTGGTGCTGTAATACAATACATTGATAAATGATTTGTCCTACTTTTCAAATTGATTAAATTTTACGTAGAATGACAGCTTAGTACTCACGGTCTTAAGTCCATTACATTACGCAGGAATGAGAGCATCTCAAAGGACTTCTCCGCCTCTGACTGACTCCTGCCCCACTTCTGCTCTCCTCAGCCTCATTGTGGAGTTCCCTCCTATAGCGGTCCCTTTGTGACCTCCATCTCGTGATGATTTTTTGGCCTATGAAAAATGGATAATATGAACTTAATTGCATGACAAAATGGATAATATGAACTTAATTACATGACCACAAGTCTCAGCAAGCGAACAGTGAAAGATACGCTAATATAACTTTACATTTCACCTATCTCTCTCTTTTAGCATGCTGAGACTTGAAGTCCACCCATATGTCACAATTAGGTGGACCACAAGTCTCAGCATGACAACCCCACCCTCACATCCCCCCAAAAGATACACTTACCACATATGCGACGTTGCCTATCACTCAATGAAGGCCAGTTGGGGGTCACGTCCTTGAAAATTTCCTCCCACAGCCTGGATTTGGTGATGCTGTCGCTATACTCTGTGCAGTGTTTGTCCCAAATGCCAGGCCTGGCATGTACTAGTTGGATCAGCCGTTCGTGGGACACATCACGGGCCATGACTGCTGGTTGTAGTCCAAATTGACTTGGGGTGTGGTAACTGGTGGTTGTTGTCACTTCCTAGACCACTACCTGGGTCAAAGTTTAGATATTATACTGTATTTTATTGAGAAAAAAAAAAGGATATGATCGAAGCGGATGTCAGCGGATGTTATCCGCTAACATCCGTTTTGCGTCCGTTAAGTTTTTTTTTTTTTACGGAGGAAAAATAGGGTTCTCTTCCGTCCAAAAAAAAGGACATGAGCGGACCGGACGCTAAATGGATGTTAGCGGATGTACATCTGCCGACATCCGCAATACCATTGACTTGCATTATGTCCGTTTTTCATCCGCAATCGGAAGGGATGAAAAACTGACATACAGAACGCCAGTGTGAAAGAGCCCAAAGTAGAACTCCAGGATTTTCTTAAAAAAAAAAAAAAAAAAATGCTACTTTTGCATCTGCCAAGATGCATAAAGCAGTTTTTACTGCAATGCTCACCTTCAGTCTCCTGCAGTACTTCTCTGCAACTAGAAATAGATGTCCCTAGTCTTTTGGGTTGAACAGTGACCAGTGTCATTCTAACCATTTCCTGTTGGCTCACAATACCCCTGCATCAAAAGATTCAACACCACAGAGGAAGAGGAAGGACTCATGATGTCACTTGACTAGCCTGAAGAAATAGAGCTGCTTATGGTGGTTTGAGGGAAAGGCTGTTTACCCCATGATTGGCCGTGATCCATTCACAGCCAATCACAAATGTAAACACAGAGCGGTAACTGGCTGTTGCCACTGTGAGGAGAGAAGTGCCAGGAGCAGTGAGTTACTGATCTGTGTTTGTCAGTGACCTGCACAAAACACAGAGAACCTGTCCCATCAGCAGTGTACAGTCCTCAGCTGTGTTACGGTTACCCCCCCATTGCACCTGTCACCCAACAGTGACCACATCCATGCCCATAAAGTGCCCCTGTGCCCATAAAGTGCACCTGTCACCATCCGAGACTGCCATCAGTACCGTCAGTGGTGCACCTGTCCCGATCAGTGCCATCACCCATCAGTGACCGTCACCAGTCATTCATCAATGACTGAAATCAGTCACACAACAATCACCCATCGGTGACAATCACCTGCCACCTATCAGTGCCCAAAAAAGTTCACGGGTCACCATCACAGACTTCACCGTCAGCGGTTCACCTGTCACCCATCAGTGACTGTCACCCATCAGGTGACAATAGGGACACTAGGGGTCCTTAAAAATAATTCTAATTTGCAAGGTTTTTCTCTTCCTGTTTGGCTATGGGACAGGAAGTGAAAGAAAATCTCCAATGGTACACAGATGGTGGAAAAAAAAATCTGACGGGTTATAACCCTCCCTTGCTGTATCCAAAATAACAAAAGTATTTTGCCTATAAACACATTTTACACATTCTACTTTAACATAACCCTCTCACCAGATTGACAGTGCTGCTGTCCACGGGTCTCTCTGTTGTTCCTTCATAGAGCGTGGAGACACCCTAAGATAGAGAATGTTTTACTGGCCAGTTCACCAGGTAAAAATAAAGAAAAAGCCTTTAAAAAATAAATGACTAAATAAAACAGCCACCACATTTTAGCCTGGGTTCACATTATTGTGAACAGACACTGCATGTGATTTGCATGGCAATGCTGTGCAGATCACATGTGATCTCTGTGCAATGCGAATTCAGTTGTATGACTTCACTTGCATTGGATTGGCACAGAAAAGGTGCAGGAAAACCAGTTACATTCCCAGGAAGGCCAAAAATGCTATCTGTCACATAGGCTGTACTCTCAACCAAACTGTCAAACCATCCAATGGCTGGTGTCATAGCTGATCACATGTGTAGCATCCTGGCAGTTAAAGATCAGAGGCCAAGATGGCAGCTTCCTTGGCTGAAAAATATGAGGGTTTACTTTTAGAGTATAGTGAAAATGTAAAATCATTTATTTATTTTAACATTATATTTTAATTATTTGTAACCTATTCCTATTATGCTGAACAATCCTTGAAGTTTGTAAACTTGCATTGCAAAGATCCTCACACATTTACGTATCCACCTTACCCTGTGGGTAGACACTGCAGTGTCACATTTCAAACCCTGACTTCTAAACGACAGTGGTGCTAAAACGAGAAGTTTCAGGAGGAGGAGTCAGTACAGCAATTGCTGCTTGCAGGTGCCATGGGATGTGAGGTCTTTAAAATTGAAATGAAACAGCAGAGGAGAAGCTGCAAAGCATTCAGTTGTGGAACCCAGAGATATCAGGTGACAGGCAGCACTCACAACATGAAACATTGATTTTTTATTTACTCTTATACTGGATTGTCAAATACAACTATTGTTGTTTGTATTGCTATTACATTGTTGAGATTATAAATGGAAAGTGTATGCTGTGACTATAGATCTTTTAGCCCTCGTTCACACTGAACGCAGCTTTGAAACTCGCACGATTTCAAAGCCACATTTCACTCCGATTTCAGGGGCCACTTCAAAGACATCTGTGCAGCTTCATGGTTGTCCGTCAGATTCAACCAATGTGAATATATTGGTTATGAAGCAAGTAGAGAGAGATGAAGTTGGGCTGCACAGATTGAGGAAGTAGGCCTGCTCTTAGACATGTGAGCAGCTGGGGAAATTCTGGTTGCAATTCTTTATGTAGAACTGTCTTTAATCATTAGCACTGATTGATTTTGCTTGATGCCTGCTCTAAGATTCTCTCATTAAGTAGAATAGCTGTAAGAGGAGCTTTACTTGGAAACTACAATTCCTTATTTCATTTCTAGATTATTGCAGCTCTTTACAGGGTCTTTGGTAAATGTGGATTCATATAAACCAGGGCAAGAGACATCGGAAATGTGGTTTGATGCTATCTACAGTGGGTGTTTAAAATTCAGCTTCCATGAGGAAGGACATATACTAAATATTAGTGTCAAAATAGTACAGTGCAATCGTCTATCTCAATATTGTACTCTATATACAAAATCGTTACATATGCATAAACCTAATGATCTGTGACAAAGTAAAACCAGCTTAAGTGAAAGCTTAAATAAAGAATCCAAATTCATATGCACAATATATCAGGAGTAAAGAAAAAGTCCAAGAACAGTGAAATCATCCAGGGAAAGTCAAGGAATCAAAAAAAAATGTGCTCTTGCCTCCTCTGTATAGCAATCAACTGAAAAACAGCTGCTCATGTAGTCCACCACCAGTATTCACTAGCAGCTCGCCTCCAGCTTTGACTCCTGTTTCACCAAAGAGTAAAAGTGCACTGTGCCCCCCCCCCTTGGGGATTAAAGGAGCTCTGTGTGGATGGATGGATTTCCCTGGGCAATTCAGGATACCACTCTCTCCTTAATGCAATGCTTATATATTACTCAGTCATTTAAGACAAAAGACATACCATCTAGTGCTCTCCGTAAAAACAGATTTATTGTAACATAATAAAATTGTCTCGCTCACATTAAGCAGCCCTGAAAGCCATGCCAGCTATGCAAAACATAGTGATATCCCCTGGCTAGCAGCCGTCTGATCGGTAATGGTCATAAGGTGAAGTCAGCTCCTGCCTCCAAAATACAAAATACTCCTGCATCCATATACTAAATATTGAACGATCCACAAGGGTTAGCATACATCCTGTTGTGAAATCACATTGAGGTCTTAAAAAAAAAAAAATATATATACCTGTCGTGAGAAAGATGAGGCTGTTGTTGCTGGCTAGCTTTTGAAGGTTCTGGTTGCCTTCCTGTGCCTTTTTTCAATACTTTTACGGCACAGTCCTAAAAAAAAAAAAAAAAAAAAAAAGTGAATAAGTCCCAGTATCTCCTTACTTGTTACAGGTCATTAACTCTGAAAATATTAAAGCTGAAGTTTTAGTTAAACATTTTTTTTTTTTTTTTCTCTACAGCTTTAGTTACTTATCTGTAATGAAGTATGCAATATGCAGACTGCTGGGTTCTGAAGAAATCTTCATGGCAGGGCTGCCCTCTCCCCTTCTTGCTGCTGAACTTTTGATGATGTTGAGGTTAACCGCTTCAGATCTCCAGGCTCAGCTGCACCAAAGATACAATGGGGACACTCCGCCTTCTGCCCTCTCCTCTATTGAGAAGTTCTTTCATTGATGGACTTGCCTTTAACATAATCTGTGAATGGAGTAGAGTCTGATTAGTAACAGGATTCTCTTTGGAGACCTGAAGCTGTTATCCCCCACATTGCTGGTTGTTCAGCTGCAAGAGGATGACAGGAAAGCCCTGCAGTAAAGATTTCTACTGAATCCAGCAGCCTGCACATCATGGGATATGCTTTATCACAGGTAAGTGATATATTGCATCTTCCTCCAAAGTGGCATCCTCTGTTGGCACAAATATGCAGGATATTTGTTTTTATGAAGATATTTCTAGTTTCTCTAGTTTTCATGCTAGTAATTGCAAAGTTTTTGGGACATCAACAATTTTAAGTGATAAATTTTTTTGCTTTTATCTATGCACTGAAAACTTCACAATTTAGCAATTGCACCTGTTTATAAAGTTGAGCAGTAAGTTCTTAACGAGTCATTTAACAAATCCTGGCAAATAGCAGCTTGGGCAGAACTTAAGACTTCTAGCTGAAGGTGTACAGTATGTGTCACAGGAATGGGTGTAAAGTCTGTATTTGCTAACTTTAATTCAGAAAACCTTCCGTCTTTAACGTGTCAGTTTCCTGTACTTTATTATTATATATACTATATATTCCCTGAGGGAGGGGGGGTCCTAAATATGGTACCATAGATATCCATTCAGGATTTAAGGGAAATTCTAACCGAACACTGTGTAAAGATTGCAACTGCATAAGCTATTGTTTGATTAGCTTATGCCATACTATTTATATTTTACTATAATTGTTAGACTGCTTTGTACTGTATGAAGGCCTGTTCACATTTTGCGTGCCTTAAACATATAAGTATAAACATATCCCTAGGGGATGATGGTGTCATTTTTACTGGCAAACAACTGCTACTGCAAAGACTAGCCTTAGGGCTAATTTATGATTGACACAATAACGTGACAATGACTACAATATTAAACCTAGGAGCACATCTATATTTTAGTAGCTTAAGGTGGTTGTAAACCTTGGAGATGGAAAATTAACAAAAACTATCTTACTAGTGTGTACTTGCCTTGATCCAAAGAGCTTGGGTTGATTTCTGCCTGCTCTGCCATTTCTCCATTATCTGCATGGGTCCTTTTTGGCAGTCTAAGGGTGCATTCACACCTGCAAATGCACCCTGCCTGCAATTGCCAGAACCCTAGCAGGGATTCTCGCAATAAGCTGTGTGTAGGTAGCCCCATTGAAATAAATGGGAGTCTGCTGATTCTTGCAGCTAATCGGGCTAACTTGCATTTAATCACTCATGCAGTGATTACATGTGAGTGGGGGTGATTAGCTGCAAGAGCTGCCAGCCTCCTCTTTCTTTCAAAGGGCTGCCTACTCGCAGCTAATCATGGGAACTCCTGCTGAAGTTCTCGTATCTAATCGCAGGTAGTGTGCATTCATAATCCTAAGAGATGAAGAAAAAGGAGAGATGTGGGGGGCGCTCTGGTGAGGAACGCTGCCTGGTCTTTTGCTGCAGTGAAGAGCAGGCACTGAGGGCAGCACTTGTGTGAGAAGAAGCAGCTCTATAGGATCATAGAAAGAAAGAAAGGCGCCTCAAATGCAGTATTAAAAAGACTTATTGTGTGACTCAAGGGATTAAAAACACTTACAAAATGGCAGAGATAACCGGCCATGTAATTACTGTTCTCTTGTTCGCTGTGTCCTCGGTCTACTGGGTAAGGGAGGATGAGAGAGCCGTCTTGCAGCTGTCTGGATTCCCTGGTGACATGGAGGAACAAGGAAGATGAGAGGCAGATGGTGGCCTGAGTACAGAAACCAAGCTGGAACGCATGTGGCCGATGTGGCGTCGGGTGAGGGTGGTGGGCGGTAACTCCTTTCGGAGCATGCGCGGTTCCTTCGTCAGACCTACGACCATGTTAGTTCAGTGGGCTTATGAGAGAAGAGGGGGGGAGGAGAAGAGGAGGGGGAAGAGCTAGTTGATTGGATGGAGAAGGGGGAGTGGAGTGGGCTTGCCCGTAAATGGCTGTGGAAGTGTATTGCCAGGAGCTCAAATTGGCAACAGCTGTAAACAGGCATACAAATATGATCATACCATGGCACTGATATAAATGGAAAAATCTAATTCCTAGGTATCCGGAAATGGAGGAAAAAGGGAAAAGGTGTACGGAAGTGGAGGAAAAGGGCTTGCTCATGTATGTATGTATGTATGTGGGAATGTAAAGATACATGGAATCTCAGGGGGATAGATTATATATATATATATATATATATATATATATATATATATATATATATATATATATATATGCGCTGTCCTGTTTGAAGCGGCAGTCACAAATAGATCCACATTCTGGTGGAACGATTAGACCACAGACTGCATTGCGATATGACCCATGGTTATTTGCGGTCCTACGCTTCCGCTTTGGTCTGGCTAAAATCCAGTGGGCTATCCTTTTTTCTGGCCTTTTTGGTCACCATTCTTGACCACCATTCTTGACCTTATCAGATCCACAGTTGCGATCGACTGAGCAAAGGAATGGACATTTTTTTTGTTTTAATGACTCTTCAGCTGATAGTATGGGCCTTGGATGCACTGGTTGTAAGAAAGATTGTACCCTAATCCATCACCCCAGAAGAAAGAGGAAAAACTCTGAAACGCATCGGGTGTGTTTTTGTAGGATTTTACGTGTACCTTTGCTTTCAACCACCATGCCATTATGTGAAGTGGCTTTACCTTTTTCTGGTTCCTAGTTTTTGTCCTTTTGTATCAGCTTGTTGTTTTAAAACCAATGTTCAATAAATGTTGTACTTTTTTTATATAATCTTTTAACTGACTGTTTACTTAAATACAATTTTATAGGCCCTTAAAGTCCCACTCAGAGGCACCCCTTGTCCTTTTAGTATATATCACAGGTAGTTTAATAGTGTGGCATGGTAGGTGGGAATGTAAAGCTACATGGATATCACGATTATAAAAAAAAAAAAAAAATATATAATATATATATATATATATATATATATATATAACACACAGTATCTCACAAAAAGGAGAACACCCCTCACACACATTTTTGTAAATATTTTATTATATCTTTTCATGTTACAACACTGAAGAAATTACCCTTTGCTACAATGTAAAGTAGTGAGTTTACAGCCTGTATAACAGTGCAATTTTGCTGTCCCCCCTTATATAACTCAACACAGCCATCCATGTCTAAACTGCTGGCAACAAAAGTTAGTACACCCCTAGGTGAAAATGTCCAAATTGGGCCCAAATAGCCATTTTCGCTCCCCCCCGGTGTCATGTGACTTGTTAGTGTTACAAGGTCTCAGGTGTGAATGGGGAGCAGATGTGGTAAATTTGGTGTTATCGCTCTCTCTCTCTCTTACTGGTCACTGGAAGATCAATATGGCACCTCCATGGAAAAGAACTCTCTGATCTGAAAAAAAGGTGACCTGGAGAAATGAGGAAGTGAAGAGGCAGATGGCGGCCCGGGTTCCAGAAACCAAGCTGGAACGCACGCGGTCTATGTGGCATCAAGTGTGGGTGATAACACGTTTTGGAGCATGCGTGGCTTATTCGTCAGACCTACGGCCATGTTAGTTAAGCGGGCTTATGAGAGAAGAGAGGGAGGAGAAAGAAGGGAAGAGCTAGCTTATTGCATGGAGGAGAAGGGGGAGGGGAGGGGTTAGCTCGTAAGTGGCTGTGGAAGTGTATTACCAGAAGCTCAAATTAGAAACCGTTGTAAGCAGACATACACATACACCATGGCCACCCAAACATCATGGAATTTCATAAAGAAGTGGAAGCGCAGAAATATACAGTACTAGAAACCTTGTACTCTGTATTCCCCACTACACTTTTTATGCCTATCAATAAATTCATGCACCCCTGGTACAAAGAGTTATCTACTCTTTTCAAAAAATTTTGAAAGCGTGTAGCTCCGCCAACAACCAATGGATGGATAAGTTCTTCCTTGATAAATACCATCCTGCACACATCTTACCTCGAGGCCTAAGAATACTTAAAGATTGCTCATTCCTGGACACCTCAAATGAGAAAGAATGGCTTTCCCTTGCAGAATTTTGTACCCAGAAATGGATCAAAATCATTGATTAGAGACTGATCAGAAATGACACAATGATAAAACAAGTAAAAAATCCTTTCAGAGGAGATCCTAAGCTTCACTAACCGACTGCAGGACTGAGGGCATACTACTTAAAGAAAAACACCAAATATCTAGAAAACAAACTTTTATTAAAACTAAGTTGGGAAAATTCAGACGTGACCTAGATGACGATTACAACAATAAAAATCTTCTGGCAACTTCATAACCATACTACAATACCCTCACTTTGATATCAACCCCTCTGTCATAACCACTTCCCAGCCCCCACTCGCCCCTATGAAAAACAAATCACTTACTAACGATAACCTCCTACAAAATGAGAACCACCCAATCTTACCTAAGGCTCACCATCATCCAAACAAAAAAAAACACATACTTCTAGACCTCCCAATAACAAACAGAACAATACCTCTGCTCCAAACCATAACCCCAACCATAATCTTGTGTATAAAGATACTTTTTATTCCCAGCAGATTAGACGACAATCGCCCACTATGGGTCCCCATGCCCCCAATGCAGCCACATATCAGAAACCAGGTACCTTCACCCAAAACACACTTGACAACCATACCTCTCTACCTGTTGACAAGCCCATGAACAACATCCACGCTTCCTCCACAACCAATAACTCAACAACAACCGAAAGTCCTACAAAGGATATTTCCTCAGCAGTGTCTTTTTTAGGACCCAGGCTCCTCCAAACGAAAACATACCAGTGAAGATGCCCAAGTCAACACACCAGAAAACCCAGACTACAGTAAAAATCTTCAACCTGTCATCCCACAGGAGACCACCATACTTACACGTGGCCTAATGTTCGCACCTACCATACAACCCAGCGCTTTTTAGCTGTTAAAAGATTTAAATTCATCCATAATCTAAAAATCAAACATTTTTATAATATACAAACCGCCAAAAAAGGAGCTCCATCCTCTCCTGCAGAAACCAATATTGCCACCCTCACATGTGACCTCATTATAGATGAAAAAAATCACCCTGGAGATACTAGACAAGCTCTACCAAGAAGGGACAAGACCCTTCCTTAATCCAGATGACCCAGAACTAGATGCCCTCCTCTTCACCCAGCACCTGATCACACCATTCCCCCCCCCCTCCAGTACAGCATACTACCTTTCAGCCCCCAACACAATCCAAAGAGCCATGCCTACAAACCTTCTATCTCATGGTCTACACGGACTTGCTGCAGATGTGCAAAAGTAGCCAACACAACCTAACACAGCCCGAAGGACAAGCTCGCAACACCCTTAAAACCAATGACTCGATTACTATAAAACCTGCTAACAAAGGTGACGGTATTGTACTCCAAGATATGGGTGACTAGATCAAGGAGGCAAAAGGAATGCTTGGAGACCCACACATCTCAAACTAACTGATGACCCATTACCAGATTTCACCAGGGAAGCGACGGTCTTGGTTAACCAAGCACTTACAGACCACGTCATTACCAAAAGTGAAGCATCATTCCTAGTTAAATACCGTCACGCACCATACTTTTATCGTTTGCCCAAAGTACATACAGTATCTCACAAAAGTGAGTACACCCCTCACATTTTTGTAAACATTTTATTATATCTTTTCATGTGACAACCCTGAGGAAATTACACTTTGCTACAATGTAAAGTAGTGAGTGTACAGCTTGTATAACAGTGTAATTTTACTGTCCCCTCAAAATAACTCAACACACAGCCATCAATGTTTAAACCTCTGGCAACAAAAGTGGGTACACCCTTAAGTGAAAATGTCCAAACTGGGCAACAAAAATGAGTACAACCCTAAGTGAAAATGTCCACATTGGGCCCAAAGTCTCAGTATTTTGTGTGGCCACCATATTTTCCAGCACTGCCTCAACCCACTTGGGCATGGAGTTGACATAACGGAGCTGGTGGATGTTCGACCTTGCACTCCTCCACCTTCCATATGAGGATGCCCCACAGATGCTCATTAGGGTTTAGGTCTTGAGATATGCTTGGCCAGGCCATCACCTTTCCCCTCAGCTTCTTTAGCAAGGCAGTGGTAGTCTTGGAAGTGTGTTTGGGGTTATGTTGGAATAATGCCCTGCGGCCCAGTCTCCGAAGGGAGGGGATCATCCTCTGCTTCAGTATGTCACAGTGCATGTTGGCATTTATGATTCCCTCAATGAACTGTAGCTCCCCAGTGCCAGCAGCACTCATGCAGCCCCAGACCATGACACTCCCACCACCATGCTTGAATGTTTGTACTCCTCACCTGATTGCCGCCACACACACTTGACACCATCTGAACCAAATAAGTTATCTTGGTCTTATCAGACCACTAGACAACGTTCCAGTAATCCATGTCCTTAGTCTGGATATGTGGAGATAAGGAAAACCATGCCTTGGCAACATCCTGTTGACCCCCAAAGGAATATGAGCAAAGCTCACTATGTCCCTGAACATGCCTCATGTACATGTGTGGCACAGCTTTAAGGCCACCTCTGTCTATAGAGACAAGCATGGTAGTCTCATTGTTCAATGACTTTCACGCTGCTGCCTTTTGTAGCTAGTCATTCATTGCTGCAAAGAATAAATGGATGACCTTTGGTGATAGATGCAGGTAAGAGTATTGGGAGGGGGGGGGGGTGGGGGTGGAATTTTGCCAGCTTTGCCTACTAATTTAAAGTCATTGACAAGCAAACTGTAAACCTCTTCTAAATAGGCCTTGCATTTTGACTGGCTGAGTGTGAAAAGCGTTTTAATTGATTTACAGAACCAGATGTGTACCTTGCTTTGGCTTGGCCACGGGGTGAAATCATTACATCAACATGCTGCTGACTGTCTGGAATAATCTGCAGGAAAATAATTAGGCTCTCATTTCAGTAATATGGCCGTGTAAAGTGTTCAGCAGAACAATGAGAAAGCTAAAATAGGATGTACTGAAAATTGACATGCAAGACAAAGTCCAGGTACAATGTGTTTGCACAAGTATAGTTCTTTAACAGTGGCAAATATTAGCAATCATTTTTTTACCGTCACCAATTTTACTTGCATTAGCTACGTACTGCAACTTGCAGGGAGTCCCTTACAGGATTGGTTAACTATTGCAATGGCCTGGTATTCCTATATCTGCCAGCTCAGGTGATCACTGAACTTGCAGCTTTACTTGCTTGTGAACCTGCTGCAAAAACTAATAAAGAGAAGTGGTTCAGACACATTAAAGACTAAAACCAGTAATGCATGGATTGAAATTCTTCTGGTTCAGCAGGGAACAGACTAATTTCAATCCTTGTATGGGCAGAGAAAATGATCTACTTCTGTAAAAGCGCCCTGTCAGATTTTCCCTGCTTGATCTACGCCACTGTCAGAATTCCATAGCTCAATGGGGAGGATCCACATCGAGTGTGTGGGTGGAGGAATTGAGTCTTTTTTTTTTTTTCGTTTTAACACACGGGTTACTGGTGTTGCCTTAGCATCGCTGCTTCAAGAGGAACTTTACCTTTTTTATTTTAAAAACTACAACAAAGTCACCTTTACAAATGTTTAGTATTCTGTAAACAAATACTTAAAGATAATTGCAGGATTTTTATTCTTTGCATACCTTATTTTTCCTTTCCTCCCCATTCTTCTCAAGGTAACCTTTTTTATTTTTTTTAATAAGGGTAGGCTAAGGTAAACCTTAGCTCTTAGGCTGGCCATACACTATACAATTTTCTTACAATTTTCTGTACAATTTTCTAGAAATCTACCTTCAACTATGTAGTACAAAGGCCTGCCTAATTGGATACAAGTGAAAGTGTTGTTTAGCTTTGACCTCATATCATGTGGTTTGTGGTAAATCTAACAGAAAATTGTACAAGTAAATTGAACATGTATGGCCAGCCTTAATGGCGGAGTTCACCTTTGTTCACTTTTTTTCTAAATTCCAGCTCCCCTGTAGCAAAAATGTAAAAAAAAAAAACTTTCCATTTTATCTGAATATGCTTACCTCTGTGTCCTCATGTCTGTTTGAAAACACTGCTCCGTTACTTCTGCCTTACTTCCTTGACAGACTTTAGGTCATGACACAGGAAGGAGTTGACCAGCTGACCTCATTAGCACACACTCTGCATCATCTAACCTCCAGTTGGTCAACTCCTTCCGTTGTCATGACCTAAAGTCTGTCCAGGAAGGCTTAGCCTTGTTTCCATGTCCTATGCATGAAAACCTAGGAACTGGGGTGGAGATAAATGGCAGCAGTGCTTTTGGACTTTTGAGGCAAAGTTCAAAATATTTGTAGCAAGAGGCAGTTTGTTCACTGAAGGGCTGGAGAGCGGCACAATATGGTCTGCAGGCAACAGTGAAGCATGGTGTAGATTCCTTGCAAGTTTGAGGCTGCAGTTCTACAAACCGAGTTGGGGATTTGGTCAAGATCAATGGTGCTCTCAGTGCTGACAAACACAGGCAGATACTTACGTATTCATCATGTCATACAATCAAGGTTTGACTGGTCCCAAATTTATTATGCAGCAGGACAACCACCCCAACATGCAGCCAATGCCATAAAGAAGAAAGGAGTCCTGGAAATGATGGTTTGCCCCCCACTGATCTCAACATCATGAAATCTTTCTTGAATTACATGAGGCAGAGGGATTTGAGGCAGCCTACATCTACAGAAGATCTGTGGCTAGTTCTCCAAGATGTTTGGAACAACCTACCTAGAGAATTCCTTCAAAAACTGTGTGAAAGTATATCTAGAAGAATTGATGCTGTTTTGAAGGCAAAGGGAGTAAATCCAACAGAATAAGACTATTGCTGTCACCTTCTTACATAGTTACATAGTTAGTGAGGTTGACAAAAGACATCAGTCCATCCAGTTCAACCTATGATGTGTGTGTGTGTTTGCTTTTACCCGTACATTGTATACCCCTGTATTTTGTGGTCTCTAAGGTGCCCATCTACTAGTTTTTTGAAACTATCAATGCTCCCTGCTGATACAACTGCTTGTGGAAGAGAATTCCACATCCTTACCGCTCTTACAGTGAAGAACCCCTTGCGCACTTTAAGGTTAAACCGCCTTTCCTCTAGTTTTAGTGAGTGGCCACGTGTCTTATTGTATCTCCTTTCTCTGAATAGTTTGTTCCTTATGCTAGGGTCGCCAGTACAGTATTTGTACATTGACATCATATCACCCCTCAATCGTCTCTTCTCCAGAGAGAATAGGTTCAGTGCTTGTAGCCTATCCTCATAGCTGATGTCCTCCATTCCCCTAATCCATTTTTGTTGCCCTTCTCTGGACTTTCTACAGTTCCAGCACATCCTTCCTGAGGACCGGTGCCCAGAACTGGACAGCATACTCCAGATGTGGCCGGACCAGAGTCTTGTAGAGCGGGAGAATAATCTCTTTATTTCTGGAGTGAATCCACTTTTTTATACATCCCAGTATTCTGTTGGCTTTGCTTGCAGCGGCTTGGCATTGCATGCCACTGCCAAGCCTGTTTACCAGTACCCCCAAGTCCTTTTCCATCCTAGACTCACCCAGAGGTTCCCCCCCTAGTGAGTAGCTTGCTTTCTGGTTTCTGGCCCCCAGGTGCATTACTTTACATTTTTCAACATTAAACCTCATCTGCCATGTAGTTGCCCACCCCGTTATTTTGTTCAGGTCCGCTTGCAAGGTTTCCACATCCTGCATAGAAGATATTGGCAAGCCTAGTTTAGTATCATCTGCAAATACTGAGATTGTACTAGATATCCCCTCCTCTAGATCATTTATGAATAAATTAAACAGGATTGGTCCCAGGACAGAACCCTGGGGGACCCCACTTTCCACACCCGCCCAATCCGAGTACTCCCCATTAATCACCACCCTCTGGACTCTCCCCTGGAGCCAGTTCTCTATCCAGGTACTCACCTTATGGTCCATACCTACCTTCCTTAGTTTGTACAGTAAGTGTTTGTGGGGAACGGTGTCAAAGGCCTTTGCAAAGTCCAGATACACCACATCCACAGGCTTTCCCTTATCTAGGTGGCAGCTCACTTCATCGTAGAAGGTTAATAGATTGGTTTGGCAAGAACGATTTTTCATGAATCCATGCTGATTACTACTTATAATACCATTTTCATTACTAAAGTCTTGTATGTGGTCCCTTAACATCCCCTCCAAAATTTTGCAGACTACTGATGTTAGGCTGACCGGCCTATAGTTACCCGGGATACATGTCGGCCCCTTTTTAAATATTGGTAGCACGTTGGCTTTTTTCCAATCAGCTGGCACCATACCCGTCTGTAAACTATCCTTAAAGATCAAGAATAATGGTCTGGCAATCACCTGGCTGAGCTCATTAAGAACCCTCGGGTGCAAGCCATCCGGTCCTGGGGATTTATTTATGTTAAGTTTCTCTAGCTTAGCTCTAAGTCTATCTTCTGTTAGCCATGGCGGCACTTCCTGAGGTGTATTATTTAGTTCGGCCTTACAAGCAAGGTTTGTGTAGCCCCCCGATTCTTTTGTGAAGACTGAAGAGAAGAAATTATTTAACACTTCCGCCTTTTCTTCTATGTTCTAAAACAGGACCAAAAACTAAAATTCTCAAAAATGGGAAAATTGCTTACTTTTAGAAACTGTCTGCCTTTAGAGGGGCACAGTCCAAAGGTAGTGAACGACAACCCTTCTCCATCTTAAGGGCTCGATCACACCCAACAGCCACACCAAATGCATGGCTGCTGGTGCACACTGACCAGAACAGTCTTTTTTTCCCTCAAACTTAATTGAAATGTCAATGTGACATTTTGTAAAGTTCTGTACACACAGCTGTGTTGCAAAGTGGTAGTTTGCATCACAACTCGCTGTACCCAATGCAGATTTTTTTTTTTTTTTCTTCAGTGTTTACTGTTGCAATGCAATGGTGTGAACACCATTTGCCTTGTTTTGTGCTGGGAATATGCTGGGCAAGGCTGACTAGTGCAGTCCAAGTGCACCTAGTATAAATCAGCCGTTAAAGCATTTTTTTTTTTTTTCATATTGCACCTGATAATCTGGCCTAGAACACATTTTCTGTCTTGGAATGTTTTCATTCTGGATGAAGTAACCTTGGACAGCAGAATTTTCAGTCTGGGAAGAGGGTAGTGTTAAACTGGTCATAGATGTATTGAAATTTGGGCAGTTCAGCAGGGACAGTGTTCAGTGGTTTGTCTCAACCCTCTCTCTGCTACTTTGTCTGAACAGCTTGATCCCTTGTGATGGCTTTGGGCGGTGACAGGTATTCTTTACATCTTCGACCTCTAATCCCTCTTCTGCCCTCCCAAGGTAGCGGATCAAACAGAGATCAAAGCATTAAAACTAAAAGTGACAAACTCCTTGACACTTCTGGCTTCATTCATCACAGAAGAGATTGAGGAACAGATGTTTCTCGATCTTCTCTGCGGGAAACCGATCTGACCACTTGCAGCAGTCCTGGGCTCCCAGACAGAACAGCAGAGCCCTGAAAAGACAGCAGGTGGCAGCTGGAGAGGGGACCCCCTTTCAAGCTACTTAAAAGTGATCGAGTGGCTGTACCAAAAGAACAAAAAAAAAAACGAATATAAGCACTTCCTATCCAGGATGTGTATAGAAGTAGATTAGACAGGAAGTGGTAAAGGGATATTAACCACTTGGTGCCTGCCCTATAGCTGAAAACAGCTACATTGCGGGCTTAAAATGCTGGTAAGGCATCCATGGACGTCCTACCATTCTCAAGATGCCCGCGCACCCTGTGCAACATGCTCTGTGATCGATGAGTCCTTGAAACTTGGCTGACCACAGATTGGGCTAAGGGGCCAATCACAGCAGCCCTTTACCACGTGATCAGCTGTCAGCCAATGACAGCTGATCACAGAAGTAAGCAGAAGTCGGTTATCAACTTTTTTTTCAGCGTTCGGGCAAAAAGAAGAAAGCTGTTAACCGCCTTCTGTTACAGGGACATCGGTCCCCCTCAGTGCCCACCGGTGCTGCTAATCCGTTCCCACCAGTGCCACCAATCAGTGCTGCCAATCAGCCTCATCATTGCCTCCTGATCAGTGCCCACCAGTGCCTCATCAATGAAGGAAGTAAAATTACCTGTTTGCAAAATGTTATAACCTGTTTGCAAAATGTTATAACTAACTATAAAAAGTGTTTGTTTTTTTTTCCATATTTTGTTTTTTAATTTTGTTTAGCAAAAAATAAAAAAACCCCAGTGGCAGTTAAATACCACCAAAAGAAAGCTCTATTCGTGTGACTGCGCAATTCTCATTCAAAGTGTGACGGCGCTGAAAATTGGCCTGGGCAGGAAGGGGGTATAAGTGCCCAGTAAGCAAGTGGTTAAAGCGTAACTCCAATTTTGTTGAGAAAAAAACATTCCCCCCTCTGGGTGATCTATGTACATTGCAAGGATTTTAACAAACTTTGTTGCAGATTCCTACCTTTTTTGTTGTTCTGGAGAAATCCATGTTTGTTCCCCTGTGCTGAGAGGGTCTAATGGGAGTGGTTTCATCATTATCAACCAGCTGTGGCAGTTACAGGGTACTAATGAGAAAAGCTGCTGGGCCTGCATCCCTTTAGACGTGTTCCTATTGGAAGTATCTCACTAAAAAATACATTTCTCTTACGTCCTCTTGACAGTCGCCGCCCAATGGTATTAGCCTTCACTAATAGGTAATGGCGCCCTCTGCAGGAGCAAGGCTAGGCAGATAATTGATTATCCGGTTAATACAAAAAAACTTATACCTCGGCACGCCACTAGGGGGCCATCCCTCATCCGTTAACCTGAACCCAATCTGATATTACCTCAGTTTTACGCTGCCTAGCTCAGGAGCTGGTTAGGTCTTTCTGACTGGGACTGGGTCTTTTCTTCCCAAGGTGGTTTCCTCGCTCCACCTCAATGAAGATATTGTGTTGCCTTCACTGTGTGCGCAGCCCAAGCATCCTAAGGAATTTGCCTTGCATTCCCTGGATGTGGTCCGGACGGTCAAGGTTTACCTGTCCGCCACCGAGTCTGTTCAACAGTCTGATTCTCTGTTTGTTCTTCCTGAGGGACCTCGGAAGGGTTTGGCCGCCTCCGCGGCAACCATTTCTAAGTGGATCAGTCAGAAGATTGTTCAGGCCTATTCCATTAAGGGTCTGATTCCTCCTTTTCTGGTAAAGGCCCATTCATCTTGAGCCGTTAGTGCCTCTTGGGCTTTTCGCCACCAGGCTTCTGTGGCTCAGGTGTGCAAGGCGGCGACTTGGTCGTCCGTGCACACTTTCACAAAGTTTTAGAAACTTGATGTTTTGGCATCTTTGGATGCTTCCTTTGGCCGCAAAGTTTTGAGTGCGGCAGTTGTTTAAGGGGACGTTATTTTTACTGTCCCTTCATCTTGGGTGTGTGTTGTTTCTGGGTTTGTTCCAGTTTTTTTTTTTTTTTTTTTTTTCTGTGGGCTCTGGTTGTTACTGGCCCGGCTGTTTGCGTTACCTTCTAAGTTTGATTGCGTTGCTTTCCCACCCCTCATACCTGCACTGCTTTGGGACGTCCCATTAGTGAAGGCTAATACCATCGGGCGGCGACTGTCAGAGGACGTAAGAGAAAATAGAATTTTCCGTATAATTCTTTTCTCTGAGTCCTCTGACAGTCGCCGCCCATGCCCCTGCCCCTGTTTTTTTTGGATCTGGGGGTTGTTGCCTTCCGGTACTGCAATTGCTACAAACTGAGATAATATCAGATTGAGTTCAGGATGGCTGAGGGATGGCCTCCTAGTGGCGTGCCAAGGTATAAAAGTTTTTTTTTGTATTAACCTGATAATCAATTATCTGCCTAGCCTTGCTCCTGCAGAGGGCGCCATTACCAATTAGTGAAAGCTAATACCATCGGGCGGCGACTGTCAGAGGACTCAGAGAAAATTAATTTTACGGTAAGTTCTTACAAAAATTCTATTTTTTGTTGCAGGGGATGCCAGAAATCTGACTTGTATCTTAGGCAGACTTCTGGGAAAATTGGGGAGCCAATCACACAAGCAGGAAATTATGTTTCTGGGGTGTGGTCAGTACACATTCTGTGTACAGAATGCCTCCAGGTAGCCTTTTTGCATTGCATTGGCAGAAAATTACAACAGCTGCAGATTGAAAAGGAAAGGTAATGTTTAATAACATTCAATTACAATAGCATTTGTGTCTATACTCTATATTGTTTTTTCTTTTATTTGCTTTTTTTCTTGTGGAGTCCTCTGGAGCCACCCTTGCATGCAGGGGCTAGATTTGTCTCCCTACACTGTGTACATCACTAGAAACACACAGCAACATAGCCTAGGATGGCAAGGTGCTTCCTGCTTTTCCCTACTGCTTAACAAAAAACAATGGTTTTGCACAGAGCAGCCCTGATCTCTTCTCTTCTTTTTGGGTCCCCCACTGATGATCCTGGCTCCCTCTCATTGCCCCTAATAGCAAGCCTTTGGGGAATATTTATTTTGTGTTCAACTAAAAATGCTGAGGGTTTAATATTATCTTAAGAACTTATCTTAACTGGTTAAACACCAGATTCTAAAATGTTTCATATATTGACTCACCTACCTGGTGCCAGGCCTCTTTTCTATACACCTATATAACTCTTCCTATTGTTGAGCTCTTGCCCTGTCCACCCAGGTGTCATGCCAATGGGTAGTGTCGTCAAAATCTTCAAAAGGCTGCATTGGTATCCATGGATGGTACTTAAAGCGGTAGTATAGTGCTTTTTGACACTTTTACCTACAGGTAAGCCTATAATAAGGCTTACCTGTAGGTACAAATAATATCTCCTAAACCGGCATGGTTTAGGAGATATTTACAGTACATGCAGCCGCTTGCGCGAGCGGCGCATGCACTCTGAAGGTCTGGGGAGACCTTCAATTTATTTGCCGGGAGCCTGCCAGAAAATCACTCCCGCGCGCATGCGCGGGAGTGACGTCATCGCGGCTCCGGCCAATCATGGAGCCATCTCTTCCGGCCAATCACCGCGCCGGAGCCGCCGAACCCGGAAGAGACGGCGAGGGATCATGGTAGTGCCCGCAGCGATGTCCGGGGGTCCGTGTGGGGGCTTCGTTGTAAGGCAAGTTACACATAATGGGCTAGTATGTGATGCATACTAGCTCATTATGCCTTTGTCTTGCAGGTTTTTTTTTTTTTTATTCTAGGGTTTACAACCACTTTAATATACATTCAAAGGCAGAGCTTGTACAAATGATTCTGCCTGTGCATTATTTGTACCCTTTTTGCTCTGTTCGTTGCTAGGCAAGGCTGTACATCGTAATGAAGGTTTGTTTTTCTTCACATGAATGCCTGCTAGCAAGAATGAGGATCTAGGAAGCTATTTAGGGAAAAGTCAACAATCCACACAGTGTATATATTTATAGATCATGGCAGGTATTGCTTTTGTTCTTGAATACTGCTGTTACACAGTCAGGTGCTATTTTAATTTCTGGACAATTAGTATTCTGTACTTTAGATAAATGACATCAGCATTTTAAAAAGAAAAATATACTTCAGAAACCTATGCATTCTATGTAGTTTAACCTTGGTGTGCTTGTGATACAGCTGCAAATCTTGTTTTGTTATACATTTAGGAAAATGTGATTATATATTGTACACCACACATCTGCCTACATGTGGGCATGATATTGTAAAGAAACTATTTGACTTATGCAGTAAGGTAGCACAAGTAACTGTAAGAATGTGTAGTACCCCACAGCAACTAGTTGTAAGTAAGTAAGTACTTGTTTGCTTCTGACAGCCTATACTTCGAGGTGTTTCCCCTGCTTCCTGAGCACAACCTTTAAAGCGCAGAGGAGTGCAGACTGTGCCTAGCATTACTTATTTTCCTGTAGCCTAGCCTCCTAAAAAGTGTAGACCCCCCTACAAAAAAAAGAGAAAATATGGTTTCGAATTCAGACCTGACAGTTATTATTTTGTCACTTTTTTTCTTGTTGTGGATGTAGCATTCACTCAACAAGATTTGTGCTCCGAGCTCATTTTGATTTTTGGTAAGGATAGGGGAAAAGGAGAGCGATCCATCTCCAGTTCCTCCTTTTTTCTTTTCTACCCTAAGAAAGTTGGACATGATAGACTAAGTAAAATTGAATAGCATGAGCCCCCATTCACACTAGGGCGACTCACGAGGCGACTTGTGTCGCCCCAGGTCGCCCCAGGTCGCTTGACATGACCAAACCAATGTAAATGAATCAGTGCCGTCTTAATTGCCGCTATTAAGGTCGCTCCGACTTCAGAAAAGGGTCCTGTACTACTTTCAGGCGACCAGTGATCCGACCTGTCCCATATACTTCAATGGGAGTCGCCTCCTTATCTTAATTGAAGCGACCTGTAATCCGACTTGTCATCCGACTTTGCTAAAAAATGGCAGTGAACAAGAAAAGAGCATAATTTTCTTGCAGGCATTAGCGGTCATTTTTTTAGGCAGGCATGTCATTTTTTGGATTTCGTTTCTGGGGGGTCTAAAAAGTGTCCCTGTCAAGTTTCAGCTCTGTAGCATGTCCAGAACCCCTAAAAAAAAAACATTTTTCTTTTAATTTTTTGTAGTGTCTTTACCAGCTGTCTTTTATACTTGCAGGCATTCATCAGCGGTCATTTTTTTAGGCAGGCATGTCATTTTTTGGATTTCGTTTCTGGGGGGTCTACAAAGTGTCCCTGTCAAGTTTCAGCTCTGTAGCATGTCCAGAACCCCTAAAAAAAATCATTTTTCTTTTAATTTTTTGTAGTGTCTTACCAGCTGTCTTTTTTTCTTGCAGGCATTTAGCGGGCATTTTTTTAAGCAGGCATGTCATTTTTGGGATTTCGTTTCTGGGGGGTCTAAAAAGTGTCCCTGTCAAGTTTCAGCTCTGTAGCATGTCCAGAACCCCTAAAAAACAGCATTTTTACTATATTTTCAGGAATACGGCTTCTCTGCGGCTGGCTTTTTTTCTTGCAGGCATTTAGCGGGCATTTTTTTAGGCAGGCATGTCATTTTTTGGATTTCGTTTCTGGGGGGTCTACAAAGTGTCCCTGTCAAGTTTCAGCTCTGTAGCATGTCCAGAACCCTTAAAAAAAATCATTTTTCTTTTAATTTTTTGTAGTGTCTTACCAGCTGTCTTTTTTTCTTGCAGGCATTTAGCGGGCATTTTTTTAGGCAGGCATGTCATTTTTTTTATTTAGTGTCTGGGGGGTCTAAAAAGTGTACCTGTCAATTTTCAGCTCTGTAGCATGTCCAGAACCCCTAAAAAACAGCATTTTTACTATATTTTCAGGAATACGGCTTCTCTGCGGCTGGCTTTTTTTCTTGCAGACATTTTACGGGCATTTTTTGGGTGTCTTTGGAGGCATGTGCTTCTTAAAAATTATAGGAAAAAAGCTCTTTTTTTTTTTTTACGTTTCTGGACAGACAAACAAAGCTATGTGAGACACACAACACTGCACACATGGGAAAAAGGAAATATGTAAAAAAAAAAACACAGGAAAAGGAAATTAGGTCACAAGACATCAGATTGTGATTGGCCAAATAAAAAGTTGCCTCGCGATTAGGTCGCGTCAAAGTCGCGCTAAGTCGCGTCAAAGTCGCGCCAAAGTCGCGTCAAAATCGCGTCAAAGTCGCGCTGGAAGCGACGCTACTTTAGTGGTAGCGGCAGTGTGAACCAGCACTAAAACTACCACCCTTTGAATATTGGAAAACAACAAATAAGGAAATGAATGCAATGTTTCTAAAAACAAAAATCATTTTGCATAAAATAAGTTTTATGGTCTGGTGTTGACATGGTAACCATGTCAGTTAAAGCAAGCCTAGATGAATTTAATTTCCAAAAAAGGTAATTCAAGACTTGAGAAAGGAACATAAGATCATAAGATACATTTGAGGAGAATTAAAAACTGAAATGTAAAATATGCTTTAGGTAAGTGTAAAATACTTGACTTATAAGTGGGGAAAAAAACCCGAGCCATATAAAAACCATTAAATTTGTTCTTGATGTTCATGGGAGTCCAGCTTGAGTCTTATTTAGTGTGGGGTTCCATGAGCTGAGAACTTGAAATCTCTCTAGCTTCCCTATAGTTTTTTTATACAATAAAAGAAACCCCCTTTACTAAACTAGCACATTTAACATAACCAACCCCTGACATACATGTTGGAAAAAGCCCCCTAATTTCCTAGCCAAAAAAAACACTAAAATCGAATAGTTTAGGTGATTTAAATAATTTCAAAGCTCCATTGTGAATAATGCAGTACAGCCAGTTGGGAACTCTTTTTAATGCATCTTTCTAGAAGATTTACCATAGACAATTCCACTATTTTGTAGTAAATATAAATATTCATTTACAAGATCCGCTGTGCATAAGTGTGTTTATACTCAACGTGGACCTCTGGCTTGCCACAAAGGCAGTGCATGATGGGGCATGCTGTGGTGTTGTGTTTTTGTTTTTTTTTTTTGCTTTTTCAGAGTTTTAAATATTTCAGAAATGTTGTACAAAATTGTCCAGACTTTTAAAAATAGTAGGTAAACTGTTGTAATACAGCAAGCCTGCATGATCTGGCCAGTGCCGAATCGTGGACCCTGTCATTCTGACTCAAATTTTGAAGAGTCCTAGAGCAGTTGATTTTGTGATAGCTTATATTTTGCCTTCCCTGGTTCCTCCTTCCCCTCTCATTAGAATACTATTTTAAATATTTTAATAAAACATTTCTATTACTTGGGTTTATTTGCTTCTCTACACAATGCAGGCAGATCATAGCTGGAGATGGGGGCTGGCAGAGTGCTGTACATGGCTTCCTGAAAACATTGCAGCACCCTGCATCAGTATTGGCTGTTAAGAACCCTCAACAACCAGTGGGTTAGCTCTTGGGATGGAAGGACTTGTGCAAATATCAAAGCGCCTACATGACTAAGTGTCATTCTGCAAGGGGTGGGCTTTTCTAGGCAGACTGGATTTGCCATTCACAGGAAGCCTTGTATTATTATGAATGAAAACAAGGCTTCCTTTGATTGGCTGAGCACTGCTCAACCTGACTTGATTTTGTTCCAGGAACAGGACAGGAGGTCCCTGTACCATAGCTGGATTGCAGCATGGTTTAGTGTATGCAGCTGATGCTACATACAGTGTATATAGTGCTGACAGCAGGCACATGTATTGGCATTGAAAAAAGTTTGTTGGGGTCCATCTGGCCCCAAAAAAAAAAAAAAAAGGGGGGGAATAACACCAGGAGTATCATGGAAAATTAAAATCAAAACTGCTTCCGATATAAAGTGCAAGTACCTAATATTGCCTACACATGCCTGCAGCAGTCTTTAAAACCTTGCTGATATGGCTGAATTCCAACCTGTTCTGACAATCTGAAATTCTGAGTGGTATTGAAGCTTGTCACCATCTTACGCCCCCTGCAATCCCTACTGGCCATATATAAGCAGGTTAAACCATTTAAAGAACAGGTCCGTTTTCTGTTAAAAAAAAAAAAAAAAAAATTCCTAAACAATCTTATTAAATGAAATCCTCCTTAGTTTTTATGCAAATTCCTCACGTCTTGGGTTCTTTTAATAGTATAACTGTGATGCATAGAATGGGTATGAAAATATATGCAACTAGCCATTGTAAAAACGAGCTCATTGGAAGTCAGAACTATTCTTTAATTTTGGAGATGCTCTATGTATACAGTATTCTGACCAAATTACGTTTTTTTTCATTTGGTAAAATGAGTTACCATACTCCTCACTAAACTTTGCAAACAGGCTCTAAAGGGGAAAGAATGCAACAGGTCCTGGAGCACAAATAACCCAATCCCCGACAAAATGCGTAGCCATAAAGCGTTATAGCTGAGTCATATTTGAGGCAGGTTCACCCACATAATGTTCATGCGCAGCTCTTAGGAAGCTGGAAACATTTCTCAAATGTACATAGGGGGTTCTTCGTGCAAAATGAGTAGCATCACTTTACTTGAAGGACACTGTAATGCGTCAGTCATTTCCTTTTTTATCAAGTTACACAAAGGTATAAAATCTCAAACTAGAAGACATCCAAAATGTTCTGAAATGTGGGAACACAAAGTGACCTGATAGGCAAACCTTTCCTGACAAAAAGTACTGTACAGAAAATTTTCAAGTTTCTTATATTGAAGAATTTATTTAAAAATTATCAATTTATATATTTTTTCAATAATCCTATCTATACGTATTAATATTAAATATACAAACTCTGCTTTCTGCCTTCATTGCTACACAATGGTTCTGCACCTTCTCCTCATAATTTAAGCTGGTGAATCAGCTGACACATTAAAAGCGGTGCATTCCCTCAGTGGCTCATATTCTCATCCCTACAGCTGTTATAAATGATACGCAGTCATTTCACAGAATTTGATAGTTTCTGATAACTTTCTCTAGTGGTTAACCGCTTGCCGACTGTATACTGTATATATCTCGGCAGGAACCTAGTATGTGATCCTGCACTTATGGGTTTGGGGTGCGTGCCACTGGTGGCCCTCTCCCCGCTTTGATTAGACACAGCGAGAGCTGATCGGTGTGTGCGGTGGACTTGATGTCTGCCGGTATCTGCCGATGCTTCGGTACACAGGCAGAACGGCGGTCTGCCTTTGTAAACATTACAGTACAGTCAGTCAGTACAGAAGGCATGGGTCCTGTGTCTCTGCTAAGCAGGGGCACCGATCCATGCCTGCTCCTAGTAAAACTACCTCCCTCACAATAGTAAAGCCCTGGTCAGGCACAAATGTATCCCTTTGATCATCCTTGTTAACCCCTTCCCAGCCAGTGTCATTAGTACAGTGACAGTGCACATTTTTTAGCACTGATCACTGTAGAAGTGTCACTGTCCCCACAAAGGGTCAGTGTCCCAACTGTCTGATCAGATGGCATTGCTAGTAAAAAAAAAAAAAAAAATGACCATAAATAAAAATATCCAGTAGTTTGTAGACAAACTAATCAATATACGCTTATTGGGATTTTATTTTTTTACCAAAAATACGTAGCCGACTACAAATTGGCCAAAATTGATATCCTTTTTTTCTATTTGATATGTTTTACAGTAGAACGAAAAACATATATTTTTTTTCTTTCAAAATTGTTGATCTTTTTTTGTTAGTGCAAAAAAATAAAAACAGCAGAGGTGATCAAATACCAGCTCTATTTTTGGGGAAAAAAAGGAAATAAATCTTGTTTACAGCATTGCAAAACCACGCAATCCATTAGTTAAAGTAACGCAGTTCCGTATTGCAAAAAATGGCCTGGTCATGAGAAGGGGTTAATCTGCGGATGTCTTTATTACAGTAACCAAAAATAGAGCAAATGTTAGTCAATTTGAAAACGACTTTTGTGCAGCATTGTGGACTTCTAATGCTGAGACCACTCTGTCACTTTCAAGCAGTCTTAACTATTGGGAACCAAAGGGCATTGTTCCCCCCATCTTGTGATCAGTGTTAGCTTTGACATGAGTTTGCCACTGTTGGTGTATTTCTTCTGGTGTGCACAGAGGATGAAATACATTTCTGGAAAAAAAAACAGTACTATCTTGTACCTTGTGAAGACTGGAATGTTGTGGAGGCCTCTCTTGCTTTTTCCGCCTTCCGCCTAAGGAGTGGCACGAGTGCCATAGCAGCTAGCTGGTGGTGATCACTCTAGGTGGGTACAACTGGTAGTCGCAATCCAAGGAACTGGATGCAGTAGCAGCTTGGCACCAGAGCGTGGGATGGGAGTAGAACCGGGAGACAAGCAGCAGTCAGTGGCAACCGGGCAGTAAGGTACCGAATCAGCAAGCAAGCAAGTCAAGAAGATAGGCTGAGGTCATTAACAGCCGGGCAGTGCGGTACAAGGTCAGCAGGCAGATCAGGTCCATTACGCAAGCCAAGGTCAGAGTAGTAGATAACAGAGCTGGAGCGTGGGCAGAGACAAGCTGGGTCATACAGGGGTAAGCAGGAACAACTGATCAGGTCTCAGGAACACAGGAACAAGCTGAAGACCATGAAGACCATTCAGCAACTGCTCACAGTAATAGAGCAGTTTAAATAGGCCACTGGGCTCCAAGTGCTAATTGGTGTGTGCGCGCACGCGAACAAATCTGTGCGTGATGAACTGGTGATGCAGAAGTGACATTGGTCCTTCGCTTATAAATATTAGCACAGTGCAATGTGTACAAGCATGAGCACAAGTCTGTACCGGCCTTTTGGCGGTGAAAATCCGGTTTAACTTACAAGTACATAACACAAAAAGTTTACATTTTTGTCCATATGTCTGCTTGTAATAATGGATCTTGTCAGGGTAATATTAATACATAGTACTGAAAATAAAACCCAGTGTAGGTAAGGTGCATTCATTTATACACCTAATTTTGCATATATAACTTTTTTTTTTTTTTTTAAATCTATTTTTTAAAAGTTGAGCCAAAAAATGGCAGAGCTGTCATCTGATACTGAGTTAGTAATTTTCACAGGTGGTAATGAATGCAACTGTGGAGCAAGTCAGTTTGCCTACTTTTCAAACAGTTTAGAAGCCGTTTGCAGCTAAAGCTTCTTGTAAGGTCTAAATAATGAACCAGCTGGTAGACAGGTATGTTCTGCTACATAAAATCATTTTACTGCCAAAAGCT
This sequence comes from Pelophylax lessonae, assembly GCF_965119305.1. Classification (NCBI taxonomy): domain Eukaryota; kingdom Metazoa; phylum Chordata; class Amphibia; order Anura; family Ranidae; genus Pelophylax; species Pelophylax lessonae. Next base: position 389,542,556 of record NC_138769.1, on the reverse strand, counting down.
TGGGGGTTGGAAATATTTTATCTTTTGGATTGGCTGTTTGGTATTTAGACAAATATTTATGTAAATCTAGTTAACCTTTTTTTTTAATTGACCAAATATATTTAGATGCAGTAAACAGCTTGACAGAGATACACAAGCACAGCAGGAAAATATCAGTATCCCAGTGCACCTCATGGGAGGAGCTTTGAGAAAATCTTATAGCTGTAGAGTTTGTTTTTTTTTTTTTTTTTTTTGTTACGGCTAACCTCTTATGTAATCAGAGTTAGATTCAAGGCATTCTCTACAGATCTATTCTAGATACACAAAACATTAGGTTTATTAAAATTTCAGCCTTCAAACGGAATTTGTTTTAGTAGATGCTAGAGAGAAATCATCTGCCACTTTCCTATATCTTGTGAGTATTGTTGAGATCTGCGTTTGAAAGTGTTATTAAAACTTCCTATGTAAAATAAATATAGTGCTGATGACCTCAGCACTTACCTTGTTTAATGGTTGCCTGTCACTGCTTAGTACTGTATTCCACTTTTTCCTCTTATGCTTCCTGTTTTAAGGTGACTCTATCACCTTGAAGTATCCCATGGAGCCACCCTTGCATGAATGCTTGCAATAGTGACTTGCTCAGAGTGCATTTCCCTAATCAAAAATTCCTTGAAGTGCTGCTGGGGCTGTGAAGAAAGTGCTTAAACATAAAGATAAGGAAAATTATTTAGAACTGAATTTGGATAAGTTCACCTTTGATTACATGTTACAGGATGTAACAGATGCACCAGCCTCCGCTTCCTCCATATCAGCCCTCTTGACAGTTTTTGACCCCCCCCCCCCACCTGCTTGCTGTATCAATTTAAAGAAATACATGGCTGTGCGGGGCTCTGTCATTCGTTGACAGTGTTCTGTAAATGTGAAAACTACAAGTACTGACAGCCTTTGCGGCTGAAGGCTTGTAGTTCTCAATGAACTACAAGGGCGTGGTGGAGCACTCTAGGTGGTTCATTGAGATTCCCCTCATTGTGTAACTGCCTGCCCATATCAGAATTACGGGTAAACAGCTACTTAGACAGTGTGCAGAGCCGTGTCATTACACCCACAATCTTTTGTAGGCTTCTAACAAAAAAATAACTGGATATGTTTTACCTGTAAAAAAAAAAAAATGTGCGATTTTTATTTATTTTTTTTTCTAAAGGTGAACTTATTCTTTAAATTTAAAAAAACTGAAATTTTATTAATCTGCACACCTGCTGTGACCATTGGGACAGAAGGGGTCTCAATCTCCCTGTTGGACTTTTATTTATATTCGAGAGAATGCAATAGCGGGTGCACAAAATGAGTGAGGATACCAAAGCTAAACGTTATGGCAGGAAAAACTATCTGTGGGAGTATCTAAGACAAGTAATCCAAAAACAAGGACTCCCCTATAACTAAAAATATACTGTAACTTTTGAGTGCAAATGTCTGTTTAAAATCTAGAGGGTAAAGCCTATCCATCCTTCAACAAATGACAGACCTGACAGTTTAAAGGGTAACTTCACTTTAGTGGGGAAGAAAAATTGCAAAAATAGAAAAAAATATAGCGTATGCAATTGTGACACAAGTCATATTGTAATTGAATGTTATTAAAAATTCCCTTTCCTTTTCAAACTGCAGCCACAGTAATTTTCTGAAAATGCAATATAGCTACCTGGAGTTGTTCTGTACACAGAATGTGAAGTTATTTAAGGTACTTAAATGACAGAGATATGAAGTAGTAGCAGAGAAAAAGGGTTTGTTGTATGGGCGCTTCCGTGGATTAGAGCAGGAACACTGGAGAGGAGAAGCTGCTCTGAAAGTGATAAAGATAAAAAGACAAGGCGCCTCTAAGTGCAGTAGGCTCTGAGTATTTATTAGGTTAAAAGTATAAAAGCACTCACATTTGGTAAATGTGACATGGGCATAGCAAAGATCTGTCTGGAGTTTTCCTATCCGCTGTGCTGAGTGGTTGCAATGAGGACATCCGGTGATCCGCTTCCTGTAGATGCGTTCCTTCGTTTGTGTCTCAGCCTGGTCGGCATGAGATTTCCTGAAGGCAGGGTGTGGACGCAGCAGCTGGTGTCCAATGGAGGTCTGACGAAGGAGCTGAGCTCCGAAACATGTAACTGCCCACCACCTGCTCCATTGGACACCAGCCGCTGCGTCCACACCCTGCCTACATGTGTGGATATTTTATGTATTGTGTAAAACTATAGTTTTTTACATTTTTAGAATGGGGTGCCTCGAGATTGTCCATAATTTTAAAGGGTGACTTGACTGAAAAAAGGTTGAGAAACACTGCCATGGGACCAATTCTCTCTGATGTATACTTTTTCTTGCATCACAGCTTCTTTTGTGTCTGCTTCGCAATACTCATGATGAGGAAACACTGATTCTGATTTTGCATCAGCTTGACCCAGGCAAACATAGTATTCGGACATTGTCAACACCACAGCAGCTTTTTGGCTGTCATTTTGTAATCTGAGAACCCCTTTTGCTTACTTCTATTTTATAAAATAAGAGGTATATCCTTAAGACTGTTGGAATGGCAAAAAAGAAGAAAAAATCATACTCGCCTAGATGAATGCAGCACTGATCCCAGCTGCAGCTCGTCACCCGCTGCCTCTAAAGGCCCGTACACACGTACCGATTGTCGGCCGTAAAGATTCGGCCGACGACCGATCGGCCGATTGTAGGCTTGTTAGTATGATGCTTCCGACAGCGCACTTTCGGCCGAAAAGAATCTGTCGTGCAAGCATTAAAATTTTTGTTGGCCAACACCAGAACGGCCGATTGTTCGCCAGTCAGTACAGAATTCGGCCGACAGACAGCAGATTTGCAAGACTGGGCATGCTCAGAAAAGAAAAAAGACCAGGAAAGTTAACCATCACATGACATCACTTCTGCAGTCGGCTGTTGTTGGCCGATAAAATTAGTGTGCAGTCTTTTGCGGTTTTCAACAGACACGACAGCCCTGGACAAAAGATGGCCGATCGTTCGGCCGACGATTGGTATGTGTGTACGGGGCTTTAGACCGTGAACTGAGCGATCAAACGCTGCTGATTGCTCAGCTCTTGGTCCATGCCAATCACCGGCTCTGACCCTTGCTAAGAGACTGAGCCAGCTGTGTGTCCAGCCTTTGGGGTGGTCAGGATCTCTTCAGAGCTTGGGTCGGTTTTGTGGCATCAACCAACATTAGATTTTAGCCTGCTTCGGCTGAAAACCAGCCACAGGAGTGGAGACACTAAAAAAGCTTTGGTAATCTTTCTCCTTTAAATACTCTACCTTGGCTCATTATCCCAGATGTACAGAATGCTCGTTGTATCATTCCTAGCAACCTTTTAGGTTATTTATTGTTACTGTTACCATCATACATATTTACTATATTTTATATATTTCTTTTATTTTAAAGCCTTGATGAAGGGAGTATGTTTTTAACCCTTAAAATCTATTGGCGCCAGGCTTGATTTATACAGTTAAGTGGACATTTACAACCGGGATCAACAAACCCCAGAAGTTTGGACCTGGCGCCTAGAGTACCGCCCGATTTCTCCACGCGCCCCCCTCGCTATGTATCCCAGGCTCCGTTTTGACATCTAAAAAAAAAAAAAATCAAAAAAACGAAGAGATTTCCAGTCACAACTTACCAACCGAATTGACCTGTCTAACAGTATGCGTTAAAAACAGGGGTTTGGTTGCACACATTTGCAAATACATGCGTAAGCTGCAGGCCCCGACAAGGCACCCTGTGATCTACAGTCCCTAAAGCCCCGTACACACGTACCGATGGTCGGCTTACAAATGTTCCTCTTTTCTCCCCGGGATGTCGGTGTCTGCTGAAAAGTGCAAAGACAGCACAAGGACAGCACAAGAATTTTGTCCGCCGACTGCAGAAGTGATGTCATGTAATGGTTAACTTTCCCTGTGTTTTCTATTTTCTGAGCATGCCCAGTCTTGCAAATCTGCGGTCTGTCGGCCGAATTGTGTACTGACAGGCGAACAATCGTCCGTTCTGGTGTCGGCATACAAATATTTTCATGTTTGCACGAAAGACTTTTGTCCGCGGATTGTGCGCAGACATCTGTCGGAGGCACCATACTAACACGCGTACAATCGGCAGATCCTTCGTCCACCGACGTTTGTATGCCGACGATCGGTACGTGTGTACGGGCCTTTACTCTACAATTTAAAGAGTCTCTACAATGAGAGCACATGCATTTAATGGGATAGATGGAGGACAGGTGACTAGAGGGAGCCCACCCCTCCTTAACCACTTACCGACCGCTCACTGAGCTGGTACTGCGGCAGAGTGGCTCGATATCGTCCAGCGACCTAGACCTACGTCGCTGGACTCCTCCCCTTGTGGGCGGCGCGCTCGCACCGCCGGAGGCTCGCTCCCGCTGTATTCAGTCACCGCCGCTCTTCCCCAATCGTCGGGAATCGAGTGTGGAGATCCGCCCACTTGTGTAAACAAAGCGGGCGGATCTCCTAAGTGACAAACAGTGACAGATTGCAGGATTCAGCATAGCTGAACCTGCGATCTGTGCGATCAAATTGTCAATGTCAGTCAAGGGTCCTATCTGTCTGCCGCAATGTCGCAGACCCGCAAAAAAAATCGCAGATTGCCGCCATTACTAGTTAAAAAAAAAAAAACAATAAAAATGACATAAATTTCCCGTAGTTAGTAGCTGCGATTTAACTTTTGCGCAAACCAATCAAAATACGCTTATTGCAATTTTTTTTTTTACCAAAAATATGTAGCAGAAAACAAATTGGCCTAAAATGTTAAATTTTGCATTTTTTTGGGGGGGGGGGGGGATTTCATATAAAAAAAAATTGAAAAATGTTATTTTTTTCAAAATTGTCGTTCTTTTTTTGTATATAGCGCAAAAAGTAAAAATTGCACAGGTGATCAAATGCCACCAAAAGAAAGCTCTATTTGTGGGGGGAAAAAAGGACATAAATTCTAATTTGGGTACATCATCGCACGACCGCGCAATTGTCCATTAAAGTAACGCAGTGCCGAATCGCAAAATATGGCCTGGTCAGGAATGGGGTAAAATCTTCCGGTCTTTAAAACGGTTAAAAATACGCTCATTGAGAATTTTTTTGCCAAAGACATGTAGCTAAATACATTTTGGCCTAAATTATATGACAAAAATTGAATGTTGGATATTTTTTAACTGTCAAAGTAGAAAAATATTGTTATTTTTCAAAATTGTCGCATTTTTTTATAAATATTGCAAAAAAAGAAAAGCGCAGAGGTGATCAAATACCACCAAAAGAAAGCTCTGTTTGTGGGAAAAAAAGGACGTAAATTTTGTTTGGGTACGGCGTTGCATGACCGCGCAATTGTCAGTTAAAATCGCACAGTGCCGAATCGCAAAAAGTGGCCTGGACGTACAGCAGGAAAATCCTCCGGTGGTAAAGTGGTTAAAGGCACAGGGTCACACTGAACACCCAGCACATCGCACAATGGCGGGAAAGGTGTCAGTGCGTTGCCTGGCTCAATATAGATATCAATAATGCAAAAAGTGGTCACCGCCTCCACCTATAACTGGTCTTGGTGGTAAGGAGCACTTCTGAGGGCCCAGGATTGGCATAGGGAGATTCTTTTTGTCTACGATATCCCAGAAGGTGACATTTTTGGTAGCGATTACCTCGGCCCGCAGGGTATCGGAATTGGCAGCATTATCCTGTTGCAGTCCCTATTTAGTGGTCCATAGGGATAAGGTGGTTCTTCATCCCTGTCCATCATTCCTGCCCAAAGTTCTCTCTTACTTCCATTTGAATGAGGACATTGTGTTGCCTTCCTTGTGTCCCAAGCTGGCTCATCCCAAGGAATTTTCTTTGCATACATTGGATGTGGTTCGTGCGATTTGGGTCTATCTGGCGGCTACTCATCTTTGTGGGTAGGGACGGACCAAGAAAAGGGCTGGCCGCTTCTTCGGCTACCATCTCCAGATGGATCAGGCAGACGGTGACTCAGGCCTATTCCAATAAAGGTCAGGTTCCACCTTTCCTTGTCACGGCGCATTCTACTCAAGCGATGAGCGCTTCTTGAGCCTTCCATCATCAGGGATATATATCGCAAGTTTTGCAAGGCGGCCACTTGGTCGTCGGTGCATACCTTCACAAAATGTATAAGGTAGATACTTTGGCATCTGCGGATGCTTCTTTTGGCCACAAAGTTTTGCAGGCTGCTGTTTAATAGGGGCTGTTACCTCATAAGGGGTATTTTTCTTAACTTTTAATTTTTTAGACGGGGCTCCTGCGACCCGGTTAAGGCTCCTGTGTCCTGGTTAAGGGCACTTATGTTTAGCCTTGGGTTATTTTCCCCACTCCTCATTTTCCTTTTGGCACTGCTTTTGGACGTCCCACTAGATTTATAGGGCGCTGTGTCCGTTGAACGAAAGAGAAAATGGGATTTTTGTACTTGCCGTAAAAAACATTTCTCTGAGTTCATCGACGGATACAGCACCCAGCCCTCTATGGAGTTTTGATACTTCTAATACTGCGCGCAACTAAACTTATTGCCTAGAGCAGAGAGGAGGGTTCTATACCAAGTGGAGGACAGCCCATGGGTGTAGCCAGGTGTTTTTTTGTTCTGCCTAGTCCTACACCTGAAGGAGGCAATATGACCCAGTAGTTATGATTTATTGAGCGCTATGTCCATCGATGAACTCAGAGACATGGATTTTAAGGCAAGTACAAAAATACCATTTTTTTTTTTTTTTGACCCTTCTCAATGTAACCACCCAATTTGCAAGTAGGTGTCCATATGGCAAGATAGACTTAGCCTGGGGATAATAGCCCACATACTTGGTTAGCTAGTTTTAGCACTATGGAGAGTGGTTGCCTTAAATCATTGCATTTTCTAACTTCGCCTGCTGTACATGCAAAATTGATGTCAGGTAATGGGCATTAAATGTGACATATTGTGGGTAGGCTTGAGCTGCTCGATTAATCTTTAAAAAATTTGTAATCTCGATTCAACTTTGACACAACATTGCTCAGCGCTGAGAGATAAAATTAAACCGTGTATCATTTGGTTCCTGACCTGCAAATTATTTGGGTTTTGTCTGACCTGTAAATGAGGTCAGTTTTAACCACTTAAAGACTAAGCCTTTTTTTGACATTTTGTTGCTTACAAGTTAAAATCAGTAGAAAATTATAGAAAATTACTTAGAACCATTAAACATTATATATATATATATATATATATATATATATATATATATATATATATATATATATATATATATATATATATATATATATATATATATATATATATATATATATATATACAATATATAGTGTATATATGTGTGTGTATATTTTTTGGCAGAGGCACTAGAGAATAAAATGGCGGTCGTTGCCATATTTTATGTCACACTATGTTTGCGCAGCAGTCTTTCAAAAGCAATTTGGGGAAAAAATACACTTCAATAAATTAAAAAAAATAAACAGTAAAGTTTGCCCAATTTTTGTATAATGGGAAAGATGTTACTCCAAGAATCGTGAGAGAATCTTGATCTTTATTCTAAGCAAAAAATTGTGATTCCGAGGTTATCCAGAATTGTGCAGCTCTATAATATAGGTACCTGTGACTGGAGACTGCTTTAACCACTTAAGCCCCGGAAGATTTTACCCCCATTCCGACCAGGGGGTATTTTGCGATTCGGCACTGCGTGACTTTTAACGGACAATTGCGCGGTCGTGCGACGCTGTACCTAAACAAATTTGGCGTCCTTTTTTTCCCACAAACAGAGCTTTCTTTTGGTGGTATTTGATCACCTGTGCGATTTTTTTGATCACGCGCTATAAACAAAAAAAGAGCGTCAATTTTGCAAAAATAGCAATATTTTTCACATTTTTTTATATGAAATTCCCCCCTAAAAAAATGTAAAAATCATTTTCGGCCAATTTGTTTTATGCTACCTATGTTTGGTAAAAAAAATCGCAAAAAGTGTATTTTGATTGGTTTGCGCAAAAGTTATCGCGTTTCCTAACAAAGGGAAAGATTTTTGTCATTTTTGTTGTTTTTTTTTTAACGCATAATGGCGGCGATCTGCGTTTTTTTTTTTTTTTTTTTTTTTTTTGCGGTACTGCGACATTGGGGCAGACAGATCGGACCCTTGACTGACATTTTTGACACTTTTGGGGTTACCAGTGACATTTCTACAGTAATCAGTGCTATACATATGCACTGTTACTGTAAAAATACACTGGTAGTGAAGGGGTTAACTTTATTTGGGAGGGAGGGGCTGTGTGTGTCCCTAGGGGCGTGCTTTCTACTGTGATTGGCTGTGGCTTGAGCTGTAAGGACACTGATCAACGGATCTACATAGTAGATCCGTGTGATCAGTGTTTTTACACCAAGGAGAATGACAGGTGGCTTGTTTACACAAGCCGCCTGACTTTCTCCCTCTCCCCCGCCGATCGCCGAGTGACCGGCGGACATCGGGTCCGCCGGTCACATGCGCGGGGGGGGTCCGTGACCACGCGGGAGCGCGCCTCCGGGGGCGCGCGCTCGCTCCCTAGACCCTCACAAGCTAGTGACGTAGCCCTACGTCACTTTGCCTGTGAGGGGCTGACTGCCGACGTAGATCGGCGTTAGGCAGTCGGCAAGTGGTTAAGAAAGGGAATTGTGTTTAAGATGTAGGTCCCTTTAAAGCCAAACTAAACATCCCTTCAAAAAAATGATAGAACTGCATAGAATTCCCCCTTTATTGCAAGTACTTCCTGTTCTGGGTTGAGTAAGGTTGCTCTCTCAAAATTACACATGTCTTTGATCATATTACATTGCCCATCAACCATAGCACGTTGGTACAAGAACGAAGAGGGTGTTGCGCTGATCAGACGTGCGTCAGCACACGGACTTGTGGTTTGGAGCAAGGTGGAGCACTCCTGGTTGGCTCCTGTTGAAGTGATGAGGTCACCCAGGGAAAAGGAATATGGATGGGCCTTGCTATTCAGTCAAAATTTGAACAAAAGCAGACATTGACTGTAGGGGCACAGAAGCACAGGATGGTCCGAAATGTAGGCTTCAACACTTCAGCAGCAAAAAAAAAATAGGCTTTACATACATACACTTAACATTTTTTTTTTTTCTTTTTTTTTTTCTTTTTTTTTTTTACAAAATAATTAAATATGTTTTTCAGGGAAAGATTGATTATACAGGTCATTTGTTGCTTCAGCAAGACATAATGAATTCTGGCTGTCTGCCTTTGAAATAAAACACTAGACATTGGTTTGCTTGCTTTATACTGCATAACCCCATCAGATGACAATTTTTCCCTGTCTACATAGTGTTGTGCCTTTTTCAGAGATAAAGGCAGGAACACCTGCTGGAAACACAAAAGAGTTTGCAGATGTACATAACAAAGAGATTGTCTGTCATCTGCAAATGTTTCTTACAAAAGCAGCCCTGTAGAATTGAACCCTTACTCAGGGTAAGTGTTATGCGTCTTTGTACATGACATAAGACACATGGCCTGAATGAGAATTTTTATATATTGAATTCTGCTTAACAACAAAAATACAGTAAAACTCCTAAAATCCTGCTCATGCAAATCATGACCATAAATGTACTTCATTCCTAACGCCTCCCCCTTTTTTTGTCAATAACCAATAACTGAACCATTTTTTGTGGCTTGTAACCAAATATAAAGGAAGAGCAAACATGTATGATTTGTCACTTTTTTTATTTTGCTTCTATTTTCTCACTCTCTTTTCAGGCAAATAAAATAATATTTTTTGTATAATGTAAAAGATGTTACGCCAAGTAAATAGCTACCTAACTTGTCACGCTTTGAAATTGCGCAAACTTGTAGAATGGCGCCAAATTCAGTACTTAAAAAATCTCCATAGGCTATGCTTTACAAATTTTTACAGGTTACCTGTTTAGCGTTACCGAGGAGGTCTTGTGCTAGAATTATTGCACTCACACTCTAACATTCACGGCAATACCTCATGTGTGGGGTTTGAACGTTGTTTACATATGCGGGTGCGACGTACGTATGCGTTCACTTCTGCGTGTGGGGAGGGGGGCATATTTCATTTTTAAACCTCTTTCTTTTATTTTACACTTTCCCTTTAATTTTATTTTCCCTATTACAAGAAATGGAAACCTCCCTTTTAATAGGAATAGGGCATGACAGGTCCTTATTATAGAGAGATGTGGGGTCTATAAGACCCCATATCTCTCCTTTAGGCTGAAAAGCCTGAAATGATCTCAGCCTTCCAGCTGAAAACACGGCAGTGTTCATCTGCCGGTGCCGCAAGTGACCACATAATGGCCCCTGAGAGTCCTAGAGATGGCAGGGGACCATCTGGTCCTTGGTCAGCTCTATGGTAAACTTCCCCACCAGGTGGATTCATTCTCCGGCTCGCGATTACACGGGCGAGCCGGTAGAACCACTGGAAGGCTGAACAGCTCAGCTATGGTTTTACTATGCAGGGTAGAAGTCTCAAAAGTCCAGGAAGTCATATGACATCTTAATAAATACCCACTTCTCACCATTTGATAGGGGAAGATCAGCAATGAAACCCAGATCACAAACTGTGGGTGAAAAGTTATATATTGTACAAAGAATTATTCATGGACAGCTTAGTTACTAGTCAGAAAATAATACGCAAAAATTACAAACAATCGAGTGGCATATACTGTATATCACATACAAAGATTAACTAAAATGCTCAATACTATCTAATAATAAAACCCCTGCACCATAGAAGACAAATACCTATAGAACTAAAGAGTATACACTTTACACCATCATAAACTGGATAGATAACTAGCGGACAAGTGTATCAATTTGTACACCCATGCCATTCAATTCCTGCACCATTTGGCAGTTTGCACTGCGATCTGTTAACCAATCTGGTGGTGTCATTAACTTTGCATTGACACCCGCAGCAGTTTGCAGATGTCAGTGTGAACCACGGGCAGGTGACCCGCACTGAAATCAAGCTTGTTCCCACATCACATATATGTGAACCGGGACTCATTCTGTCAAGATGCAGTTAAATTAACAGAAAGATAGTGGTCACTTACATAGCATAACCAAATAAAAAAAAAAAATGTACTTGCCTAAAAATCCTTACATGCTCACCCTACTTTGTAATGTTTAGGAGAGACTGTGGAGTAATGCTTAAAGTGGAGTTCCACCCGTTTTTTCAACAATACAAAAATTGCTTTTATTTCCCAAATGATCACAGTATTGGTGACTTTTTTTTTTTTCTTGCTCCACTTGCCCTGTTGCTAGGGGTAAGCAATTTTCTGCCTCCTTCGTCGCCGCGGCGAACTATGTCACTTCCGGCGCCGCAGGGGCTCCTGGGAGATGTGTGTCATCATTCCCAGGAGCCGTGGGAAGGAATCATTGCATTTTTTCAAAACCGGAAATGGCGTTTGGTAGGCGGAGCTAAGCACCATGTTGGAGAAGGGAAGACGAATATTGTGTTACCATAACACAGAGGAAGCAGCGGCTGTAGAAGAGTCTACAGTGTACTGCATTTTTAGAAAAGGAATGATGCACTTCTATCCATGAGGACAAGCTAAGATTCATCTTAGTGCTGTTATGGGTGTTGTGCTTGTCTGTGTGCTTTGTGAGAGGAGGAGGAGGAGGAGGAGGAGGGGGCAGGCAGGCACGATTAGTGTGTGCAAGGTGAGGTCCTGTGTCTTTCTTTCTGTCTGTCTGTTTGTCTCTCTCTCTCTCCCCCTCTGTGTGTGTCTCTCTATCTCTGTCTCTCTCTCTCCCCCTCTGTGTGTGTGTGTGTCTCTATCTCTCTCTCTCTCTCTGTCTCTCTCTCTCCCCCTCTGTGTGTGTGTCTCTATCTCTCTCTCTCTCTCTGTCTCTCTCTCTCCCCCTCTGTGTGTGTGTGTGTGTCTCTCTCTCTCTGTCTCTCTCTCCCCCTCTGTGTGTGTGTGTCTCGCTCTCTCCTCTCTCTCGCGCTCTCTCTCTCTCTGTCTCGCGCTCTCTCTCTCTCCCTCTGTCTCGCTCTCTCTCTCTCTCCCTCTGTCTCGCTCTCTCTCTCTCCCTCTGTCTCTCTCTCTCTCTCTCTCTCCCTCTGTCTCGCTCTCTCTCTCTCCCTCTGTCTCGCTCTCTCTCTCTCTCCCTCTGTCTCGCTCTCTCTCTCTCTGTGTCTCTCTCTCTCTCTCCCTCTGTCTCGCTCTCTCTCTCTCTCTCTCTCTCTCTCTCCCCCTTCTGTCTCGCGCTCTCTCTCTCTCCCCCTCTGTCTCGCGCTCTCTCTCCCCCTCTGTCTCGCTCTCTCTCTCTCTCCCCCTCTGTCTCGCTCTCTCTCTCTCTCCCCCTCTGTCTCGCTCTCTCTCTCCCCCTCTGTCTCGCTCTCTCTCTCTCTCCCCCTCTGTCTCGCTCTCTCTCCCCCTCTGTCTCGCTCTCTCTCCCCCTCTGTCTCGCTCTCTCTCTCTCTCCCCCTCTGTCTCGCTCTCTCTCTCTCTCTCCCCCTCTGTCTCGCTCTCTCTCTCTCTCTCCCCCTCTGTCTCGCTCTCTCTCTCTCTCCCCCTCTGTCTCGCTTCTCTCTCTCTCTCCCCCTCTGTCTCGCTCTCTCTCTCTCTCCCCCTCTGTCTCGCTCTCTCTCTCTCTCTCCCCCTCTGTCTCGCTCTCTCTCCCCCTCTGTCTCGCTCTCTCTCCCCCTCTGTCTCGCTCTCTCTCCCCCTCTGTCTCTCTCCTCCCCCTCTGTCTCTCCCCCTCTGTCTCTCCCCCTCTGTCTCGCTCGCTCTGTCTCTCCCTCTGTCTCGCTCTCGCTCTCTCTCTCCCTCTGTCTCGCTCTCTCTCTCTCTCTCCCTCTGTCTCGCTCTCTCCCTCTGTCTCCCTCTGTCTCGCTCTCTCCCTCTGTCTCCCTCTGTCTCTCTCTCTCTCTCCCTCTGTCTCGCTCTCTCTCTCTCCCTCTGTCTCGCTCTCTCTCTCTCTCTCTCTCTCTCTCTCTCCCTCTGTCTCGCTCTCTCTCTCTCTCTCCCTCTGTCTCGCTCTCTCTCTCTCCCTCTGTCTCGCGCGCTCTCTCTCTCTCTCTCTCCCTCTGTCTCGCGCTCTCTCTCTCTCTCTCTCTCTCTCCCTCTGTCTCGCGCTCTCTCTCTCTCTCTCTCTCTCTCCCTCTGTCTCGCTCTCTCTCTCTCTCTCCCTCTGTCTCGCTCTCGCGCGCGCTCTCTCTGTCTCGCGCGCGCTCTCTTTAGATGTATTCTTGTATGCTTATTTTATTGTAATTTTTGATCATATACAGTATATTGTAAATAAAATATTTTTATTTTTTGTAAATAAAAAAAATTTAATAAAATTTTAAACTTAATAATTGACTCTGTCTCTTTATCTCTCTCTCTCGTGGGCGGGAGGTCGGCTGCCCTGGGCGTCTGTAGCTTGGGAAGTGAAGGGGGCGCTACCAGGAGTGTTTCTGCAACTATTAGCTGACAGAAGAGCGCGGGGTGTGCTCTCTCTCTTTCCTCCCCAGCTTCACACTCCTGTTACTGTAGCACTCATCAGATCGGGACTGTCAGATCGGGATTTCTCCTCTTTCGGCTCCTCCTTATCTTGATATGTCAGAGTGGAGAGGAGCCTAGGAGATGCTGATTGCTAAACCTTTGGCACGGACAGCTGGCGGAAGAGATGCGGCTGCTGTGCTGAAGGGGAAGAAGATCGCGGCTCAGGGATGCCACTGGTTGTCAGATCGGGACAATACAGAGTTTGATTACGTGTCCCTTACACCCCCTACACACATTGTTTGCTTTAAGGAGAGGGGGGTAACAAATACTGTAAAGTCCCGATCTGACATCCAGTGGCATCCCTGAGCCGCAACCTTCCTCCCCTTTCTGCAGCAGCATCTCTCCCGCCAGCTGTCCGTGCAAAGCTTTAGAAATCGGCTTCCCCTAGGCTCCTCCTCTGCTCTGACATATGAAGATGAGAAGGAAGGAGCCTCAGAAGAGGAGAATCACAAATCATGTGCCGCGCTGTATCTGAGGTCTGCCTGCTGGAGGAAAGCTGCAGCCAAGCCGAGGGAAGGGAGAACTGCACTGGGGACACCAGGGAGGGGGGGGAGAGAGGGGAATGAGAGTATTTGTACTAGGAGGGGTGGGGAGAAGATGATTACTTCTAGGTTGGATCAATATAGGGGGGGGGGGGGTATTTGTGCTGGGATGGGAAATTTGAGAGGTGACAGGATAACATTTTTTCTAGCAGGGAAATTGGGGAGGGGGGTGCTAGGAGGGGTGATTTGTGCTGGGGGGGGGGAGGATTCGTGCCAGGAGGAGGGATTTGTGCTGTGGGGGGAGAATTTGTGCCAGGAGGGGAGATTTTTGCTGTGGGGATGGAGGGAAGAGGATTTGTAACAGGAGGGGGGATTTGTGCTGTGGAGATTGTGGGGGGGGGGGGGGAGGTTCTGTCTAGGAAGGGGGATTTGTGCTGTAGGAATAAGGGGAAGAGGATTTGTGCTGGGGGGACGGACGGGGGGGGGGAGGATTTGTGCTAGGAAGGGGATTTGGGGGGGGGGGGGGTTGTGCTAGAAGAGGTGATGGGGGGATTTGTGCTAGGATGGGGAATTATGGCGCTGTTAGAAATGGGGATGGGGGAAATTTATGCTTGTAGGGATGATTGGGGGTATTTGTGCTAGTGGGGAAAATTGGGGGGGGGAATTTGTGCTAGGCGGGGGAATATGGTGGGATGTGCTAGACGGGATATTCGGGGGGTTTGGGATGGGGGGGGAAGAGGATTTGTCCTAGGAGGGGGGGATTTGTGCAAGAAGGGGAATTTTTTGGGGGGAGGGGGGGTTTGGGGGAGAGGATTTGTGCTAGTAGGGATAATGGATGGGTATTTCTGCTAGGAGGGGAGGAGGACTTATGCTAGGAGGGGACATTTGGGGGAGGGGAAGATTTGTGCTGGGAGGGGGGGGGGGATTTAAAGAGGGGAGAATTTGCGCTTGGAGGGGAAATTTTATGGGGGGGTGCAGTTTGGTGTCTTCGCCCTGGGCGCTGGATGGCCTTGTCCCGGCAATGCTTGCGGGAGATAGAGGATTATGTGCGCCCCCCCTCACGCGGCGCCAAGGTACATTTAAAATTCACGGTGGAATTAAAGGTGAAGGCTCGGTTCACATTTATGCGATGCGGGAAGGCTACGAATTCGCAGCCCCGGCAGTTCACACTGCCATATGCGATACGCTGGGGGTGTCAATGTAATCTTAACGACACCCCCAGTTTGATCGCAGTGCGATCGTGCAGTTCGCACAGGAGCGGATCGCACAAGTGTGAACCGCTGTGCGATCCGATCCTGATGTGGCTGCAAAAATGCCTCCTGTGCGTCTTTGCTCCGGGTGCGATGCGAATTTAGCCATACAAACTGTATGGCTAAACTCGCACCGCACAGCTGATCGCATGTAATGTCGGAGCAGTGCGCTCCGACATTACATGCGAACCCCGCACTCGCAGAAGTGTGAACCGGGGCTAAGTGAAAATCTGTTTCGTCAGCTGCAAGTGAAAATTAGCAATACTGTAAAAAATAAATGGATATATAAAAATATTAAAATATATATATATATATATATATATATATATATATAGATAGATAGATCTCTTATATATATATATATATATATATATATATAAATATATATATATCTTCTAGATTGTAAGCTTTAACGAGCAGGGCCCTCTGATTCCTCCTGTATCGAATTGTACTGTAACTGTATTGTCTTCCCTCACATTGTAAAGTGCTGCGCAAACTGTTGGCACGATATAAATCCTGTATAATAGTAATAATATATATGATACAGGTATGTTTAACATAAACAAAGTTAGCCACAGTAACAATGTATTAGACATTCATGTGATTTCAATTCTCACCAGAGACCAGCACAGCAGTAGCTGTGTTGCCATAACAACAGGGTGGGACCTTCCTTTGGAGGTGCATGCTGGGTAACCAGCAGCACCTATTGTAGGAAGTAGTAACATGTGGGCTTCACACGCCCACAATTAAGATGGGAGCCCCCTGCTGAGGAAAAATCAAGGTTAGTTTATGAAGAATGTCATTTATAAAACATTATTTCCTTTAAGTAGATAGGAAAACAATTACATTCAGCCAATGCTGTGATCATTTGGAGAATAAAAGCAATTTTTATAATGTTGGAAAAACGGGTGGAACTCCACTTTAACATAATTAACCCTGTCTGTGCTGTGTTTGCAGATTCTCATTATCAGCTGTAAACCAGATTTGAACACTACTCACAAAAAGTAAAACATTTAAAACCGCTTTTTTTTTTTTTTTTTTTAGCATAACCGTTTGCTAAGACCAGCAAATAGTACTTATAAATGTCACCTAAAACAAAACAATTGTTATAGTATTAAGGAATCAAAATAACCCCCTATCTTTATCTTTAAATCATGTTATAATTGTTGTTCCTATTCAGTCAGAATTATTTCCAATTTCCCATATATTCATGTATTGTATATACCATTTAGTATTGTCATTCTGTGATATATTCATGAATGCGTTGAGGTTTATATGAAATCAAATAATGATATTTGAGGATGGCTGCATCAATCTTCTGACTAAAAGAGCCAGGCGGGTTAAGGCTACACTCTGGGGGACATTTTTTTTCATTACTATAAACGTAATTTCTTGCCTTTCAGAAATTCCTATGTTTTCCAAATACGGGTTTTCCTCCACTGAGAAATCCCCACTGAAAGCAGTCACAAGAAGGGCAGTGTCCTAATTTAATTGTGTAAGGCTTTTGGCTGCTATGCCTATTATTTCTTCAGCCAACAGTCTAGTAACATCCCCTGTATGATAGGGAAGGGCACTAAGGAGTCACCTGGTCCTCTAGGTAGACATTACAGTATTAAGGTGGGGCTATTTGTTCTATGCCACAGTATAATTGTGTTAAACCTACAAGTATGTAGAGATTGAGAGCAATAAGCCACTGAGCTTGTTGATGTAATATAGCATATGATATTCAGTATGAACTGGGCTTGTTAAGGCCCATGCACACGATAAGAAAATCAAGTAAAATTTCGTCCAAACGATCTGCTGATTTTCGGATCGTTAGTGTGGTGCTTTTGACAGCCGATTCCGAGTTTTCAGATGACAAAAATTGAATGTGCAGGCTATAAATTTTTTACCGTACATGAACACAATGTCAGATTTTCATTCAATGCAGTTCTCGTCTGAAAAAAATCGAAAAAGCAAGATTACGCATGCTTGGAAAAAGAACACCTACCAAAACAATTCAACATATAACCTCACTTCTGAAGTTGAATTCTGTCATACGACAATTTTCGTATGTTGAGTCACTTTCGATATGAGACTAGCATGCAACAAAAAACGGACAAAAATGTATCCGATAATCTAATCATGCGTACGAGGCTTTAATAGTATACCATTTGTGGTGGTTCTTATGGCTGTGCCTGACTGCATCAGAGGTGACTACCTCTCAACCACGGTAAGACCAATGAGACTGGCCTGGAGCTTTTGCGATGAGCTCATTTATGTACAGTATTACATTAACAGACTTGGTGGATTATTGCTGTCTTACTATAGTTTTACCATAAACCGGTCTCTCTGTATTTAGTCTAGTCTATAGTTTCTTTGAAATGTTTAGAATAATGAACTCCATCCAATAGTACTGCAGCACAACTGTTGAATCAAGGATGGATAGACTTTAAATTCACCTAAAAATGCTGCTTATTTATTGCCTTCCTTTTTAAAATTGCATTATTCCCATAACATACTTGCTGATAGTTAGAGATGTACAGCCCAAGCTCATTTGGCTGTACATCTCCTATGGATCACAGGAGTGCAGTTCGCTTTGTACTCCTGTGACCCGTTTTCAGCAGAGAGTGGTCTGAAGTCCGCTTTCTGCTGTTGTCACAGAAATTGGTCCAGGTACCGCATCATCACGACATTGGAAGTCGGGATCCACCAGATCCCTGGACCGACACCCAGATCAGCCTCTCAGCGAGCCACTAAGAGCCTGAGCCAGCCGCTCTCCACCCCTCCACAGCCCAGAACTCCAGTGAGCGAGAAGGGGGCAGAGCGGAGAGCTGCTGACTCACACTCTCTGCTCTGGGAGCTGTGAGAACCGAGCGATCGGCGGTGTATCGCTCATTTCTTAGTGCAAAGGCGCCATCGGACCGATGCTGCATCCAGCTAGGTAAGTATAATTCTGGAAAAAAAACAAAGCAATACATCTTTTAATTTTAAAGGTGCTTTCATTGATAACAGCAGTATACAATACTGCTGGTTCTGTGATCAATATGACACAATTAACTGTGCCCTTGTAAATAATTTCCATGTGTTTCTCAGCCCACACTTCACACCAAGCTTTCTGACAAGGTAATAATTGGATAAATCTGATGTTGATTGCAACTTTCAAGAAGTCATCAACTTGTTAAAGACCATTTGATATATTTTAGGAAAATTGGCTAAATAAAATGTTACATAGAATCATATTTTACAGTGTTTGGCAGAGAAGTTAGTTGCCTTTTAGGCCTTGCTCACACTTGAGTCGCACAGTATTGCATGAGAATGCAAATAAGGCCTGGTTCACATTAGTGCAATGAGTTTGAACACAATTTTTGGTGCCAGCGCTTTGGGATCATGAAGCGTTTTATTTTGCTGTAAGTTTTTGGACTCCATTTCATGGACTATTACTACTACTACTACTACTACTACTACTGCTACTACTCAAAAAACACATGTACATGCATTTTTATTGAAGTCTATGGACACATATTTGCACTGCATCACACCAAAGTAGCATAGGACCCCTTCAATAAAGTCACATTGCAGCTACATTGCATTGATGTTAATGGCCACCAATGAAAACCTTGTTAGGCCTAGTTCACACAAGTGCGATTTCTGATGCAACTCAAGTTGTACAGAGAAAAGATATACCTGGTCCCAAGTCCCAATAGCTTGTACATGTATTTAAACTATGAGGTGCTAAAGGGGTGTCACCACCTATTAATACTACAAATTCTGGATGGACCCTCTGCACACTGATATACACCCTTTCTAGCAAACTATGCATGAAAAACAAGGATTTTTAGTTCACTCATATTGAAATACATACTTAAACTGGCCAACTGCGTCAAAGTAATCCCCCTTATGGCCAGTCCTACGCTCCTTTGCCAATGCAAATGCTACGGTGGACACCATGCCAACATTGGGCATGAAGACACAAGGTGGAGAAGAGCTACTAGGTTTGAGTCTGGTCACTGATGTGTTTTACAACAGAGAATGTTGTATTAATTGCAGAAGAATAGAAATAACATGGTTTTCAATAGTGATCATCCACAATAATGCACTGCAGCTGTGATGTAACTTTGGGGAAGGGTCTTGTGCTACTTTGATGCAATGCAGTGCAATTTTTTTTGATCCACAGACTTCAATGGCAGGTGGTGAGCGAACGAGACACGGAGGGCTTGGGCAGCCCAGGACCGTTGGTCCATATAATCGGAATATATGCTTATATATGTCCCCCTTTCCTGCCTGGAGCATTCTTTAGACTGAGGAGAGGTCAACCCTGTCGCCATCAAGGACCCTTAGGCTGGAGATATACCTCTTGTAAACCGCACAGAGAAAGGTGTTTGTTGCCCGGCTCAAACTATTGCCATATAATACTAGATTTACTATATCTAGGGGTGATTGTACATATAAGGACGAATAAACCAGGGAGAGGACATCTACCTTTTGGGGTGCGACTTACCCCAAGAGGCTACAGTGGAGCTATCCCCAGAAGCCCTGCCTCTGATGACACAGTTGGGACTTAATATATCGGATCCAGTGCAAGAAATATGTCTTTGATGTCTATATAGATTTTGTATTGTGAATACGGAAGCAATATCTTCCGGACAGCCTCTGTATTGCTACAACCCTGTCGCCTAGCACAAGTCACTGCCAAGAAGGAAGCATCGGTCTGTTATGGTCTCTCAGGCCCTGAGGAAGCCTTGAGCGAAGCGCGTCGGCTTGCTGGGGACCTACCGTGACCGAATCCAGCTTGAGACCCATCTTCTACCCTATACAGGCTTTGTTTTGGCAATAATCCCTTTTTGGGATATGTTTCTATATCATCAGTGACGTTAAACGTTTGATTTTATTATTGTATGTCAGTCTGTTGTCATTATATATGCATGGTAGTCCATGCTCGATTTTACTCTGTATATCAATAAAATGTATTTTTGGTTTTATAATTGGTTTTGTTTCTGATCCTTCTACTCCCACTGGCCCGCAAAGCCCCATCTTTTTTTTCTATCCCAATTTTTTTGCCAGTCTCTTACAGGGGTAAGGGCCTATACCACACGGCATTTTTGTGTATAGACTTCAATGGAAGTATCAAACACATGAACAAGTGTCTCTTGATGCAATTTTTGTTGACTTTTTCCAAGGAGTATAGTATCAAGCCATGAAAATTGTGTCCAAAAACACAATAAAAATCACATGAGTCGTACAGCATCTGCACTACATAATTCCACCTCCAATTGCATTCAAAACTGATCGCACTAATGTGAACCAGTCCTTTTTTAAAGTAAATAATTTTTGAGCACCTTTCCTTTTTAATTACATTTTTTGGGTAATTCCTTTTATTTTCTACAGAAGACAGTGACGATGCATACTTTAGTAAACATGCTATTTGGATGGTGAGACCACAAAGCTCATGCTGGGTTAATCCAATTTCTCTATTGATGTAAGTCATTACTGCTGAAAAGGTTACGAAAATAGATCAAAGATACCAACCTACGGATAAACCAATTCATATAATGATGAAATAGAGCGCTGCGTTTTATTCTCTGTATGTTCTAACGCTGGGAAATGGTAGCTCCCATATTTCTGTGTTGACAGTAAGAATATTTTAAAGTTACAGACCTTTCTATTCATTTTAGCTAAAAAGTAAAACATGTTAAAATATTAGGAGTGATTTTCAACTATGGTTACATTTTAGTCAAAGTACTTGTGGTTGATCATGGACTATTTTAAGCATATTAATATACCACGTGGGTGTAAGAGTTTTATATGCAAGCATTTTTCTGCATCTTTCACCCTTCAACTCAAATTCTGTAAATAGGTGCAGGTTCATATTTTAAGAGTTGCTTGACTGATACATGTCTATTGCTGTACCCTTTTTTGGTTGTTAAGCATAGACTGAGCAAGGACAATTTTGGTTTTGGGTAAAGTCCGAGTTTGAATTTAAGATCCATTTATAGGTGCTATATCAAATTTTATTGCACACAACTGCTCTGAAATAAGATTTACAGATTTGTCTCATGCCTCCAATAAAGGAAAGGGAGAATATAGTATTTCTGGCTATTTTAGAGTATGTCATATGATGTTGCTTGATTTGGAGCTAGAAGCACACCTGTCTGCAAAAAGGCTTCCTGCTTTCCTTGGCAGTTAAAAAGAAAATTGAAGTTTTAATTTTGAAGATGATGCTTTTTATTCTAGTAAAAACAGTTTTCTCTTTTTTGTACACAATTTGATGAACTCTATTTTTTGTTTTCATCTATAATATTTTGAACTATTTATGTAAATGAGTGACACAAAATCCTAATTATTTCTAGGTTTTAAGACCGCAAAATGTGGAAGGGCTATTACTTATGCATGCACTTCAAATTAAAAAAAAAAATATTTGTACCTTCTGCAGTCTGGTCAATATCTTAATATGCTTATGGGTTTCCTAGGCAAAACAGATATCTAGATAATCAGTTATGCTCTCTGGGAAATAGTGGAAGAGAAGTACCAGCATCTCTAGGAGGTAATGTGTTCTTATTGGTGCTGCAGATTATGTGCTTGGTGTATACAGCACCATCTAAAGGCTGAATAGAACATTCACATCAGTAGGGATGGAGGAGTTAATTTGCTTTGTTTTGATTTAGACATGCAAAAAATGGAATAATGCATAAATAAGTTCCTCTGCGCCTCAGGGACCCTTGGCGCTATGTGGGTTCCAAGAAAAGAGAAATGATTAAGAAGGAGCATGTAAAGGAAACTGAAATGTTTCTCTTGGTCACTAGTCAGGATTCATCTATTTATCCTCTGGCAAAACTAAACAAGAATTCCCGTCACTATAGACAGCATCCCACTTTTTCTCTACAGTAAACCCCCCTCCATTGCGGGGGTTACGTTCCGGACCCAGCCGCGAAAAGTGAAAATCCGCGAAATAGAAAAACCCTATTAAAATGCATTGTAGGCATGTTTTTTTTTTTACTGTCACTGTACGTGTAAAAGCATTTTAAGGTCTTTAAACACACTTTTAAATCAATAGAAACTCATTTAAACACATAAAAAAAATACTGAGAGACATAGCAAGAGCTATGGAAAACACAAAAATAATTAATTTTCAATGATTTAATTAGTAAAATAACATTACAGAAAAAAACGCAATATACCGGGACCGCAAAAAACTGAACCGCGATGGAGCGGGGGTTTACTGTATTTCCTTTTTACCATAGAAAGTGTTGTCAGTTCTGTGAAACCTCCCGGTTTTGTTAAGGTGAAGGCGTAGACATAATAGAATTCTTTCTTTGCTACAAACTGACTGTCAGGATTGCTACATTATAGGTGGGAAAAAAATGGACCATTTGAAGGAGATATTGGAAATGAAGGTACTGTTACTTCAGTGGACACAGAAAAGTAATATTATGCCTATATATTGCTGTTTATAGTATTACGTTTTTTCAGAATTCCCACTGCTGAGGGCATTTTGTGATTTTAAAAAAATGGTGTTTGATCCAAGTGCCACATCTGTGACCTGAAATATTTTGGCGTATTTAGAAACTCTTTGCTTAGGGCAGTGTTTTATGTTAACTGTGTATCTTGGCTCGTCTTCTACCAAAGGACCATTTCAGGCTCCGCCATGTATTATATAATTATATTGCCTTGGTCTCCAAACAGGATGATCTATTCTACAGGACATTTATTGTATGTCTTGTGTTTTACGACACTGAAAATATCCATAGAAACAGCTGTGAGGGCTTTCTATATCTTTTATGTTTGATGCACATAATGGCAATGACAACTGTACATTAAATACAAAATATCTTGTCCCTTTCTAAAATAAAGTTTAAAGTGGTTTTTTTATGTAATACATTTGTTACATATTATGGAATCTTTGCATTCTGATGCTTTATATGTCAGTTTTTTTTTTTTTTTTTGTGAGGAGCACTGTTAGTCTGGAGAATAAAGGAACCATCTGTAGAGAACTCGGCAAGAATCATTACTTACTACAAGTGCAGCTTCTGATTCACACACAAGTTTATCAAGGATCAAGAGTGCTTCTATATTTAGTCCTGCAATCACTGGTTTGAGAGACAGGAGGATTATCACATTTTAAGAGTTTGGTATGCTCTATAAGAAAGACAGCATGGGGAGATCTAGTATATTCTTTTATGTAAAGTATAGAATCGAATGACTGTCACACATACACAGGGCATCTGCAAATACCTTAAATTCAGTTATTGTAATTTGCAGACCAATGGTGATGTTGAACATAGAAGCCAAACTAAACATAAAGACATAGATGAGAGAGTTTGGGGTGGAGGAACTTGACTGACCTCAACCCGATAGAACACTTTTGGGATAAAATAGAGGGGAGACTGCGAGTCAGACCTTCTCGTCTAACCTCAGTGCCTGACCTCACAAATGTGCTTCTGGAAGAAAGGTCAAACATTCAAAAAAAAATTCATCTATAGTCAGCTAAAGTCTGTTGCAAACATTACTTTTTTTTTTTTTTAAACAGATTGTGTTGGTCCCCTCCTTAACCACTTCATAAAACTTTCTGGACTTTATGCGGAGACATCTGATTGATGGCAGCTGCTGGCATCTTTCAGATATCCGTTTTTTCAGCCGGCGATTTCCTTGCAATGTAAAAGCAATCATAGCGGCTGTTTTAGCCGATTGCTTTTACGGGCGGTGGGAGAGAACACCATCCTCCACCTATTACGATTTCAAAAGATGTTTACATTACAAGGAAGTGATCAGAATTTTTTTTTTAAAGTGTAAAAAAAAAACCAATTCCCCTCGAGGTTGCACGTAGAAGTAAGGAAACGCATAGGTAGGTCGTGCCCACATATGTAAATGGCATTCAAACCACTCGTGAGGTATCACAAGAGCAATAATTCTAGTGGAAGATCTCCTCTGTAACTAAACTGGTAACCTATAAAAATGTTTAAAGCATTACCTATGGAGATTTTTAAAGTATCAATATTTGGCACCATTCCACGAGTGTGCGCAATTTTAAAGTGTAACATGTTAGGTATCAATTTACTCGACGTAACATCTTTCACATTATACAAAAAAATAGTTTTTTTTAATCTAAAAATTGCTGCGCAAATATGGTTTGACATAAAATTGCAACAACTGCCATTTTATTCCCTAGGGTCTTTGCTAGAAAAAAAAAATATATAATGTGTGTGTGTGTGTGTATGTATGTACAGTGGGTACGGAAAGTATTCAGACCCCCTTAAATTTTTCACTCTTTGTTATATTGCAGCCATTTGCTAAAATCATTTAAGTTCATTCTTCTTCCTCATGAATGTACACATAGCACCCCATACTGACAGAAAAACACAGAATTGTTGACATTGTTGCAGATTTATTAAAAAGAAAAACTGAAATATCACATGGTCCTAAGTATTCAGACCCTTTTCTGTGACACTCATATATTTAACTCAGGTGCTTTCCATTTCTTCTGATCATCCTTGAGATGGTTCTACACCTTCATTTGAGTCCAGCTGTGTTTGATTATACTGATTGGACTTGATTAGGAAAGCCACACACCTGTCTATATAAGACCTTCCAGATCACAATGCATGTCAGAGCAAATGAGAATCATGAGGTCAAAGGAACTGCCTGAAGAGCTCAGAGACAGAATTGTGGCAAGGCACAGATCTGGCCAAGGTTACAAAAAGATTTCTGCTGCACTTAAGGTTCCTAAGAGCACAGTGGCCTCCATAATCCTCAAGATATTGCTGGTTTTTCTCATAACATACCACAATGTTAGTTTGTTACATTGAAGAATTCCTAGACCGTGGTTAAGACATAAGCCTAAATTGCAATAGTGCACATTTTATTTACTCCGCAGAGACTTCTAGCATTACTATTATGTCCACAAACAGTAAACTATTGAAAATATTCTAAGTTTGGCTAATATTTTATAATATACCTTACAGGATAGCAAGTTATGGGTGCATGATTTTTCTTCTGAAAGATTGTTCTCCAAAACAATTATTGTGTAAATGTATGTTGCGTTTTGTGCCTTCTGCAGAAGGTACAGCAGAGCAAAAGCTTGTTTCAAGGAGGAAAAACAAATAGTGATCAGCCAGAAATATCAATCCCAGCCAATTTATTCTTACACGGAGTATATTCAGCCAAGAGTATATTCAGCCAAAAGAAGTGGGGAAAGGCTTACAGTAATGCAAACATTCCCTGGTCCTACTATTTGGCTAGATTGGGCAACGTTTTTCCCATTTCTTCGGTTTTTTCTTCAATTCTGTTTTATGAGATACACTGAATAAAAAAAAAAATAGGTTATTATAACAGTTACCTATTAGCAACTTCATATTCTCTTTGGCTGCCACAAGTTAACCATAGCTGTGGCTGCGTCAATAGCCCTTGTCATGGGTAGAATTTTTGTTTAGGAGGGACCAGTGATTATCTGGCCATTCCTGTATGCCATCCCTAAGTAAGAGAATACATGAGACACTGCTATGGTTGTGTATGGGTGCCAGCAGCTGATGGGAGACCAGAGCTGCTAATTAAGTAATACACACTTTTTCATTTAAGCTTTAGGACAGCAGGGGGAAGTGGGGTGGATGAACAAAAGCTTTTCATATTATTAAAAGAGCAACTGCTAACATATATGGAAATTACACACAATTGTATGGTGACATTAATCTTTTTCAAAATTCTTTATTAGAAAGAAAACATACAGGCATACCACATATCAACAGCAAGTACAATCAACTGTCGAGTATAGCGAGCAAATAATAAAGTAAGAACAATACAAACAGCACATTTCAAAGTGTACCAACATAGCACTAGTTCGTCTAAAGAGCACATCTGAGACAAAATGTAAACCCTCCATGAAACCCACGGCCTTAGCTCTCTAGAGCTGAATATTGAACAAATAAATTCGCAGGGCACCTTCAGGCAGACCCCCCCGACCCACCGGCATCCATCTCATGGCCGGCTACCGGGGAAGGGAGGCCCCCCCCAGGCGCCCCGGAATATCGCGACAGGCTCCAGAGGGCTCACTGGTGGTACTTCCCCCCAAAGGGGTGCCGCACCGCGCCACTCCCGGAAACCAACCGATCCACCGTACAGAAAGTCAACAATACATCAGCCAATACCCAGGAGCGGCAAAGAGGGAGAAAAACCTATAGACGGTATGCCTAGAGCCAAGAAAGAGAAGAAAAAGCTATGGAGAATAAACAAAGAGAAAAGAGAAGGGGGAAGGAGACCAGAGCGAGAAAGGAAGGGGTCAGGAAAGAGCCAAAGAGGGGGGTGGGGGGAAGGCCGGCTGACCCTCGCCCAGCGACCACTAGCGGGTAATCAACTCCGTGTATTCCGAAGTGTAGTTAAATTCGTGCCAGTAAAACCAGCGTTTCAGGAACTTTTCTCGTGTACCGTGCGCAGTGGCTACTAGATCTTCCATATCGTTGAGACAAGAAACCTTGCGGAGCCACATAGCTACCGTAGGAGGCTGCGTCTGCTTCCAGAGCGGGGGGATGCAGCTTTTAGCCGCCGTGAACAGAAGTGGCAGAATCGACTTCCGATAGGACGCTCTCGGATATTCATGATGATGAAGGAGGAAGAGGGCCGGGTCCAGGGTGAGGGAATGGTCCGTAAATTTCTGGGCAATGCGTAGGACCTCCTTCCAGAAGGGTTGTAAACACGGGCACGACCAGAAAACGTGTAGGTAGGTGCCCACCTCCTCCCCACATCGCCAACAAACCTCGGGGCAGGTCGGAAACATGCGATGAAGCCTGGCTGGGGTATAGTGCCAGCGGGTTAAACACTTATAGCCTACCTCCTGATACCGCGAGCAACGGGAGGTTTTGTACGTGAAAAATAATATCCTCTCAACCTGATGGTCCGTAAAAGATACATTCAGGTCCCTTTCCCATTTGGCAATAAATGGGGGACGAAAAGCTTCGTCCGGCGAGGCCAGGGCCCGGTAAACCAGAGAGACCGTGTGGCGAAGGGGGGAGGTGTCAGAACACAAATCCTCAAAGTACGTGAGCCGTCTTGAAAACAGAGACGCTGAAGGAAGAGCTTGTAGAAAGTGAGCCAGCTGGACTCGTTGCCAAAAAGACAGGGAGGTAAAGGGCGCAGTGCAGTTCATGTAAGACCGTGAAACCCAAGTCCCAGCCCTCACAAAGTGCCGAGCCTGATGGACCCCAGCGGTCTTCAAAGTCCTAAAACCGGGCTGATCCACCCCAGGCCCGAAGTCCGGGTTATCAATCACCGGGAGGAGAGGCGAGGGAAAGGACGCCAACTGGCCATCGTGGCAAAGACGCCTTCCCACCGCCAGCGTGGCACCTACAGTCGGATGGGCATCTAATTCCCTAGGCACCGGGCGAGGGCTCCAAAGGGCGGACTCCAGGGGAGACTCGACGGACAAACGTTCAAGGCGGACCCATTGCTTCAAGGGACCATGGCGGTACCAGTCGACAATGCGAGCGAGATGACACGCCTCATAATAGAGGATCGCGTCGGGCATCGCCATTCCCCCACTCAGTTTAGGCATCCGGAGCACCCGCAGCGCCAAGCGGGGGGAACCCCTACGCCACAGGAACTCCCGAAACACCCTATTCACCCTCT
Source organism: Pelophylax lessonae (assembly GCF_965119305.1). NCBI lineage: Eukaryota > Metazoa > Chordata > Amphibia > Anura > Ranidae > Pelophylax > Pelophylax lessonae. The sequence goes on along the minus strand of NC_138769.1, from coordinate 389,514,729 downwards.
TGAGGAAGGAGGACGGGACCCTGATGGGCAGCGCCTGAAGCACATATAAGAGGCGGGGCATGATGTTCATCTTTATAATATTGCAGCGCCCAAACCAGGAAAAAGTCCCATGGCTCCACACCTCCAGATCCTGCTTGATGCGAGTCAGAAGAGGCGGGAAATTACAGTCGAAGACTCTCTCCGGGCAACTCGGGAGAGATATCCCCAGGTACTTGATGTGAGACAGGCCCCATTTAAAGGAAAAGTCAGCTCTAAGGAGAGTCGACAAAGAAGCCGGCAGACCCACCGCTAGCGCCTCAGACTTAGAGTAGTTGATTTTATAAAACGACAGCGACTCATAAACCCGAAATTCCCGCAGGAGGTTCGGAAGGGAAGTGAGAGGACGTGTCAGGAAGAAAAGTAGATCGTCCGCGTACGCCGCCACTTTAGGCGACTCACTGGCACTCAACGACAATCCGGCCACATCCGCATTAGCCCTCACCGTCCTCAAAAAAGGCTCTAGAGCGAGAACAAAAATCAACGGGGAGAGTGGACACCCCTGTCGAGTGCCATTCGCAATGTCGAGGGAGTTCGAGAGAGACCCGTTGACCTTCACCCTAGCCGAAGGCCTGGAGTAGATGGCCCTGATCCAGGACAACTGGCGCGTCCCCAGGCCCACATGCTCCATGGTAGCCAGGAGAAAGTCCCAATTCACCCGGTCAAACGCCTTTTCGGCATCCGTCGACAGGACCAGCATTGGGATTCGGCGGCTATTCGCATAATGGATGAGGTCAATCGCCTTGGCGGTATTGTCCCGAGCCTCCCGGGCAGTAACAAAACCCACTTGATCATCGTGGATCAAACTTGGGAGCAGGGGAGCCAGTCTAGAAGCCAGGATTTTGGTGAAGAGTTTCAGGTCGATATTTAAGAGAGAAATCGGCCTGTAGCTCGCACACAGCAGTGGATCCTTACCCTCCTTGGCTAGGACAGTTATATGGGCGCGCAATGAGTCAACCGGAAGGGCCGCCGACTCACCCGCCGCATTGTATGCGGATAGGAAGTGAGGCGAAAGGACCTCCTCAAAGCACTTGTAGTACGCAAGGGTGTATCCATCCGGACCAGGTGCCTTCCCCGGTTGCATTCCCCCCAGGGCTGCAGTAAGTTCCCCAGGGCGCAGAGGCGCGTCCAACTCCTCCACATCTTCCGGAGAAAGGGTGGGGAGGCCGGAGGCCGAGAGATACGACCTAATCTCCTGGATCCTGGCAGCGCGCGATGACGGCGAGGGGTCAGAAGGCAGATTGTACAGGGAGGAATAGTACAGGCGGAAAGCCTCAGCTATGTCCGTCGTCGAGTGGACCCTCCGGCCCGCTGAGTCGGAGACCTCCGGGATAAATGCCCTAGACCTCTGTTGACGCAATGCCCTTGCCAGCAATTTCCCACACTTGTCCCCGTGCTCGTAGAAAGCACGGCGACATTTAGCCAGGGCGGCCTTGGCCTGGAAGAGGACCAGATCACGGAGCTGATCCCGAAGAACAGTGAGCTCCTGAAGAACAGCAACGGCCTGAGACCGCTTGTGAGCCATCTCCAATTTGCCAATTTTCGCCAGGAGGTCAGACATTTGGGCACTCCTCTCCCTCTTCCTCCGCGACCCGAGCTTAATCAGGACCCCTCGCATATAACTCTTGTGAGCCTCCCAGACCATCATGGGCGAACTGTCTGTGGTGGCATTGGAGGCGAAGAAGTTCCTCAATTCAGCACCAAGTTCCCCCAGAATAGCAGGGTCCTGGAGAAGGGTGTCGTTAAGCCTCCACTGCCATTGTGACAACTCAGGGGAGCGAAGGTCTAGGTCGAGGAGAACGGGAGCGTGGTCCGAAATAGCAATAGAGCCAATTGAGGCAGCGGAGACCCTGGGAAGCAAGGACTGCGGTACCAAAAAAAAGTCGATACGCGAATATGAGTCGTGTGGGGGGGAGAAGAAAGTATAATCCCTATCCCCGGGATGGAGAACGCGCCACGGATCAACCAAGTGAAAGGCATGAATCAACTGCTTGAAGCGACGTAGAGCAGCATAGGATAGCTGGGAGGAACCCCTAGAGGTGTCCACCAGTGGATCAAGAGCCAAATTAAAATCCCCACCCATAAGGATCTGTCCCGCAGCGAAATCTGCCAGCTTAGAAAGCACTGAGTCCATAAAGGAGAGTTGGTTCGTGTTGGGCAGGTAGAGATTCACCAGAGTGACAGGGGTGGAACCCAGCTGGCCCTTTACAAAAAGGGCCCTGCCCGATTCGTCGCTCCACACGTCCGAGAGCGTCCACGGAGCATTACATTGAATCAAGATGCTAACCCCCTTAGTCTTGGAATCAGGGGAACAGCCATGGTAAACCGTTGGAAAACGCCTGTTTCCCAATTTGGGGATCTTGCTCAATTGGAAATGCGTTTCTTGCAAAAATCCAACATGAGCACGGAGACGATGGAGTTCCGACAGCACAATGGAGCGCTTCTCAGGGGTATTGAGCCCCTTCACATTTAAGGAGACCAAACGGACCGGGTCCGGACGAGGGGCGGCCATAACCCCCCCAACCGGCGGGTCCAGCCCACCGGGTGAAAACAAAAAACCAAAAGGAGCGGAGGAGGGAGAGGGAAGGAGAGGGGGGAAAGAAAAGGAAGGGGAACAGCGGAGATGCAGAGGTAAGTGAAAAGGTGGAGGGAAAAAGAGGGAGAGAAGGAAAAGGCGCAAAGTACGCGCCTACTTACAAAGTACTAAGGTGCCGAAGCACCAGAGAGAGTTCAATCTCAAAGGACCCCAGGGCCCGATCCACCAACCCCGCAGGCAGGGCAAAATGGACAGGCACCAAAGGATCACCCTACGTGGGGAACGAGGAGAGCCACCAACTGGGAGAGGTAGGTGACCGCTCCCCGGCTCCCCAACCGGCCAATAAAGATCATAGCAACACAGTATTGTAACCAGCTGAAAAACACCAACAACTCAAACATAAAGATACCAATAACATAGTGCAACAGTTTGAGCCCCTGAACCGGAGAGGAAAACCTCCCCCCGCCCGAGAAGAACCAAATTAACAATTCAATGGCACTCAAGACAGAGATGCCAGAGACTGCACCCGCTCCCCATCCCGACGTCCCCCTCAAGATCAGTGGCATCGGACCAGAGGGGGACATACCACGCCACCCCACACATATAACACACCAACCCCCGGGGGGAGAAGGGGGGGGGAAGGGGAAGGGAGGGGAGGGGTTAGTAGAAAAGGGGGGGAGGAAGAAGAGGGGAGGGGAGGAAGAAGAAGAGGGGAGGGGAGGGAAGGGGGAATGGAGGGGAGGGGGGAAGGGAAGAACGTGAGGGGGGAAGGGAGGGGGGAGGGAGGGGGGAGGAAGGGGGGTAGGGAGGGGGGGAAGGGGAAGGGGGGGTAGGGAGGGGGGGGAGGGGGAGATAGAGGGGGAGGGGGGGTGAGGGAGGATAAGGGGGGGGGAGGGGGGGTAAGGGAGGGAGGATAAGGGGGGGGAGGGGGATAAAGGAGGGGGGAGGGGGGATAAGCGACGTAGAGCAGCATAGGATAGCTGGGAGGAACCCCTAGAGGTGTCCACCAGTGGATCAAGAGCCAAATTAAAATCCCCACCCATAAGGATCTGTCCCGCAGCGAAATCTGCCAGCTTAGAAAGCACTGAGTCCATAAAGGAGAGTTGGTTCGTGTTGGGCAGGTAGAGATTCACCAGAGTGACAGGGGTGGAACCCAGCTGGCCCTTTACAAAAAGGGCCCTGCCCGATTCGTCGCTCCACACGTCCGAGAGCGTCCACGGAGCATTACATTGAATCAAGATGCTAACCCCCTTAGTCTTGGAATCAGGGGAACAGCCATGGTAAACCGTTGGAAAACGCCTGTTTCCCAATTTGGGGATCTTGCTCAATTGGAAATGCGTTTCTTGCAAAAATCCAACATGAGCACGGAGACGATGGAGTTCCGACAGCACAATGGAGCGCTTCTCAGGGGTATTGAGCCCCTTCACATTTAAGGAGACCAAACGGACCGGGTCCGGACGAGGGGCGGCCATAACCCCCCCAACCGGCGGGTCCAGCCCACCGGGTGAAAACAAAAAACCAAAAGGAGCGGAGGAGGGAGAGGGAAGGAGAGGGGGGAAAGAAAAGGAAGGGGAACAGCGGAGATGCAGAGGTAAGTGAAAAGGTGGAGGGAAAAAGAGGGAGAGAAGGAAAAGGCGCAAAGTACGCGCCTACTTACAAAGTACTAAGGTGCCGAAGCACCAGAGAGAGTTCAATCTCAAAGGACCCCAGGGCCCGATCCACCAACCCCGCAGGCAGGGCAAAATGGACAGGCACCAAAGGATCACCCTACGTGGGGAACGAGGAGAGCCACCAACTGGGAGAGGTAGGTGACCGCTCCCCGGCTCCCCAACCGGCCAATAAAGATCATAGCAACACAGTATTGTAACCAGCTGAAAAACACCAACAACTCAAACATAGATACCAATAACATAGTGCAACAGTTTGAGCCCCTGAACCGGAGAGGAAAACCTCCCCCCACCCCCCGCCCGAGAAGAACCAAATTAACAATTCAATGGCACTCAAGACAGAGATGCCAGAGACTGCACCCGCTCCCCATCCCGACGTCCCCCTCAAGATCAGTGGCATCGGACCAGAGGGGGACATACCACGCCACCCCACACATATAACACACCAACCCCCGGGGGGAGAAGGGGGGGGGAGGGGAAGGGAGGGGAGGGGTTAGTAGAAAAGGGGGGGAGGAAGAAGAGGGGAGGGGAGGGAAGGGGGAATGGAGGGGAGGGGGGAAGGGAAGAACGGGAGGGGGGAAGGGAGGGGGGAGGAAGGGGGGGTAGGGAGGGGGGAGGAAGGGGAGGGGGGGAAGGGGGAGGGAGGGGAGGGGGAGATAGAGGGGGAGGGGGGGTGAGGGAGGATAAGGGGGGGGGAGGGGGGGTAAGGGAGGGAGGATAAGGGGGGGGAGGGGGATAAAGGAGGGGGGATAAGGGAGGGGGGGGTGAAGCAAAAGTGAATTCCGAGGGCCACCGGCAGCGCCCTGCATCCCCTCTCCTGCAGCGCGGGGTAACACCCAGATCCGGCACGCAACCCAAGCAAGTACGACCAGACCCAGGCGCCCCCCCAGTAACCACAGAAGAGCAGGCGTGCACACATCTGGAAAGCATTAAATTGTGCATACAGTCAGCAAGCAATATGAGAGGCAACAGTTCAATTATACTACTCTGAGATCTAAACTTGCAGAGAGTCAGCAGGCCTGCCAGACACCCAGGCCCCGGAAGCGGGAGCAAGGCACCGCACCGCCTTGAGCCGCACCAGAGCCCCCGCATGTCAGCATTAGGGGGAGCAGGAGTCACGGGGCCGATCTAGGGGAGTCAAGATCCAAGAGAGGGGGATACGGGGGGAGGCAGATGACCTGAGCCCTGGAAGTTCGGCATGGGCAGCAGTCAGAGGCACCTGGGGACATTCGGGGTCAGCTGGAAGCCCGGCACGGCCCTCGGGACTAGTGCAGTTCAAATCTAGCTGGGGGGACAGTCACCACAAGGCAGGACAGTCAGCCATCAGGGAAGGGCAGGTGAAGCTCAGGGATGTGACCCGGGACAGGCAGGGGCGGAGGGCAAGGGGCTAAGTCATTACTCACGGACCTCGGCAATGCTGAATCAAAATTCCGGGGAAGCCAACGAGGGGCTAGTAGAGCGCGCCACAGGGGCACTGCGTTGCCGACGGCGTCCCTCGGATCGGGGTCTCGATGGCCCTCCTCCGGGAGAGCGAGTGTCCCTGTCAGGAAGCCTGGCTAACCAGTCCGGGACCTCCAGAGGAGCGATGTCTGCAAACCGGAACAGGGCTGGGAGGTCAGCATGTCTGCGGAGGACGAAAGTGGCGCCATTCCTGCGGACGATGAGCTGGAGGGGAAAACCCCATCTGTAAGTGGCATCCTGTCTCTTGAGACGCTCCAGCAGGGGTTTCAGCATCGCTCTGCGGATCAGAGTGCCTCTGGACACATCGGGGAAAACCTGGATCTGTGCCCCATCAAAGTCAATCGGGCCCTTCGTCCACGCAGCCCGCAGCACCTGTTCCTTCACCGGATACCGATGCACGCGGCAGATGACGTCCCGAGGTCTTGTAGTGTCCGTCGGTTTGGGGCCCAAGGCCCTATGTATCCGGTCGAACTCCACTGCGACAGGGGGGTCCGAAGGCAAGATCCGCGCCAGGATGGCCCGAACCGTCTCCATCAAGTCTTCCGGTCCGGTGGCCTCGGGCAGGCCCCGGAGCCGCAAGTTGTTACGGCGGCTCCGGTTCTCCACGTCCTCCAAGGCGAGCTGGTGCTCAGCAAGGACATCCGCGTGGACAGCTTGTGTTCGTTCCAGACACTCTACCCTAGCCTGGAGGTCTCCGATCGCCGATTCCCCGGTCGCCACTCGCTCACGAACATGAGACACTTCTGCGGTCAGCACTTGGAAGTCCCTCTTATGCTGCTCCGTGACTTGCGCTACCAGAGCCTCCATGTCCATCTTAGTGGGAAGGGAGCGCAGCAGAGCCCAGATGTCCCTTTCTTCACTGGGGTCTCCAGCCGAGGACGACTGGGACAGCTGCAAGGGGCTCAGGGAAGCCATAGCAGGCAGGGGAGCCGGAGGAGATGCCGCTGTGCCGTCCGGGACACCGCCGTCGGATTGATACTGCCACGTGGGCCCGCCACCAGCTTCCGCAGCACCGGGGTAGCAGAATCCGGGAAGGATGAACGGATCGGGGCCGCCGGAGTAGCCTTGGAGGTGGATTTGTTCTTCCGCCGCTTATATGAGCTCATGTCAGCTAGAAAACAGCCAGGTAACGATCAATTTAGCCGATCAGGGGGACCAGAGTCAAACGTCCTCACACCGCCATGACCTAGCCACGCCCCTGCCGGTGACATTAATCTGAGCAAGCCCTGATACTGGATCGAATATTGCACACAGGATTGGGAATAGCATTTACGTGGATGATTCCCTAACAGTGTCAGACACTTTAAATGTCCCAACTCCCTCAGGATAACTAAAAGTTACCTAAAGCAGAGCTACACTGTATCTGCACACCACAAACCAAAAATGCTATTTAATTTATTTATCATATTTAAAGCAAACTTGCCCATCTATCCATATCTCAACGTTTTATTCCACTGGAAAATCACTTTGAAAAACACCCCCTAGCTTTTCTGGCCTTGGCTATCTTGACTAAGGGCAGATGATTCTTGTAGCATCTACTTTCTGGAATCTATTTGCCCTCAGCTTAGGCATGCAGACAGGAAGGGTTGCTTAGCTGGGAAAATGTCTCCTTCCCTCCTGAAGACTCCTGGGTAGTGATGGGCTCAGGTTTGTTCATAATCCCAACCCACCTGAACAATCCCACCAGGAAGCCTACACTGCACACTGCCAATCGTAGGCAGTGAGGCATTTCCTGGTATGTGCAGCTGTGAACCGGAAATGCCTCACTGCCTATGATTGTGGGTGTGCAGTGTAGGCTTCATGGCAGGATTACTCAGGTGGGTTGGGGCTAGGAATCCTGAACTCACCTGAGCCCATCACTACTCCTAAAATGTATGACCTAATTTGCCTAGGCATAGAAACCAAGTAACTGAAGAAATGTAAGAAAAAAAAAAGTGTAAAACCACTAAATATGATACAAATTCCTATCTATTTACTAATGCTAGTAACAGAAGGATTAAAAATAGTCAGTGCTGATTGAGAGAGTGAAGTTTTACTTTAAAAAAACCTAAAACTGTTAGATTCCCCCACCTACAGTTGGTGTTGAGGGGCCGAATCCCTCCCGCAGTGCTATTGTGCTCTGCCGGCGGGGAGCCTTCCTTGCTAGCAGAACAGAATGATCACTGCTAGTGGCTATAGCCACTAGCATAAAACACATGCAACAAATCCAACAGTCTGGTTCTACTCAAGTCGATTGATGGATCAACTTCAGTACAACTAGCCTACCCATAGATGGATGGGATTTCAGCTGGTCCCTGCTGAACTGGCTGGGATTCGATCTATCTACGACCGGCTTTAGGTTTTACAAATGTCACCAGAGGTATTTTCTCCCAGTACTGGCTTTAGGTGCAAACTTTCTAAATCCTGAGCATATCAGATCAACCAGTTAATACTTTGGCATGTTAAAATCTGTATTAAAACCTTATCTCATTACATGATTTTGCAGTATGTAAGAGTTTTTAACTGCCAGTGTACTTATTTTAGGTTTGTGTTCCCCCCTTTGTTTTCACCTTGTGATCATTCCAGTAACAAACCCTCTATATTAGAGTCCCTACACTCTGGATTAAAGAACAAAAGAGACACTTTTGGACAGCATCTAAGATGTGGTGATCAAATGGGGTCCAAAGGGTACGGCTGTAAAGAGCTTATCTGAGACCTCTGGTGTTGCTTGGAGTGTACACTGAAAAAAAGAGGGTGGCAGGAGAGCCCTATTGTATAGTAGATTGTTACTAAATGGTTAGGATGCTTATAAGAAGGTGTATGACTAGAAGAGTGGTTTCACAGTGGGAAGGAAAGAAATATAAAATTACTAGAGGGTTGAGACAAGGCATTTGCCACTGACAGGGGTGCTTACAATGGTCAGCGTTTATTTGTTTTATATAAAACCTTTATCCCAAAAGGAACAAAACTGTTGCTGCAACTCTTTAAAGTGTTCACCTTTACAGAAAATCTGTAAAGGTAACCTAACACTAGACCTCCCACCATCCCAGTCCCCGCTCTACTTGCCACCTATGATCCTGAACTGTCAAGGCTCCCTTAAACCGCTCCACCAGTCCAGGGATTTGAAATCCCCACTGCTCTCTCCTCTCCATCCAGCCCTTTCAGTACAGACCATTAGGATTCCAATTGGGCAGTGATGTTCACCTGTAAAGGTGAAATAACACTTTAAAAAGTCTTAGCTCGAGTTTGGCTTCAATTTGTTAGTATACCTAAATCTGATAATACATCTAACACTATGCTCCCCTAAGACTGACAGTATTGGTGTCAAAAGGTGCCCCTTGTGCTCCTTCATCCAGAGTGGAGGCACCCCAATACAGGAGGTGTGTTACTGGCCAGATCCTCCGATGAGAAGGGGGGGGGGGGTAGCCTAGGAAAACAAAGGCTAATGTAGCCACCACATCTAATGTTTTGTAAGCAGAAATATATTACAAGTTTTGGCTTTGGATTTATCACCATTTCAAATAAAATCAGGAGTTCAGCTTTAATGCTTGTGATTTTTATATATGATATCAGAGTTTTAATACAGTAAACGATTTTGCTTTTTTATATAATCTGAAGTGCTTTTAATTTTCTGTCTGGTTGCCCTCTACTGATGTGTAAAGTGGATCCAGTGTGGCTGTACGGGGCTTACATTTCTGTTACATCTTATTCCTCTAATAGAGAAGAATCATTTGTCGGCATATGGACATTCAAGGTAAAAGGTTTGGAGGTCTCCATTTTCTGGCAAATGTATTATTTTTTAAAGATTTCTGGGTCCAAGGAAGGGATAGAATTTACCTTTTTTCAGAAGGCTTCTGAGAATACAGCTGTATGTTATGGATATGTCAACATGCCCTTTATAATTCTTTGTTTCAGTTTAAAGATGACTTTCATTTTCACCTTGCCTAGTAGAAAAATTGGAGTTTTGGTGAAGTGCCAAATTTCAAGTGATATGTCTTCCAGCAAAATACAGGAAGCTGGTATATTAGGTGACCTCCTCAGAAGTTTACCCTTGCTTGGTCATTGCTTCCTAGCTCACAAAATGCTAATGCCAGTTATTGATCTTGTTTAGCAAAGTAACGAATGGTGGTCTTAGCCTAATATGTTTACTGTTAAAGAAAATGAGTTTGTTCCAAGATGACTGTTTACTATCATTCATAGAAAGTGTGGAGCTGAGATTAAAGTGTCTAGCAAATTAAAGAGTATCTATGGTCAAAATTTGAAATCAATATGTTAATTTTCACATTGAAATTCAACATATTTCTAGACTACTAATAATCTGAACGATCCTAAATTTTTGTAAACTTTTTTTTTTTTTTTTTTTTTAAAGTTAAGTTTACATTTTGTAAACTTACTTTGTGAATAATCACACAAATTTACTTTTTTGAATTCTGTGATGTGCAATCAAGCCCTGTGAGTAGGCACTGATGTGTCACACATTTCACAGAGCCTGCCTTCAGAACTACAGAGGTGCTGAAAGGAGGAGTATCCGAAGGTGGAGTCAGTACAGGAATCACTGCTTGCAGGCAGCAAGGTACCATGGGATATGTAGTCTTTAGAAATTGAAAGTAAACAGCAGAGGAGAAGCTGTAAAGTATGCAGGGAATCCAGGAAGTTGTGGAAAGAGATGACCAGCAGACAGGCAGCACTCACAAGATGCAAGGAGATTTTTCAAGTAAGCTTCTATTGAATAGTCAATAACTATTTATACTATTATAATGCTGATGTTAAAAATAAAGCGTATGCTGTGATCTTAGAACTCCTAAGCACAATGGCTAATGTTTGTGCACATGTACACACGTAGTCAATTGTTACTATAATATTTATTTAGAGATTAAGGTACTACAGTTCATTTGGTGAAAGCAGAATATACATACCTGCACAAACCACCTACCTTGTCTTAAAAAAACATACAGATATGTGCAAATGTCAGGCCATTCTGGCAGGCAATCTTTTGTTAGAATTGGATCTTGTCACTAAACCGTGGAAAGTGACACTGGGACCTGGAAATTACAATTTTAGATGTTGCTTCCAAGTTAGCAAGAAGGGGGGAGAGCAGACGCATGTCTACTCAGTTGCCTCCTCTGTTCTTGGTGGCACACACTATGCCAGTCCCAGATGCGCGGATAGGTGCACGCAGCCCCAGATACATGGTAGGCACAAGGCTTTTACCAGGGGTGTTTGGAAGCAGTCGGGCAGTTACATAATCTCTCAAAGGGGGACACAAAGTCCAAAGTTTTGGCTAAAGTTAGGCTTTAAGTACTGTATATCAGCCACTTGATGGAGGCTACACTGCCTAAGAGTTTAAATCAAAACAAAATACTGTCAGATTGTCAGTAGCAGTTCTAGGAAAGATAAAAAATGCCAGTGTGGAGGTGGCCATAGAATTCCATCAAGCATGTCTACTGTATAGGGCAGAATTTGACAGCCTTGAAGTAGCTTTTCTGGGAAACGGATTGCCTTTGTTTGTTTTTCCTTGCTGCAGTATTCTCTCTGGATCAGATCACCAACAATTTTATAAACTGGAGCACTCATGCAGTTAAAGCTTGACTTGCATTTGAGGGGGAAAAAACTGGGCAAAAATAGATTTTGAGACTGTGGGATCATGCATACATGTCCAACAGTTCTCTCATATATATGGTTGGCTTTAGTTGCGTTTATACTGTTTTCTGTGGTGAATTACAGTATTCTTTAAAGCGTAATTCTACTTTTTGTTGAGAAAAAACATTTCCCCCCTGGGTGATCTATGTAGATTGCAAGAATTATAACAATCTTTGTTGCAGATGCCTACCTTTGTTATTCTGAAGAAATCCCTGTTCCTCTGTGCTGAGTGGGTCAAATGGGAGTGGTTTCATTTCATATCAATCAGCTGTGCACCTGCAAAGCTCTGAGGAAATCTGCTGGGCCTGCATCCCTTTAGACGTGTTCCTATTGGGAGGATCTCACCAAAAATAAATTTTTGTTGCAGGGGATTCGCAAAATCTGACTTGTATCTAAGGCAGACATCTGGGAAAATCAGTAAGCCAATCGCACAAGCAGGAAATGATGATTGTGCGGTGTGGTCAGTACACATTCTGTGTACAGAACACCTCCTGGTAGCCATATTGCATTTTCAGACAATTACAACAGCTGCAGGTTGAAAAGGAAAGGTATTTTTTAATAACATTCAGTTACAATATGACTTGTGTTGCAATTGTATACGCTATATTTTTTTCTTTATTTGCTATTTTTTTTTTTCCCCCTGGGTAAGGGGAGTTACCCTTTTTTAAAGAAAATTATTGTACATTTTAGAGTATTTAGGTGTATTTTTTATTTTTTTTCAAATAGCTTCTAAAATTACATGACTTGTTTGTTAGCCTTCCAAGCTTCTGTATAATTCAGCAATGCATTGCTTTTTGTTTGCTAAAAATAAACAGGTCAATATCACTCCAGTCTAAATACAGAGAATGATCTGGGATAGTTAATAGCATCTGGACTCTCGAGAATAGTTATACATTTTTAATTTTTAGTGTGTGTATGTTTTTTGTATAGTAAAGGGGTTTTCCCGAGAATGCTCTTATTGACATATAATACCATGAACTTCTATATGTCACTCCCAACCTGTCAATAAGATACTGAAGTGTTGAACTGTGATGGAAATTTTGGTATTGGCTCATTAACTGTGAAGAATATAATCTTTTTCACAATATTTAGTTGACATACATAGAATCAACAATCAGTGCAGCCTCCTGCTACAACTTAAGACAAGGATTTCAAACAAGCCTATGTCATGGTGGTTGGTCATATTCTGATAATATACCCTTCATTTGTTATTGAAATGCCTATTATATGGGATTTCCACATCTCTGACAATCACTCAAAGTATTGACTCGCATAACCTACCTACGTCAATAAATTAATAATTTAAAAACTGAAGGCTGGGCTTTTTTACCTTGCATTTTTCAGAATGGTTTAATCTGTTTGCTTAGTAGTACAGTACAGGACCCAGGCTAAGCATTCATAGACCCTGGGTTTTAGGTTGGTACCTTCACATGATTGTACACTGGCAAGCTTATAAGGACTACCCAACTCTGTGAGTCGTCTGGTTTTTCTCTGGTGTTTTTAGGTGATGGACCTCCACTGGAAAAATCACTCTTGGGTTCACTAGTTTGTTTTTTTCGGGTTCTTCAGTCAACCCTTTATGGTCTTCCAATACAACAATAGAAGCCGTGCAACCTCTAAAAACTTTGAAAACTATGTCTTTGTTCAGCATGTAAGAATCCAAAAAAGTAGACCGCACTCAGGAAAGTAAGATGAAAACAATCAAAACTCCTTTATTCTTCTTCGGTGTAGCAGACAGACAGTACAATGCACATAACAGACGTGCCGGGTTAACGCGTTTCACGAATTAAATCGCTTACTCATAACCATACACTTTTTTGGATTCTTCATAGCTTGGACGGCGGATCTGACCAGCACCACCTATTGAACTGACACCTGAGCGGCTCTCTCTTTGTTGTCATTTGTTCAGCATGTCCCTATACAGGGACCAGCGACATGGACAAGTAAGACAGGGTAATCCTGCATCTCTGACCATTGCTGTAAAAGCCAGGACTGTTTGTTTGGAATTTCTTTTTACAGTGTAAAATTTTCAATCTTGAAACTTGTAATTTAACCTCCTGGAGCTTAGTCTCAGGTGGAGGACCCGGTGTTGCATCACACCGCAGGTTGCACACTTTATGGCCATGTTTGCCGTTCTTGTGCAAATGCTTAGTTATCAGCACCGATATCTGTATCAGTGCAATGCTAATCAAAACCTTTCCTATCTAGAAAGGATGGCCCAATATTTCTTCTTAATACCCTACACTTTTCTATAATTACTATTAAAGACTGTAATAAATTCAAATTCCAAAGTTCTCCCTAGCTACTCTACCTTCATTCTGTTTAGTTATACTTCTTCCTAACAGACTTGAGGAACACCCTCTGATAACAACTTTTTATTTTTTTTTATTTTTTAGAAACCATTTTAATAAAGCAGAGATACGTGGCTTCTAAACAGTTCCTCTGGCTCTAGCATCTTCGGTCCTCTGCATTGCCAGTGCAGTATGTCATCCTGGCAGATCAGACTGGCCACTGTAAGCTCAGCTGCAAATGCACACCTCAGTTTACATTCTAGAGATCAATGTGATCAGGCAAACAGGTGTAGTTTATTGCAGAAGAGACTTTGCATGTCTCTTCTGAACTAAAAGCCTGCCTGCTCAGGGTGAGTTACAGTAGAACTTTAGTTCTGCAGTAAAAGTCAATGGAATCCTTGCAGTTCCTCCTAATCCTAGCCATCTGGCCTTTAGGAAAATGGATCCAATTAGAATGGTGACAACTTAAAGTTGGTATAAAGCGATTTCTGTCTGTATCCATAAAATATGTTTTGGTACACATTCTGCTAATAAATACTGTTAAATCTAGAAAATAAGTAGACTTATTCCATACAACAGAAAACGTAATATTATAAACAACGTTATTCAGATGTTTAAAAGAATTCCCTCTCTAACAGCCCTCAGGCCCTCACCAAATAATGAAAATATCCTCAATAAAGTGCCAATAAAACATATGCCATGCTGGGAGCACATTTCACTCCCATCTTAACTCTGTTAAGTTGGGTATACACATGCATTTTTTGTTGGGTTGAACTCCCCCAGAGTGACTTCATCGTGGCTCCGGCCAATCATACAGCCAGAATCCACGAACCTGGAAGGAAGACCAGGTGAAGATGGAAGTGCCTTCAGCATTGACGGCGCACCGCTGGAAGGCTTTGTTTTCAGGTAAGTTTCACATAATCTACTATTATGCGATGCATACTAGCACGCTATGACATTACCTTTCAGGTTTTTTTTTAACACCCAGCGGTATACTACCCCTTTAACCATAATCCTTCTTAGCTTCTAGTGTCCTAATCCCTTTAATAATATCCCCATTCTCCCTTACCCCTTTATACTCCAAGTTCTTATCATTGTCAACCATTGTCTTAGACAGCCAGAAACTGATTTGAAATTTGTTGTGGATTTTAAAATTGATCTGTTGGTCAAACCCCTATTCAGAGACTGGGACATCACTAATTTTTAATGTGGGTCCCAAGTTAGTAATATTTTTTTAATATTAAAGGAGAAGTACAGTGAAAGCTCCATTGGCTGTACTTCTCCTGTGGATCACAGTAATGCAGTTTGATCTGTTGGCTGACGTCACAAAGCTGGTCCAGGCTCAGGCAAGATCACAAGCCACTGAGAGCCTGAGCCTGGACCCTTCTGCCCCTCTGCACAGCCCAGCACTCCAATGAGTTCAGGGATGGGGGGGCGGGGGGCTGAGCAGAGAGCTGCTGACTGACAGTCAACCTAAATTTGGGCCTGGGCGATAGACAAGGATAATTGTGAGGTTTACCTGCCATGTTGGGAATATGTTCAGATCTTTACGCCACTCCCACCTGTGGGTAATTTTCCCTTTTTTTCACTTCTGTAGTCTTTTGGCTTCTTGTATAGGGCCAATGAGACACACTGGTTACAATGGGGACCTTTTGTAATACAAGTCTTTGTACTGGTTCTAGGATTGGCACATGGATATGGTGAGTGCATTTTTAGGTTTTTGGAATTTTTAATAACAATTGTTGCACAGCGATTTATGTACATATCTTTTCCCCTTCTTTCATGATGCCTGGTATGGCGTTGGTATGGAGTTTTATTTGAAAGCTGTATAAAGGGTCACAGGATGTGTAGAGGAAGAAGAATTGGAGGCTTATACATTTTATGCTTTTTGACTAGCTTATTCAGCGAAGTTGTCCTTGTTTAAAGCGCATTTATTTTGGAATTCCTATTTAGTATTGTAGATAGTATTTAGTTTTTTTTTTTTTTTTTTTGTAAATTCAAAGTTTATTAGGAGAGGAAAAGGCATACAATACAGGCAAGATCAACAGTACAGGTCTATATACACCATTATAGACATAGAACAACTCAAAAGCGAATACTTATAATCGCAGCATATACAGCCTCTAAACTAGAGGGCAGTGGTACAAGACGTCAGAGAAAACTGCTACAGGGAGCTAGGCCCCCGGAGAGGTCCCCCCCTCCACCGGCATGATAGTATTTAGTTTAAGTTCCAAACTGTGTGGGTAACCTACTTTGCCTTGGTGTTGGTTTTTTGCTATCCCCTGTACAGCAGACTCAGACCAGTAGAGAGAAAAGCAGCCAAAGGAGCCAGGCAGTTGTGCCCGTGTACTATTAAACAGCATGTTGAGAGGAGTAGAGAGCAGAGTAACAAACTCATTTTACTGCTTCTCCTTTACCTGTCCAGCCATAGACAGAGGAGGGAAAACCCTTTATCAGTATTGCTGAACTGCAGCAAAAAAATAAATACAAATCAGGCCCCCTGTCCTGCCAGACAGGGCTGTGGATGTGGTAAGACACTGAATCTCAGAACTTAAAGCGTAACTCCGCTTTGAGAAAAAAACATTCCCCTTTGGGTGATCTATGTACATTGCAAGGATTTTTAACAAACTTTGTTGCAGATTCCTACCTTTGTTCTGAAGAAATCATTGTTTGTTCCTCTGTGCTGAGTGGTTCTAATGGGAGTGGTTTTATAATTATCAATCAGTTGTGGCACCTGCAGGGCTCTAATGAGGAAAGCTGCTGGGCCTGCATCCCTTTAGACGTGTTCCTATTGGGAGTATCTCACCAAAAATGACATTTTTATTTCAAGGGATACCCGAAAGCTGACTTGTATCTGAGGCAGACTTCTGGGAAAATGGGTGAGCCAATCACACACAAGCAGGAAATTTATGTTTCTGGGGTGTGGTCAGTATACATTCTGTGTACAGAACACCTTCAGGTAGCCATATTGCATTGCATTTTCAGAAAATTACAAAAGCTGCAGATTGAAAAGGAAAGGTATTTTTTAATAACATTCAATTACAATATGATTTGTGTCGTAATTGTATACGCTATATATTTTTTTCTTTTTATATGCTATTTTTTTCCCCCCACAAAATTGGAGTTACCCTTTAATGGACAGAAATGCATAATTTGGCAGGTACAAGAGCTCCAATATATGTATTAATATGTGTATTTAGCGGTTTACCTGAAGTTTAACTTCAACTGTAGTGAAATTCAAGGGACATCAAAACCTGCTATGATCCTTAGTAATACTTTCAGTTGCTTTTCTTAATTTTAGAGAGTACACTTGATTGATTACTTGATTAACCTAATACAGCCAATTAACTTGATTTACTTGATGCCAATGATATTTTACTCCATATATATATATATATATATATATATATATATATATATATATATATATATATATATATATATATAATATACTTTTTTTTTTAACTTTTCAGAAATGAAATGAAGGAAGGGTAGCCACTGTATTGCAGCTTGTCACTTTGTAGCTGAATATCTGACCAAAATCGCACTGGCATCTGGTCAGTGATTCCTAGTCAGAATCTCAATTCAGTTTATTACAATATGCTGGCTATCTCATTTCAACTTTCATCAGTTTTTGAATGATGTGATGATGCAGAGTCCTTATTTGGAAGTAAGGATCCTCTATGGAAGGGTTCATAGAAGGTAGGACAAGGTTAGGCCACCATTCCAATGATTGAAATATTTAGATTTTAAACAACCACTGCCCTGATTTCAATGGGGACAAATGCTATGTGCACAGGATTTAACAAACTTTTTACTTCTGGTGATAGATTTTTATCTAACCATACACGTCTTGAGCCTTATGGTTTTAAGTCATTATTCCACAGCGCAACATGTTAAAGTGTTTCTAAAGAAAAGATTGTTTTATTGCTTTTTAAATAACTAACCTGTTATACTTACCTGTGCTGTGCAATTGTTTTTCACAAAGCACCCCCAATCCTCCTTTTATGGGTCCCCTGACTGTTGTCCTGGCTCCTCCCTCTGTCGAGTGCTCCCAACAGCAAGCCTCCTGCTATGGGGGGAACTCAAACAGGCTCTCTTCGGAGCCGTGCTTTGTGTGTCTATTCACACACAGAACGTGGCTCCCCCACCCCCACTGTTTCTTCATTGGCACACTGACTGTGATTGACCACAGTGGGAGCCAATGGCTCCCACTGCTGTGTGAGCCAGTGAGAAGAGAGAGACAACAGGAAGCCACTGAATTCATGCACATCGCTGGTTTAAGATGGGGCTCAGGTAAGTATAAGAAGGGGCTGGTGGGAGCTGCACCCAGGTTTTTTACCTTAATGCATTAAGGTAAAACATCTGGAGCCTTTAGAAACACTTTAATATAACAATGCAGTTGTGGGGCATAACAGGCAGTATTGAAGAGAAAGCTGCACCTTTTTAGATGTAAAGAGTAAAAAAGTACTTACACTGACTGTCTTCTGTTAAAGTAGTAGTAAACTCTCTCTATCTTAACTATCAATCAGGCTTACCTGTAGGTACAGTGAATATCTCCTAACAGTGCACCATTCAGGAGACATTAAAGCGGAGTTCCACCCTGGGAAAGCTTTTTTTTTAATAAAAATACCCCCGGCACAGTCAGGGCTAGTAGATTCCACAATGGCTAACCTCTGATCTGTCCCGGGTTGCACTTATCTTTTATAAGAAATACTTACCTTGAAAAAGTATTGTCCAGCACTGCCATCTCAGGTGTGGGCAGCTTGAAGCCAGCGCGATCTCTTCTGTGTCCTCTTCCGTCTTCTTCGGTCCCACGATGCACTGCACTGGCCCCGCCGTCACTTCCGGTGCCGCAGCGTCATCCTTGCACAGCTTCTGGGCATGCCCAGAAGCTGTTTAGCAAGGTATGACGGCGCCTGCACCGGAACTGACGTCGGGGCCGGTGCAGGCGCATTGATTCCTGGGAGCGATGACGTTCAGCTCCCAGGAATCCTTGCAAGCCAGGAAGTGACGAATCGCCGTGGCCGCCGAGAGGAGGAAGAGGAAGTAAGGTAAGTATATTTTCTTCTAAACCAGGTAAGTAAAAAAAAAAAGATTTCGATTTATCCATGTGTTTTTCAGGTGACCCCGGGCATGAAGATGGAGGTAAGTTTAATTTTAGGGTGGAACTCCGCTTTAACATCGGCAACAGCTGATGATGCCACCTTAACATGTGCAGTGATGCTGTATATTCAGGGCATGCAGTGTACTGTGAAATGCAGATCGCCGTGCTGTGGCTCCCGAGGGCATGTGCAGGAGTGACGTTTGCAGGAGGACCGGAGCCTGCAAACTTGGAAGGCACACTGAGTGAAGATGGAGGCCCCAGCAGCAGTGACAGCACACTGCTGGAGGGCTTTGTTTGAATAAATATTTTATTATACCTTTTTATGTGACAACACTTAAGAAATTACACTTTGCTACAATGTAAAGTAGTGAGTGTATAGCTTGTATAACAGTGAACATTTTCTGTCCCATCAAAATAACTTGACACACAGCCATTAATGTCTAAACTGTTGGCAACTAAAGTAAGTACACCCCTACGTGAAAATGTCCAAATCGGGCCCCATTAGCCATTTTCCATTCCCGGTGTCATGTGAGTCGTTAGTGTTACAGGGTCTCAGGTGTGAATGGGTAGCGGGTGTGTTAAATTTTGTGTTATCGCTCTCACTCTCCGATAATGGTCACTGGAAGTTCAACATGGCTCCTCATGGCAAAGAACTCTCTGAAGGTTACAAAAAGATGGCCTAGGCCATAAGATTGCCAAGACCCTGAAACTGAGCTGCAGCACAGTGGCCAAGACCATACAGTGGTTTAACAGGACAGGTTGCACTCAGAACAGGCCTCGCCATGGTCAACCAAAGAAGTTGAGTGCACATGCTCAACGTCCTATCCAGAGGTTGTCTTTTGGAAATAGACCTATGAGTGCTGCCAACATTGCTGCCAAGGTTGAAGGGATGGGGGGGGGTCAGCCTGTCAGTACTCAGACCATACGCCTCACTCTTCATCAAATTGGTCTGCATGGCTGTCGTCCCAGAAGGAAGCATCTTCTAAAGATGATGCACAAAGCACGAAAACCGTTTGCTGAAGACAAGCAGACTAAGGACATGGATTACTGGAACCATGTCCTGTGGTCTGATGAGACCAAGATAAACCTATTTGGTTCAGATGGTGTCAGGCGTGTGTGGCGGTAACAAGGTGAGGAGCACAAAGACAAGTGTGTCTTGCCTACAGTCAAGCATGGTGATGGGAGTGTCGTATTCTGCGGCAGCATTAGTGCATGAATGTTGCTGGCACTGGGGAGCTACAGTTCATTGAGGGACCCATGAATGCCAACATGTACTGTGACATACTGAAGCAGAGCATGATCTCCTCCCTTCGGAGACTGGGCTGCAGAGCAGTATTCCAACATAATGACCCCAAGCAAACCTCCAAGACGATCACTGCCTTGCTAAAGAAGCTGAGGGTAAAGGTGATGTTCTGGCCAAGCATGTCTCCAGACCTAAAATCTATCCTCAAACAGAAAGTGGAGTAGCGCAAGGTTTCTAACATCCACCAGCTCCGTGATGTCGTCGTGGAGGAGTGGAAGAGCACTCCATTGGCAACCTGTGAAGCTCTGGTACACTCCATGCCCAAGAGGGTTATGGCAGTGTTGGAAAATAATGGTGGCCACACAAAATATTGACACTTTGGGCCCAATTTGGACATTTCACTTGGGTGTACTCACTTTTGTTGCCAGTGGTTTAGACACAATTGGCTGTGTGTTGAGTTATTTTGAGGGGACAGCAAATTTCCACTGTTATACAAGCTGTACACGCACTACTTTACATTGTAGCAAAGTGTAATTTTTTCAGTGTTGTCACATGAAAAGATATAAAACATTTACAAAAATGTGAGGGGTGTACTCACTTTTGTGAGATACTATACTGTATGTCATAGGGTGTTAGCATGCGGTGCATATTAGCATGTTATGGCATAAACCTGCAGGGGACCCAATTCTGTTGTTTTTTTTTTTTTTTTCTGTGGTTTACTACTGCTTTTAATAGTAAACTGGTAAAATCATTGGCAGTGGGTTAAAGTACATCAGCATTGTCTATTAAATACCTGAAAAAGGTTGTTAGCCTAATCAATAATGGCGCCATGCCTCTGAAATAACATACCAAGAACACAAGGTAGATGCCCTATAACCTTGGGCAATTGCAGTAGCAAAGAAGTCCAAGTTTCTGCTATTACATGGGGTAGCTGCTATCTGGGTAAAAGATGGTCCAGCTTGATGTTAAAGGAGTTCTATTTTTCTAGCACAGGCTGTATATGTTCTGCACTGAATCGTGAGTGTCGGCTAATGTGATCGCATATTTTGTGCATTAGGACATAAGGTTCTACATTGCACGATGTTGGAGCTGATGTAAAGCCGTTTTCAAGGCAACCAGAAGTATCATATTCTGCATGATGAAGAACAGAATACTTTTCAAACAGTTTAACCTTGGCTGCCTTTTATTATTTTTTTTCCCTAGTTTTTTTTAACACTTTCAGCATATGTAACTAATGGTATGAAAGAAACTGTTTTCCTGCTGACTTTAAAAGTGGTTCTAAAACCTAAACTTTTTTTTACCTTAATGCATTCCTTGGATAAGGGTAAAAAATGTTTAGGTAAAAGTAACTCTCACTCACCACCCCTTTATATTTACCTAAACCCTCACTCAATCCAGCACTGTGCCCGTCTGCAGTGACTCTTTCTGGTCTCACAGGCTTTGCTGAAGCAGCAGGAGCCTTGGCCTTCCTCTGCTGTCAGCCAAATCTTATGGCAAGGGAGCAGGGGGAGGGGTTGAGGCTGAGCTATGCTGTTTGTGTTTATGGACACAGGCAGCGCAGCTCAGGATCAAGCCTGCAGGTGTGCCACGAAAGGAAGTGGCTTCCTATGGTAGCACATGCAGAAGAGGAGGAGCCAGGAGCACCAGCAGGGGACCCAAGAAGAGCAGGTGGTTTGGGGCCACACTGTGTAATGCAAACCTGTTATTTTTCCCAAAAAAAAAAAGACTGAGTTTGCAACTACTTTAGACTAGCTCCACTTTCTTGAAAATGAAACTTATCAAAATTGGTTACATGTAAGCATGTTATATTGTTCCTTGTACTGTCTTGGAATGAAGAACTTTTTCAAATCTTTATATTGATCATGGATTTAACATGGATTATATAATTTTTAAGGACCAATAAAGTTTATAATCTTAATGACCGCTTTACATACAATATCTGTAAACTTGGGTTATGCATGTTAAAGTATATATGAAACTTTACTTTGTAAAACAACCCATTTAGTTTAAAATAGAAATGAAAGGCAAAACATTTCTGTGTGTGTCTGCATGTATGTATATGTATGTGTACACACATATATACAGTGCGTTTTTTACAGTATATATTCTAAAAAATTTTTTTTTTGATCACATAATCTCTGTTCTCCGCTACATAAGGGCCTTAGAGAGCTAAGGGTGGAGAAACGGCCGTATACAGATTTTCCTAGTGAATGATTGTGCAGGGGGACTTGCCAGCCTAAGACTGAAAGACAGACAAGCTGTTCTCCCAGTACAGCCAGACAACAGACAATGGATGTGCTCACATGCCTAGCGTGGTCAGTTTGAAATAGGAAAGCAGGAAGACTGGTAGAGTCACCAGGTATTTCACACAAAGGAAGCAATACAAAGAGAACAGAATACTTTTTAACACAAGTGGTTCAGCAGGCAAATATCAAGAATATGAAAAAAGGGGTAACATTCTTTTAATACGTATATGATATGGTAACCCAGCCCAGCTTACCACAACAGACTTTTAAAGTGGTATTAAACCGCCAAAAAAAAAAAAAAAAAAAAATATATATATATATATATATATATATATATATTCTCCTTGCAAATTGTCATAATGTGCTGGTATTCATAGCATACTAGCACATTATGAAAGACTTACCTGAAAACGAAGCCCCCCCAGCGGCGTGCTTTCAGTGCTGACAAGGCTTCCATCTTCACCCAGTTCAGGTATGAGGGCAGCCAGCCTTTGATTGGCCGAGCCACGATTACGTCACTCCTGCTCATGCGCGCCAGAGTCACGGCCGCGGCAGAGCTCTCTTTATTGACGGCACATCGTCCATTGAGATCGCTGGGCACATGCGCCCGTGACATCGCTGGCACTGCTAAATTAAATATCTCCTGACCTAAACAGTGCAGTTAGGAAATATTTACTGTACCTGTAGGCTTACCTGTATGTATAAATACATTTTAAAAAAAGCCTTTCTTACCATTTTATTTTTTCCACTTATACATTTTTTATTAAGGGTTTAAGATAAGTCTGTGCAACAAAAGTATACATTATAATCATGCCATTTACCAATGTAGGAAAAAGTAGGGTTCTTATTTAATTTTTAATACAAATATATAGCAATCACAATCTCTTATCCCAATTTATCTACAGTACCCTACTTCTATTCCTATACAGCCAACTTGTCTTCATGATAGAGCTACACATAGTACAGTCTCTTCCCACCCCAATTTTCCTTCTTTTATACCTACATAAACAACCCTTAAACCCCCCCCCCCCCAAAAAAAAACAAAGAGGGGAAGGAAAGAGGGGAAAGGGGAAAAAAAAAGAAAAGGGGAGGGGGGGAAGGATATTGATCCCTTCCATTTCCTGGCGGGCAAATGTTACCTCTACCCAAAGAAAAATACTCAACGCTTACATCATACTTCCATTCAATTTTTCAATCTAGTAGTGCTATACCTTCTCTCGATAAGATAAATAGATTCCATGCTCCCCACGTCTCTATATATTTTTCCCTCTTATGTTGAGCTGTCATTACTAAATCCTCCATTTTGTTTCTTCTATTTTCCGAACCCAACCTGCTATTGTTGGAGATGTTTGTTTTTTTCCAGTTAAGGGGTATACAAAGTCTGGCCGCATTTGCAAGATGACATATTACCGATTCTCTATATTTCCTCATTAATGAGTTATTTAGTTGTAGAAGAAAAAAAGCCGGATCTTCCGGAATCTCAACTTCTGTAAACTTTTGCATGATCACTCTAACCTTTTTTCTAAAAGTCCGTCAATTTGGGGCAAGACCAAAAAATATGGATTAACATGCCCTCTTCTACCGAGCAGCGCCAGCATCGATCCGAGTTATTAATCGAGATTTTGTGTAATTTATATGGCGTGTTATACCACATTGTCATTATTTTAAAATTTGTTTCTTGATATTTAGTACATATAGAGGATTTATGGACAAGGTTGATCTTGACGCTGCTCCAGTGAGAAGGCACGAGACAACTCCCTCTCCCATTTGTCAAAATAAGATAATTGATATTGCCTTTCAGGTGTATTTATCAGATCATATATTTTGGATATCACGTGATATACATTTCCTGTATCTGAGCAGTATCTTTCAAAGGTTGTCAATTGACGGTTATAATTCTGAGGGTTAGGGATTGAGCGATGAAAATGTGATACTTGAAGTGCGTTCCAGAAGGGAAGTCTAAAAACATCCATCTCATTCATTAATGTCTCCAGAGAAGGCCATTTATCTTCCCTTAAGAAATGTACGGCTTGCAAATGACCTGTCATACTGAGAGATCTAAAAGATTGTGCCTCCATGCCTATGGGAAATTTTGGGTTCCCCAAAATTGGGAGTAATGGCGAATCATATGTAGATAAAGAATTCTTGAAACATAGTTGTGAGCAAATTTGTAACGTTGTACCAATTAACTGATGTGATTTCAACTCTGTTGGTAATTCATCGTAGCACCATAGTGCTCTATTAAGTGGAATAAGTGTATGTGCCTGCTCAATTTGTACCCAGAGCTTAGAGTCTCCATGACGACACCAATCAATTTGTCTTCGAAGGTGTGAAGCTTGAAAATATTTACGCATATCTGGTAAAGACGCGCCTCTCGATCTTTTAGACAGCGCTAGTAACTGTCTTGAGAGACACGGTTTCTTATTTGCCCAAACAAATTTGATAAATATTGAATTTATTTGTTTGAAATAATAAGCTGGGACCTTAATGGGTAGTGTTTGAAAAAGGTATAAAAATCTAGGTAGTATAGTCACCGTTAGCAAATTACCCCTACCAAACCATGTATGTAAACCTGTGTTCCATTTCTCCAACTGTAGGCGGGTTTCGGTTAAAAGAGGGATAAAATTAAGTTCAAAAACCTGAGAAGGATTAACTGGTATAATAGTACCTAAATATCTTAATGCCCTATTTGTCCATTCATTTGAATTTAAAGTTCTGTTTTAAATTCTGTAAAGTTCTACTAGGTAAGTTTATTCCCATGGCTTCTGATTTGTTAAAGTTTATCTTCAAGTTGGAGATGGTACCATACTGTTCAAATTCTCTGATAAGGTTTGGTAGTGAAATCAATGGGTTAGCGATTGAAAAAAGATCTGCATAGGCAGAAATTTTATATGGTTTCTTCCCCACTGGGATGCCCTCAACATCTTCATTTTGTCTTATTTTACATAAAAATGGTTCCAGGGAAAGAGCAAAGAGTATGGGTGATAGGGGACACCCCTGTCTAGTCCCATTCTTAATCAGAAAAGGTTCAGAGAGAATCCCATTAACCTTAACTTGGGCTGATGGAGCAGAGTATATGGAAGATATTCATTATAACCTAGTCTTTCCTAAGCCAATATGTTTAAGTGTAGATAGCATAAATTTCCAGTTAACTCTATCAAACACTTTTTCTGCATCAGTTCCTAAAAAGACACATGGAAATTGGGTTTTGTCTGCGGCATATAAGTTCAATGCCTTTGTAGTGTTTTCTCTAGCTTCTCTGTTTGTTATGAATCCTACTTGGTCTAAATGAATTAGGGAATGTAAGTGTTGCATCAGTCGGGTTGCTAATATCTTAGTGAAAAGTTTTAAATCTATATTGAGCAATGATATTGGCCTGCAACTCCCGCATTAGATTATGTCTTTTTTTTTCATTCAAAGTTTTTATTGAATTTTTACATAAGAAAATATCAGAACAGATACAACAGAAATTCCAATTTTTCAACAGGTTCCAATGCATGTACACAAATACATGAACTATAACAAAGAGAGATCAGGTATAACCAAAGCATTACAGGTTGTAAAGAGGTATGACAAATGAAAAAAAAGAACATCACTATATAACTTCAATTTGGCATTAGTTATGTTCTTATTTGGGAATGTAATGGGAGTGAGAATCTCCACCATTCCGGACCTAGAACCCTAAGGAGCATTGTCACTAGGTCCGGTTGGAAGGAGCACCCCTACTATCATTATGGTCAATAGGCAGGTACTATTATTTCAAGAGAGTCTTAATGCCTGATTTAGATAGGGCCAGCTTTCCCAAGACTTTTGGAATTTTGTATGTGATAGGGAATTGATTGCTAGAGATTTCTCTAGGAGATAATTGTCATTAACAAGAGATATAACCTCAGATAGATTGGAAGTGGTAGTAGATCTCCAATTGCGGAGAATAAGGGTTCTGGCTGCTAACAGTATGTGAGTTACCATTTGTCTATGGTTGTGAGGGTATATATCAATGTTAATATTTAATATTGCCAGTTCTGGATTTGGGGGAGAAAGTACCCCTGTGCATGAAGAAATACATTGGAATATTTTATGCCAAAAACTCGTGAGTGATGCGCAGCCCCACAGGATATGGTGCAAAGTACCCGTTTTGCCGCATTCCCTCCAACAGAGTGAGGGTATTGATGGTGCCATCTTGGCCAGCCTGTATGGTGTGTAATACCATCTATTGATAATTTTAATTGTAGTTTCCCAGTGGTTAGTGCATTTAGAAAATTTATATATAGAGCACAGTGCTGTGTGCCACTGTTTGAAGGTAAGATTCAGTTTCAGATCCTTCTCCCATTTAAGCATATTTACCGTTTTCTGGGAGGGTGTATCACCTGTTAGGATATTATAGAAGGTAGTTATGCCTTTATTGGCCGGGGGGTTTGATACCAGGAAGTTCCATGTGGTTAAATTAACATGGGTGGAGGTTAGGGAGTGTTTCCCCGCATTAGATTATGTCTTTATCCTTCTTGGGTATCACTACAATGTGTGCTCTCAAAGTATCTCTACAAAATATAGTATTCGATCCTACACCATTAAACAGATTCAGTAAATATGGTCCTAGAATCGGGAAGAAAACCCTATAGTAATGGAGAGTAAAGCCATCTGGCCCTGGAGCTTTCCCAGCTTTCATCGCATTCAGAGCTTGTTGAATTTCTGTTTTTTTTTTTTTTTATTTTATTTATTTTTTTATTTATTTTAATCACCAATTTTATTGGTGAATCTAATTCTTTACAGATTACCGCTGATAATTTAGAAAGTTGAGATAATTTAATATAGTCTTCCATCTGGGCTGCGGAAGAAAATTGATCTGGAAGGTTATGTAAATCAGAATAGAAGTCTCGAAATGTCTGAGCAATTTGTTTGGGTAGTGATAGTTTTTTTCCTTTTAGGAGATAAGATTTAAGGGATATATGTAGCTGCTTTGGTATCTTTTACCGCTCTAGCAAGGAGTCTCCCACATTTATTACCAGATTCATATCCAATTTTACGGCTCCTTTGTAAGGAAGCTTTGGCCTTATAACTTAGAAGATCAGTAATTTGTTTCCGCACAGAAATCATCTCTATCTCTGTGTTAACTGATGGGGATCTTTTATGTTTTCAATCTCCATCTCATGTAGTAGAGAGAGCAACGATGCCAATTTTTTCTCTCGTTCTCTTTTAACCATGGAACCATGTTTAATCAATACACCCCTGGTAACTGTTTTGTGTGCTTCCCATAGTATGCCTGGATCTCCTTCTGGGGACTTGTTTATTTGAAAATATTGTTGTATTTTTTCTGTTATCTTTGAGGATCTCCGGGGTCTGTAATAAGCTCTCATTTAATCTCCAAAATCTATTTGTAAATGATAAAGTATCAGAAAGTGAATAAAGTAAAGTAATTGGGGCATGGTCGGACCAGATTATACTTCCAATTTCAATTTTTTGTATTGCATGTAACTGTCTATGAGGAATTAAAAAATAGTCTATGCTTGTAAAGCTCCCATGAACCGAGGAATAATATGTGTAGTCTTTTTCTCCAGGGTGTATTAAGTGCCATGCATCTACAAGTTGATGTTTATGTAATTCTTGCATTACGCGTTTGCTTATTCGTAAAGGAATAGAAGAAGATCCTAATGAAGTGTCTATTGTAGGCATTAAAGGGACGTTTAAGTCTCCTCCCGTTATCAGTTGACCTTCTGAAAAATTCAACAGGTTATCTAGAGCGCGTGTCAGAAAGGTATCTTGTTTGTAGTTTGGTGCATATACAGTTGCTAAAGTCACTCTCACCCCTCTTAATGAACCCTTTACAAAGGCATATCGTCCCTCAGGATCCAGTTGCGTTTCCTGTAGAGTCCATGGGATTCTATTGGAAATAAGTATGGAGACACCCTTCGACTTGGACTCTATATTAGTCAAATGGTATCCCCATGGATAGTTTTTATTCCTCAGTATAGGTAGTTTAGTTTCCTTAAAGTGTGTCTCTTGAATTAATGCTACGTCTATCTGATAGCGTTTTAAATCATTTAATAACCTACGTCTTTTTTCGGGAGTATTAAGGCCTCTTGAATTTAATGTCATTACTTTTATATTTGCCATATTGTCACGCCAGAAAATGGAAATGGAAAGGGAAAGGAAGGGGAAGGGAAGAAAAGAGAAAAAAAAAAAAAAAACACAGAACCAATCCCACCCACCCAAAACTGCTAAATTAACTACTTGTTGTTTGTACGCACACCCTTAAACCTAAAGGCTTGTGCGTAGTCCTATGTAGGTTCGTGGTTGGGTAGGGCCTCAAAGTGAGGTCCCGGCTCTCTCCCCCCCCCTCCCTGAACCCCCCAGACTCTTTATATTCTTAATATTTTATAATCAGCAGAAAGCCATTTTTCTATTTTTATCTCTCTCCCCTCTCAGGGAGCAGCCCTCTATATCCTTTGAGGATCCTTAACGCATTTTTAATACTAGTAACCTAAAAAAAAAAAAAACATTTTAAAACTGCTTAAAAAATGTTGGGGTGAAATGCCACTTAATCACATCACATTGCACTGTGCACGCTGGTTTGTGCATAATTATGCTTCGCAAATTACCCAACTCAATATGTGAATCCAGCTTTAGGTGCTTTTTTTTTTTTTTTTTTCTTTTTTTAGTACCCCTTTATTGTAAGTAAGACCTATTCACTTTTTTTTGCCTATAATTTAACCATTTAAGATTTGATTTTACAGCATCTGCAAATGCACATCCTAGATTTAGAATGAGCCTTTGCAAATGACTTGTGCAGAGGCAGTAATATATTTGCAAACAAATGTTTTTGTCTTTTGGCTATTGTAGATGCTACTTGCTTATTTAATGGAGTTTTTTGCATTTAAAAATGAACTCCAAGCAGATTATAAAATGCACCTATTGATGCAGCTTTGTATTCATTAAATTTTGTCTATTTTGATGCAAGCAGCAGGAATTTTACCTGGTATCCGCCTCTTGTAGTCATATTTAAAGCAGTGCCTCAGAGTGGGAGGGCTAGAAGCTGCACAAAAAAAACAATCCGTTGTGCAACAATGCCCATGTTCAAGCAGGGAGCAAACAGATATGAGGAGGGGACTACAGAGTAATGGCGAGATGAGCTAATCAGTGTGCCGCTTCTTTCACTTTCCAGTCACAAGCTAAAGCTGCAAATGTTGCTTAAAATGGAATTAAACCCAAAACTAACAATGTAATATATTGCAGCTTACCAATCATTAGATATGGTGGCTGCATCAATATCCTTTTTATTTGGCTTTCTTCCCTCTGTTTCAACCTGGTGATCTGGCCGATAACAGGCCACCTGGATTGGTGAGACACAACTCTGGAACAATTAGAACATAAGACAGCAGCATTGTCAGTTGGGGGAGGGGCGTGTTAAAGTATTTGATTAAGGACCACCAATAAATTGAAGCCAAATTCCAGCTCACACTTTATAATCGGTTACAGCAAACAGTTTTTCTCTAATCGTCTTTCAGGACAGCCATCTCTGAGAGACCTTGGCTCCTCCCTTCACAGGAAACGCCACCTTAGCTTCAAGATTTAAGCCCCACTGGACCCTCAGTTTGGTGTTTCCTCCAGTGGGGGAGACATCGCTGGGAATCAGGGCTGATCAGCTGCGGAGGTTGAAGCCAGTTTTCACTGTGGGAAGAAGCTTCTCTCCCTCTGTCTCTATTTCTTGGTGGAACCCTGGGCCTTGGGGAAGGTATCTGCAGGTCTGCTGCTTAGTCACCCCAGCTTGTCCTGAGGGTGGGGAAGAAGCTTCAGTGGGCCCACTCTCATTCGGTCAAGGGGGGTGTCGCCGGAGGTGCACTGTTCTTAGCGTTGTGGGGCCAGTGATTGAGCTTGAGGCTGGGCTAGGGGGTGTGGTGACATCACGTCCGGTGGGGACGTGCACTTCCGCTAGGGCCCCAGCTTCTGGTTCTGATCGCAGTCTAAGGGAGAGGGCCCAGCACTGACTGGTGTGAGCCTGCAGCGCTGGAGGCGTTAGCAAGCGGCTCAGAAAGGCAGGACCACTGCGATCCTCAGCGGGAGCTGTCCGAACAAAGGTGGCTCAGACTGCTTCTGGCAATGCCAGCACCAGCCAATCAAAGGTAAGAGGTACTCTGGGGTGGGTGTTCCCTTTCCGTAATACCCGATAGCTTCATGGGTGTGGACCAGGGGGCACCAGGGGACACTGGACAGGAAGCTGAGTAGGAGCCATTTAGCGCTTCCCCTGGCCTCCAAGTGGAGTCGGAAGGAGAGGGGTTGGACGGTAAGTCCTCTAGACCCTCTCGCAACAAGCTTTCTGTGGAGGATCTCTGGGAAGCCATTAATACTACCCTAGGAATTCAGGAGGAGTAGAAGCTATCACTCCATGGCCAGATGTATCCATGCTTGGGGGAACAGGAGGAAAGGGTGTTCCCGGTCCATGAAGTTCTGGTGAAAAACATCAAGAAAGAATGGCAAGACCTGGAGAGGAAACCCTTCTCCAAGTGCCCTGAAGTGTATGTTTCCTTTCGCAGAGGATGATGTGTCAGTCTGATTGCCAGGCATACAGAGAGAATATGGGGGAGCTCTCAGATCCATTGGCAAAAGGATGGATTCTCTCTTGTAGAAAACCTGGGACTCTACCCTGGGGTGCACATAGAGGCAGGGACTGTGATGGAGGTAATTTTGTCGTCCTTTCCCATGCTCTTTCCAAAGCTCGGGGGGATGGCATATATTGCGGACGCTTTCACGGAATCAGTGCATAGGTCTGCCAGATCCTCAGCACTAACCAGCTCAGCAAGAAGGGCTTTGTGGCTTAAAGCTTGGCAGGGGGACAGTGCATCCAAGGCTAAGCTCTGCAAGATTCCACTCATGGGGCACCCTTTGTTTGGTCCTGGTCTGGAAACCGTTTTAGATCGGACGGCCGATAGGGGAAAATGTCCTTTTATGTCAGGTGTAAAACAGAGGAGCAAGCAAAAAATAAGTCTCGCCCACAAGAAAATGTGGGGCCCCGAAGGCCTACAGGCAAAAGAGGTCTTGGGGTCAAAAAGGCAGGGATATGGGGGGGGGGGATTTTTAACCCTCCTGAACAGCCCTGAAAGATACAGTGACAGCTTGGCCACAATGGGTGGAACGTTGGGGGGCCTTCCTGGGTGGATAGCGGTCTCCTCCATTCTATTTATTTTTGGGGTTCCCAGCTGGAATTTGCAAGCCCCCCCCCCCCGCTCTTCACCAATTTGCCAAGGTGCATGGCAAAAAAACGGCAGCCTTACTATCCTCCCTGAGAGATCTGGAGGAACAGAGGGCCTTAGTACGGTGTGCCAGCAGAGGAGATAGGCAGAGGTTTCAATTCCCACAATTTTGGGGTGCGGAAACCTTCAGGCACATCTTGAACTTGAAGCCTCTAAATGCCTCGGTAACTTACAGAAGGTTCTCTATGGAATAACCCATTGCGGAGAGCTGTCCAGAAGTTCTCAGGCCTGGTAGGAGAACCGGGCAAGGCACGTTCCTCCTTCAGTTTTAGGCCCTCCCCTTTGACCTATCCTCTTCCTCCCTGCATTTTTACCAAGGTCAATGCATTGCAACTCAGGGCATTTCAATAATCGCCTATCTGGACAACCTTCTCCTATTTGCCTCAAGAAAAGATCCAAAAGGTGGACAAAGCAATGCAGTTACTGCAGGGCACTCATCTGATCTCGATAAGGCAGGCCATGTGAGCGCTGGGCCTGTTGTCTGCTGTGATTCCTGCGGTACAGTGGACGGGTCTCCACTTCTTTCCTTGCAGCTCTATAGGTCCAAACGGAAGGAATCTTCCGGTTAGCCGAAACCAGTGTTCTCTCCCTCTCAGTGTATTTAAAGGGAGATTTGAACCAAGTAATCGATTTCCTCAGCAGGAGGACATGAGGGCTCCCCTTCTACAAATATTCCGGACCGGGTAATTTTTTTAGACGGGTCCAGCCTTTTTGCCAAAGGTGGCCTGGAAGTTTTACAGATGCCAAGAAATTATTTGACCAACTTTCTGTTCTAATTTTGTTGGTGAACAGGAGTGTAACTTTCATAAGTTGGATGATAAAAATTGTGTCCTACAGTATTAGTACAAAGGAATTTAGGAAGTCTGATTCCTTTTTTTGTTTTGTTTTTCAAGGGCTAGAAAAGGGGTTTAAAGCCTCAAAATGTTCAATAGCAAGATGCCTTGTCACACGATATTTTACAAAGTACTAAATCGGTTTTAGTCATGCCTACATAAGTGGGAGGGAGGTCCTGTAGGAGATCAGGGCCCACTCCACCAGGGCTATGGTGACTTTTCAAACGAAGAGGGCTGGGGTTATGCCAGAGCAGATCTGTTGGGCAGCAAATTGGTCCAGTCTTGGCACCTTTGTCAGACACACAGGATGGACCTGTTGTTATCTGCCAAGGATCAGGCCTTCGGGAGAAAGGTCCTGCAAGCAGTAGTCCCAACCTAAGGTTAAGCGCTCGTTTATCCTCCTCAGAGGTGGCTGTTCTGAAAGACGATTAGAGAACAGAGTTGCACTTACTGGTAACGTCTTTTTCAGGAGTCTTTCAGAACAGCACCAGTACCCACCGGAAAAATGTGTTTGCAAGTAAAATCCCTGGTAGGGAGAACAGTCAGGAGGATTACATTTTTGTGTGGCGTGTTCTTGTCTCCCCAGCTGGCCGGAGGCACTTTTTAAAAGACTGAGGATCCAGTGGGGCAGGAGGGGATTAAATCTTGAAACTAAGGTGGTGTTTCTTGTGACAGGAGGAGCCAAGGTCTCTGAGGTGTCTGTCCTGAAAGACTCCTGGAAAAGAGGTTACTGGTAAGTGTAACTCTGATTTTTTTTTTTTTTTAATTTTTTATCCTTTAGGGATAACAATTTTGCATGAATAAATAAAAGCTGATCATTTTAATCACTCCTGCCAGTTTTGCATGATCTGTCTCATACGTGTAAACTGATACATTCTGCTGGAGTGGGATTGTGAAAAACAGACTAGCTAAAACACCAGATGAAAATAGAAGGAAGTAAGTGTTAAAAGAAACTATAACAACCATCACATCTAAGAAATGATGAGCTGCAATATAATATATGTTTGCTTTTTGGGTTTAATACGGCTTTAAAGCTGAACTCCAGAAAAGTAAAATATTGTCTAGAAAATTACGTGTATTCTTAAATCTTGGTGTGCTTTGTGCGTTTCTTTTAGATCTGTGCAGTAATCCAGTGTGAAACTTTACCTCTGCGCAGGAAATTTCTGTAATAGAAGACTGGTCACTGTTGTTTTCTCTTTATTCTGGATGACTGGTCTTGTATCCACCCCCTTTCTATAGATATCAGCAAGAAGCTTTAAGTGGGTGAACCTGCCGGGTCATTCCCACAGCTCTGCTGTCTGCACAGGCGATTTCCAGTACAGTAATGTGTCATTACCACTTTTACAAAGTACTAAATCGTTTTTTAATCCATCTGTATATAAAGGTATTTCGTCTCTGCATTTTGCTGTGTGCCTTCTGTTCCTGGTTAGTAGGAGGAACGGCATCAAGTGCTTTTAGAAAATCTAGCTTTTTTTATATTCCGATTTGAAGCTACCTCACCATAAAACCTGATCACGTTAGTTGAACATGGCTTGTGTTTTACCTGTTAGAACATTCTCTAGTTTATTTTTATAAATTCTTAGCATACCTTCTAATAATTTACATGCAACAGAAGTTAGACCTGTAGTCTGTAGCTTCTTAACCCCTTGGAGCCTAAGCCTTTTTCTGACATATGTTGCCTACATTCTGACATATGTTGCTTACAGAATTTTTTTCTAGAAAATTACTTGGAACCCCGAAACATTAGACATATATTTTTTTTGCAGAGACCCTAGAGAATAAAATGGCGATCGTTGCAATGTTATGTCACACGATATTTGCGCAGCGGCCTTTCAAATGCAATTTTTTGGGAAGAAATACACTTTCATGAATAAAAAAAGAAGAAAAAAAAAACAAAACCGTAAAGTTAGCCCAATTTTTTTGTATAATGTGAAAAATTATGTTACACAGAGTAAAAAGATACCGAACATGCCATGCTTTAAAAATTGTACACACTCGTGGAATGGCGACAAACTACGGTACTTAAAAATCTCCATAGGCATTGCTTTAAAACTTTTTAAAGTGGTTACCTGTTTAGAGTTACAAAGGAGGTCTTGTGCTGGATTTATTGCTCTTCTTCGAACGATCACAGCAATACCTCACATATGTGATTTGCACACTGTTTACATATGCGGGTGCAGATTTTTAATTTTTTTCATGTTTACACGATTCATTTAAAAAAACATTTTTGATCATTTTTATTGCTGTCACAAGGAATGTAAACATCTCAGAAAGTTGTTCATGGGAAGGTGGTTTACCTTCCAACTCGTATGACAATGACCCGATGCACACAGCAAAAATGACCACACAGTGGTTAAAGGAGAAAGGGGTGAATGTCCTTGCATTGCCTATTTAGAGCCCAGACTTCAACCCCATTGAAAATTTGTGGAATAACTTGAAGACTGCAGTCCACAAATGGTCACCATCAAATGTATCTGAACTTGAGCCATTCTGTAAAGAGTAGTGGGCAAATATTGCAAAATCTAGATGTGTAAAGTTAGTAGAGACTTATCCCAAACAGACTAAAGGGTGTAATTAAAGTAAAAGGTGGTTCATCATAATACTGACACTAGGGGATGACCCTTTTTTTTTTCCAATTCCATGATTCTGTTTTTGAATTTTTTTTCAGACATGGTTCACTCGTGGTCATGGTCATGGGACATCTTTCACTTGGAGTACTGAGTGAATACAGCTGGAAGAAAAAAAAAAAGTATTTGTCTTCATTTCAGGCTGCAAAGCAACAAAATATAATTTATTTTAAATGGGGGTGATTCTTTTCAATACCCACGGTATGTGTGTATGTATGTATGTAAAATGCTAGGCAGTATTTTTAGTGGTGCACGTCCTTTTCAAACACATTTTATAGACTAAAGAAATCCTTTTTGTGTTCAGTATGAATACAATGGGAAAGAACAGATGACACGTAGGAGGTCAAGCAGAATTGAGAATTTAGCCCTTATGCTGTACACAGTATTATAATTCCAGAGGAAAGAGCACACAATAACTGCTTTATATACAGTGACCAATGCTTATAAAAGATACCTCCATATATGATCTAGCTAGTTATGTACGAAAGCTGATTGATCACATTGTAAATGCTGAATGATTTTTAAATTGACAATTATTTTTGTCTGCCACTGTTTTTGCTTGTGGATTCAGAGTTTTTAGTTTTTTTGCATTCAATAAATATAAACAGTAGCATATTTGGAGATGGAAATATTGTACAGCTGTGGAAAATAAGTTTGATTTTTTAATTTTATGGATTTCTGTCTGTAAGCAGATACCCCAGAGACAATCACCTTGCTTCAATAGGTAGATTCAATAAGGCCGTGCATAATATGTATCCTGCCAGATCTCCGTTTGTTTGATCAAATGTGGTGTAATATGGTGTGATATGGGAGATGTTTAGCTCAGTGGTAGATGCTTTTTATTGAGTTCTTGTCAGTCTGAACTGTGGTTATGGGCTACGCAGCACACTTTTATTGGAAAAAATAAAACCCCACAAATAATTGCCCTTGCAGGGAAGTTTTCATCAGTAACACATAATGTGAAATGCTAAGCAACTTGGCTCCCTCCGCAGCAGCACCACCGCTCTTGATACTGATCCCTTAGGCCCTGTTCATAGCTGAGCGTTTTTTAGCTCTTAAAACGCTCATCTCTGAAGTTTCAAAATGTCCAACAAGTAAAATTCTATTCATTTTATTAGCCCCTGTTCACATATGAGCGTTATGTCGCCTGAAGCAAAACGCCTGAAGCTCAAAAAGTACATGAGCTGCTTTTTTGGCAGATTACAAGCATTTTTGGTTAAACGTAAAAGCCTGTCTAAAAATGCCTTAAAAACCCCCCCAAAAAATTGCCTGAGCACGATACGCTCGGGTGTGAATGGAGCATTAAGTTGGATACGCACAATAAAATTATCTTTAGACTTTTTCCTTTAAATTTACCAAATCTGTAAAATATGAGGTCAGGGTGTTACATTAGTGGTGATCTGGGGTATTCCCTCTCCCTTTCTTTTTCAGAGAACCGGTTTAACCTGAAGCTGTGTAGGGTTTTTTTTCCCTGTCAGGGCGGTAAAGATGTGGAACTCTCTTCCACAATTGGTCGGCAGGGAAGTATGGATAGTTTTAAAAGACTGTTGGACGTGCACACCTTACTAACTATGTAGGAACAATTCATGCAGGAGCCAATTACCTACCAGGCAGGTACCCAAGCTCCAGGTAGGTAGTTTGTAAACTAAATGACATTCAGCTTGTTTAAGCAAAGTACCCAGAGCAGGGTTTTATTAGGTTTTTATGACTGTCTTTTTTGCAATTAGTAAACAGTTGTTTCCATAATATATCTTCCTATATGTAGTTATTGAATCAGTGCCTAATAATTTGTCTGTTGCATTAGGCATTGATCCACAAAATATTTTATCAGTCTTTTAGGGTAAGGAAACTTTCCCACAAGGGTTTTTTTTTTTTTGATCATATAGTTTTTTACTGAAGTTTTTAAAAAAAGAGAGACCGACATTTTTATTCTCCTACCATCTGACAAACTCCCTAACAGTTTGGTTATTTGTACAAAAAATAATTACTAACCAGTGCTTGTAGAACTTAAAGTGGTTCTAAAGGCTGAAAAATCTGTGAGCCCCATCTTTTTTTTTTTTTCAAAATTCTTTATTAGAAAGAAAACATACAGGCATACCACATATCAACAGCAAACAATCAACTGTCGAGTATAGCGAGCAAATAATAAAGTATGGACAATACAAACAGCACTTCAAATGAGCCCCATCTTAAACCAGTGACATGCACAAGAACAGTGGCTCTCCCGGGTCTCTTCCTCCCCATTGGCTGAAACATCGGCTTCCGCTACTGTCTATTACAGCCAGTGAGCCAATGCGGAGAGAGTGGGGATGGGGCGAAGCCATGTTCTGTGTGTGAATGGATGCACAGAGCAGCGGCTTAGGAGTCCCCAAAGCAAGCTGCTTGCTATGGGGGCACTCTGCAGGAGGGAAGGGTCAGGAGCCCCGGTAGGGGATCTGAGAAGAGCAGGATCAGGGCTGCTATGTGCAAAACCACTGCACAAAGCAGATCAGTATGAAATGTTTGTTTTTAAAAATGTCCTTAATATGTTTGAATCCTAAGACATATGCCTACAGATGTTACTTTGCATTATTGCATGGTTAAAAAAAGTAGTTGCCATAATAAAGGCATATTATCTGTAAAGACTCCAGTTGTGTCATTATAATTTCCAAGCAGCCAACAAAGATACATTGCACTCCTTTTTTACCTCACTAAACATCTAGGTGACATTGAAAAAAAGGTGAACTTAGCTCTTAATATATGCAGCTTCCCTATGTATCCATATACTGTTAGAGTACATTTGTTGCATAAAATAAAATGCTTTCTTTATCTTCTAGAGCAGGACTTACCTCAGCCTCCATTACTTCCTAGTATTCTTTTTTTGGGAAGTGAAAACCTTTAATAAGAAAGTAGTTCAGCAGCTGAACTCATTCACACATCCTTCACCTGCCCTTCCTATCCAGGAGATTGCTCCTGGCCACCTCCGCAGATACATGCGGCCATTGCCATTGAGCATAGTACACACTGATTACGCAGCGGGGTCTTCTCTTCTGATCTATTGTTTTTTTTTTTCATTACCTTCATCTTGCATAGATTGTTCATTGGGCAGAGTGTGCAGGAGATGAGCGATCACATAACATGTGGAGCAGAGCTGTAGTATTGTAAACAGGAGAGGTGTGTCCCTGGAAGTCTGTAAAGCTCCCCATTCATACTACAATCAGATTGTACAATCTCCTTTAGGTCTGCCAACAACTATGTAGTGCATGGGCCTTCCTGATTGGATACAGTGATTGGATAGATAGGTGTGTCTTATTATATAGTTTTAGCAAATCTAAAGGAGATTATACAGAAACTGTACAAATGGGTTGTATAGTGTATGGCCATATTTATACACCCCACCAAAAATGCAGAAGCAAACAGGCATCTTGCCATGTGAAAAAACATGCAACAAACGCCAGAAAATGCACAGTAAAAGTGCAAACTGCAACATGCCAAAATGTCCCAGGAACTACTTTTCTATATGTAGGGCAACACAATAAAATTTAATGGGCTGCCCTACATGTGTCATGGGAAAAATGCACCAAAAACATGTGCCCTCACTACATTAGGGGTGAATGGGGCCTGCAAGTGAAATTAGTGTGTTTACACAAGAACAATGAAAGCAGAGTGTCTCTAACCACTCCTCCCCATATACTTGTATAAAGCTAATTCTACACTATGCCTACTACTACTTCTCTAAATGTATAATCTCTGTGAATTTACAAAAACTATGGAATAGGATGACTCCCCTGAACAATCATTTTGTATCAAATTAGACAGGCCCTTGCACTACATAGCTGATGGTAGATCTAAAGGAGATTGTACAATCGGATTGCACAGTATATGGCCACCTTTAAAGGAAGAAATAGGAATGTGGGTGGGAAAAAAAAAAGGCGGTGTAGTGATAAGCGAGAAGTGGTCCAGGGAAGTAAAACACATTCTATTCCATGATGCAGTAAGGCAGTGCATGATGGGATATAAAAGTTTCCTGGGTGGTCGCATGATGATACAGGAAGTAATGGTCTCAGAATGCATTTGTTTAAATTTTGAATAGAGAGGTGCAGATTCAAACATGCTGTGGACTAGGCAAGTGAGAGATGAGCATATTAGGATGGCTTGGGCAGAAAAGACCACCGTTTAGGTGGAATGGAGGTAACAGGGTGTAAACAAACAATGGCGTCTGTTTAATCGCTGCCACCCATAGAGCAGAGCAGGGTCTGCCCGTTTCCACTCTGCAGATACTGAGCGGAAATGAATGTGTCATCCGCCTGCTCCAATCAGGTTACAGATCCTCTACTAATTGCAATGGAATCTGCCCTATGTGAAAGGAGCCTTACTAAATTGTGAAGTAAGGATAAGAATGATGGCTCCTTAGAATTTACAGTAAAAACACAAAGAAGCAGCTTGGACAACCCTTATTTCTCTTACGTCCTCCGACAGTCGCCGCCTCTTCATATTCGTCACTATGGGGTAATTGACCTTTGCTCCGTAGGAGTAGCTAGGCAACAGAATATGTTAATAACAAAGCTTTTAGCATATCCTACCCCCAGGGGGTGGTCCCCTCAGTCAATACCCTCCTGCTTCCTGCATTCCTACCTCAGTTTCATTTGTCTAGCTCAGGAGTAAGTTAGGCTGTTCCTGTGCTGGGACTTTTCAGTCTCAGCTTCTTTTCTCTTTTTGATTTTATTTGGGAGTTTTTCTCTCTTTCTTTTACTTAGCTGTTCATTTTCAGCTCTAGTTAGATTCTTCTGATGAAGATGATCGTGCAGAGCTGGGTCTCGGGCTGGCCTCCCTGGTTATCCGGGGTTCAGAGCCAGTGGCTTCCCAGCCTGCCATCGAGCGTTCAGCTCAGGTTTCCCTGGCACATATGAACGACCCATCCCTGTTCGCTGCAGGGATGCTGCGGTGAGGTGGCTACCTCACTGGACGCCATTTGCGGTTTCGCACCGCAGTTCCACTGCGTCCTGGCTGCGACTCTCCCTGTCCTTAGTGCAGCGGTTTGATCGCTTGTGCGAGCTCCCCACGCCATCCGGATGGTAAGTGTATTTCTGTGTGGGGACCTGTCTGTTTTGGGTGTCAGTCTGGGACTGTGGGACCCTGCATGTCTGTGTATAATGTTGAGCTCCCTGTCAGGATAGCTGCTTTCTGTGGGCTGCAAGGGGGGGGGGGGCTCTCCTACTCTGCTCTGTGTAACAGGCTGTGTGACATGCTGTATGCTGTGGATGACAGAGACATGTTGTGTGCATACTGTGCGGCGACCGCTACTGTGGTCCGCCATTTTTTTACAACAAGCTTGTGGTGGACGATCCTGTGTGATGAGCGGGACGTTTTTGGCGCCAAACGCCGCCATTCGCGCGGGCCACATGTTAGTGTATCTGCCTCTGCAGCCTCAGCCGGCGGCCATGTTTGTGTAGCCTTACATAGGCTTTATAGGGGCGGTCAGTCTTGCATCACTTCCTTTTGCTCTGAGGACAGCGATCGGTGCAGCAGCCTGTGTGCCCTCTCCAGGTTTTATCTTCCCTTATTCCTGTATTCCTTGCCTAGTATTCCTTGTCCCTGTGGGGGTCAGTGTGTTCAGTGGGTGCGGTGGGCTACGCTCGCCGCAATCTTAAAGGGGCAGTACTCCTCTTTTTTCTTACAACACTGGGGCATGGATTCTCAGGAAAGCAAGTTTCCTCCCACTTTATTGGGGGGCCAAGGGGCTGCTGCTTCCCCCGAGGGGGCTGATTTGGCTACTATTGTGGCAAACCTAGCTGCTCAGGTGCAGATGCTGGTGGCTGATCGATCCACAAAACGGTCCAGAGTGTCAATTTCCTTTGATTCAGAGGGCGATGGGGCTGCTATGGCTGGGGTGCCCTTCTCAGGGTCCCGTTCGTCTCTAGACCTTGTGGGGTCTGAGGGGGAGGCTGAGGTAGAAGTGGTTGATAATTCGCCACCTGGCTCGTCTGAAGAGCTTGCACTCATGGATGGGTTGGTTGCTTCTATCAAGCAAACACTACATTTGCAGGATTAACCATGTCCTCCTGCCTTGCTGTCCTCTTATGGGACGTAAAGAAAACGCAAAACATCGCAGGTTTTCCTTGCTCTGTGGAATTTCATCGCGCTATTGATGAACAATGGCGCAATTTAAAGAAGCCTTTTGCTGTGCCGAGTAGGTTCAAGCTGCGTTATCCCTTTACGCCTGCTACTGATGAGCGTTGGTGTGTACCGCCTCCGGTGGATCACGCGGTGGCAGTTTTGAATAAGTCCACTGCGATTCCGGCGGAGGATACCCCGGTGTTCCAGGACCCCACGGACAGGAGATTAGAGTCTCTTGCCCGCAGTACTTATACGGTTACTGGTTCAATGCTGAAACCTATTTTTGCTTCCCTTATGGCAGCCCAGGCTGTCGCGGATTGGACGCAGGTGCTCAGGCGCATCCTGGTGGCTGACTCTG
Organism: Pelophylax lessonae; assembly: GCF_965119305.1. Classification (NCBI taxonomy): domain Eukaryota; kingdom Metazoa; phylum Chordata; class Amphibia; order Anura; family Ranidae; genus Pelophylax; species Pelophylax lessonae. The sequence goes on along the minus strand of NC_138769.1, from coordinate 389,473,364 downwards.
CCCCGCCGACAACACTATGCGGGATCTCGCCTTTTTGGCGACTCCTTGGATACTCTGATAAAGGGTATTACCGGGGGTAAGAGCACTCTCTTGCCCAAGACTCACAAGTCTAAGGTTGTTCGTGGTAGGAAAACTGCCTCCTTTAGACCCTCTCAGGGGTCCTTTCGTGCCTTTCGGTCATACTATAAGGGCAAGCCCTTCAAAGGCCAAGGCTCCCAGAAGAAGCCGTGGACGGGTAAGCAGAAGTCCGGCCAGTCCGGGTCCGCTGCCCATAACAATGCGGCCTGAAGGGGCGCCCTCACCCAGTTCTGGGGTGGGGGAACGTTTGCTTGGTTTTCTTCAACCCTGGCTGGCCCGCGTTCGGGACAGGTGGGTTCAGGAAATCGTTCGATCCGGATACAAGATCGAGTTTCTCTCTCGGCCGGCGAGCAGATTTTTTCCCTCAAATCTTCAGCTGTCTCCGGAGCGCTTGCAGGATCTGCACCTGGCGGTGCGGGACTTGCGGGCCCAGGGAGTGGTGGTCCCGGTGCCTCATCGGGACAGATTTCGGGGTTTCTATTCCAATCTGTTCACTGTGCCCAGAAAGGAGGGCAAGGTACGTCCAATTCTGGACTTAAAAGCTCTGAACCACTTTGTGCGGGTTCGCAAGTTTCGCATGGAATCCCTGCGATCGGTGGTGGCTGCCCTGGTTCTGGGAGAATTCATGGCCTCCATCGATTTGAAGGATCCGTACCTTCACATCCCCATTTTCGAGGGTCACCAGAGGTACCTTCGATTCGCCATTGCGGAGGATCATTACCAATTCGTGGCGTTACCCTTTGGTCTCGCTTCGGCTCCGCGGGTGTTCACCAAGGTGCTTGCGCCGGTTCTGGCTTTATTGAGAGCCCAGGGCATCTCGGTCCTGGGGTATCTGGACGACATTCTGGTTCGGTCTGCGACCAGTCAGGGTCTGGTGAACGACCTGTCCGTCACGATGCAGACTCTACAGGAGTTTGGTTGGACGATAAACTTTCCAAAATCGATGCTGTGCCCGTCGGTTCGTCTTACCTACCTGGGAATGATCCTGGACTCTGTTCAGGCGAGGGTCTTCCTGCCGGACGACAAGCTCAGGACACTTCAGGAAGAAGTCAGGTCCCTCAGGGACGTTCAGTGCTCGTCCCTCCGGACGTGCATGAGGTGTCTGGGATTGATGGTCTCGGCTTTGGAGGCGATTCCCTTTGCCCAGTTTCACACGCGGGGTCTCCAAGCGGAGATTCTGACCAGGTGGGACGGGCGACCGCAATCTCTGGATCTCCAGATTTCATTGAGCCATCGCACCAGAAGGGATCTTCTGTGGTGGCTACAGTCCCTGGCGGTGTCGGGGGGCAAGTCTTTTCGCCCTTTTATCATGGACGGTGATCACCACAGATGCCAGCCTGTCGGGCTGGGGTGGTGTTCTGGGCGTTCTGTCCGCCCAGGGTACTTGGTCGGAGGGGGAATCCTCCCTTCCGATCAACATTCTGGAATTGCGAGCGATAAATCTCTGCCTTCGAAATTGGACGGACAGGCTGCAGGGCCGTCCGGTTCGGGTGCAGACAGACAATGCCACGGCGGTGGCCTACATCAACCACCAAGGGGGCATCAGGAGTGCCCGTGCGGCTCGGGAGGTGGCCGACATTCTGTCTTGGGCTGAGACGCACGTCCCGGCGATAATGGCGGTTCACATTCCGGGGGTGGAAAACTGGCAGGCGGATTATCTGAGTCGCCAGACCCTGGACCAGGGGGAATGGTCCCTTCACCCGGATGTCTTCCAGATGTTGTGCGCGAAGTGGGGTTCACCGGATGTGGACCTGTTCGCGTCTCGTCTAAACAACAAGGTGGAAAGGTTCGTGGCAAGAACGCGCGATCCTCGGGCAGACGCGTCAGACGCGTTAGTGGCTCCGTGGCATCAGTATCGACTGATGTATGCATTTCCACCGATTCAGCTGCTATCCAGGTTCCTTCGCAGGTTGGTCTCGGAACCGTGCACGGTGATTCTGGTGGCGCCAGACTGGCCTCGCCGGTCTTGGTACGCAGATCTCGTGCATCTGGCGGTCGACACTCCGTGGCGTCTGCCTCTTCGAGAAGATCTCCTGTCTCAAGGGCCGATCTTCCATCCTACTTTACAGTCGCTGGCTTTGACGGCTTGGCTGTTGAAACCGAGATCCTTAAGGATAGGGGGTCTCTCCCCTGAGGTCATTCACACTTTGATTAAGGCTAGAAAGACCTCTTCGGGGAAGGTTTACTACCGTACTTGGAAAGCCTATTTTGCCTGGTGTGAGTTCAGGGGGTTTTCCCCTCGCTCATACTCGGTGTCTAGAGTGTTGGCTTTCCTTCAAACGGGCGTGGACCAGCGTTTGGCGTTGGCCACGATTAAGGGTCAGGTTCCTGCGCTGGCCGTTCTTTTTCAACGCCCTGTGGCGTCTAATTCCTTGGTTAGCACCTTTGTTCAAGGGGTGCGGCACCTGGTCCCTCCGAGGAGGGAGCCTTTGCCTCCATGGGACTTGAACCTTGTTCTGTCTGTGTTGCAACATGCTCCTTTGGAAAAGATCAGGGAGATCTCGTTGTCTACGTTGTCCAAGAAGGTCGCCTTTTTGGTGGCGATCACTTCGGCTCGCAGAGTGTCGGAGCTGGCAGCCTTGTCCTGCAGTTCTCCGTATTTGGTGATTCACTTGGATAAGGTGGTCTTGCGACCTAACCCGTCTTTTCTTCCGAAAAGGATTTTGGACTTTCATCTCAATGAGGACATTGTCTTGCCTTCGCTTTGCGGGAAGCCTAAACATCCGAAGGAGGTGGCTTTACATTCCTTGGATGTTGCTCTGGCGATCAGGGTTTACCTGTCGTCGACTAAATCCTTTCGCAAGACGGATTCTCTATTTGTCCTTCCAGAGGGACCTCGGAAGGGCATGGCGGCGTCGGCTTCTACCATCGCCAAATGGATCAGACAGACCGTTGAACAGGCATATGCTTTGAAGGGAAAAGTTCCCCCCATGCCTGTGAAGGCGCACTCTACCAGATCTCTGAGTACGTCCTGGGCCTGTCATCATCGGGCTTCTGTGGCCCAGGTGTGTAAGGCGGCGACTTGGTCGTCCGTTCACACCTTCTCGAAATTCTACAAAGTGGATGTTCAGGCATCGGCAGATGCTTCCTTTGGCCGCAAGGTTCTTAGTGCGGCAGTGCCTTAGGGTCCCTTATTTTTGAGCCTTTGGCTGTTTGGGATGTTTTTTATCCCTAGGTTATTTGTTTTTCCTGGGTTGTTGCTCCTGTTGAGCAAGTTTTTTCATGTTGCCCAGCTGGTTTCCTTCCTTTGGTAAGGTTCCTTTTTTTCTGCTGTGGGTACTGCGTTGCCTTAGGCGCGGCTGCGTTTCCCACCCCTCATGTCTACACTGCTTTGGGACGTCCCCATAGTGACGAATATGAAGAGGCGGCGACTGTCGGAGGACGTAAGAGAAAACAGAATTTTTGTAAAATCTTACCTGTAAAATTCCTTTCTCTGAGTCCTCCGACAGTCGCCGCCCCCGACCCTCTTTTGGGGTTTGTTTATGTACTCTACTGCTATGCTACTGAAACTGAGGTAGGAATGCAGGAAGCAGGAGGGTATTGACTGAGGGGACCACCCCCTGGGGGTGGGATATGCTAAAAGCTTTGTTATTAACATATTCTGTTGCCTAGCTACTTCTACGGAGCAAAGGTCAATTACCCCATAGTGACGAATATGAAGAGGCGGCGACTGTCGGAGGACTCAGAGAAAGGAATTTTACAGGTAAGATTTTACAAAAATTCCGTTATTTCAATCCCAGTAGGTTTCCATGAGGGTTTAATAAACAAGAAATGCTGGAAAGTACAATACTTTCACAAAGCCTAAAACAACCACCCTCAAATCAGTATGTATAAATGTAGTGTTGTTAGACCAACACATTTAGTAAAGGATTCCATTTTGTGTTTACAGAAGACACTACAGATGTTGTGCATTTCTTTTCCCTTAACAGTTACTTTTACATGTTTACCTGGAATATTTCTCTATACTGCTGCAAAAAATGACTTTTGTTTTAGCATTTACTTAAATCCAGCACTTAAATAATTTTAATCTACGGTATAATTCAACAATGAATGATTGTAAAAATGGTGAAATGATTAGCTACAGCCTTTAGTGGAACACCTTACAGTATTCGCTTACTGCATAAAATGGCTTGCTCTGCTAAGCTTGGGTTAGTTGCAAAAATAGCCTTCGTTAATGTAAGCACGGGACTTCCCCTTTTAAAAGGATTAATTAGGCAAGCATTCTGACATACATTTCACTTTAATCTCCCTCTAGCATTATCACAATCCTACCGGCATTACCATGTTGTGTTCCCTTTTTGTGTGCAGTATTTAATCCAAGTACAATTTGAAAAGTGGCTTTAGAAGGATGAACACAATATGCACAGTGTATTCGACATGTCAGTAACACATAAATATTATGTAACATTCTACATTAGTTTTTGCGGTTAGCAACAGAGATTTACTTTTATACATGGCTAATTTGTAAAAGTTGAGAAAGATAGAGGTATAAGGCCTCATTCAGGGTGACACTACACCAAATCATTGTATGGGAAAGATGTGTTCTTTACGGCACATGAAAAGCGCTGCCCTTGCAAGATGCACACAGATGCCAATTTGTTAATGGCACCCGAAACGCATCTCTGCATTTGCGGCCACCAAATCTCATGGTACCGCAGTACTATGTGGTTTAGTGCAGTGGAATCTGGAAAGTATTGCTTGCGCTACTTCTTCTGTGCCCCCCTTTATTTTACAGCCCATTCAAATGGAGGGGCTATCAAAACCAGACTGCCTGGAAATGCCAAGGGCTATTTGGATATTTATAACATCATTTGGAGGCTGTACAAAATTATCAACTTAAAAATTAGCTTGTTATATTTGGTCAAACGTTTAATTAACTCACCCCTAATGTGATGGCTGGAACTGCTTCTTTTTGGTGACGTGTGTGATGTTAGCTGGTATTGATGTTGCTACTCTCAACTGGTTTTCCAGGTTTGTGTCGGTCAGTCTGGAGCGCAGTGGAAAGTTTTGAAACGAACTGCTCGCAGCAGTAAGTTGCTTCAAACACAGATGCATATTTTAATGCATGTCTTCTCAAAGTGGGAAATTCATCATTACTTATGTAACGTTTGTAGAACTCAAGCAGTGAAAGATGGTTGTACCTAGCTTTCAGCACTGGTACTGCTGGCGGTATTGCTGGCTAATACTACTGGTGGGTACAGCTGGAATGTACTGCTGGCTGGTACTGCTGGTGGGAAATGCTGTTTGGTACTGCTGGCATGTACTGCTGGTGGGAAATGCTGGAGGGTACTGCTGGCTGGTACTTCTAGTGGGAAATGCTGGCTGGTACTGCTGTGGGTAGTACTCACTGCTGGCGGGAAATGCTGGCTCAAGACCCATGATGACCTCAACGGAGCGAGACTGTGCGGAGTGGCGCAGCGCTGGAGGAAGCATGCTGCAGAGCCGATCCTTCCTTCCTCTCTTGTTCAGTCCTGACAGTCTGAGTCACAGGCGGAGTGAAATCAAATGCACTCCACCTGTGAGGAGACTGACATTTGATATCACTCCGCCTGTGACTCAGACTGTCAGGACGGAGCCGGAACTATACAGGAAGAATCAGCTCCTTTCTGACAGCTCAGCTACGACAAACACAGACTCCAAAGCACCCAGGACATCGCGCTGCTCTTGCGGGTGTCATGCGGGAGACTCTCGCACCTCGCGGGAGACTCTCGCACCTCGCGGGAGACTCTCGCACCTCGCGGGAGACTCTCGCACCTCGCGGGAGACTCTCGCACCTCGCGGGAGACTTGGGTTGTCTAGTGAAGGCCGAACATGTGACACTGCACGCCTCCACGGTCCTCCTCTACATAATCAAATAGTGCTGCTGCCCGGCTGCCTGCAGTGCCATGGGGGGCTGGACCAAATTATTTCACGGGCCGCACGTTCCCCACCCCTGCCATATATGCATAAAATATGATAGAAAAAATTGCATAGAATATTTTGGGCTAGTTCACGCCATGTGTAGATACGTGTTTTTGTAACGTAGGTCTCTGCAAAAGCTCAAAGAAAAACAGATGTTTTCTATGTGCCCCATTCACACTACAATGTTGTCATGTGAATTTTTTTTTTATGGGCAGAAAAATGCATACATGTTGCATACTTCCGCACAGAAAAAAAACACACATGACACCAGTGTTGCGATATGAACAAGGCACATAGAAAACAATTGTTTTCTTACTTTTTTGCAGAGCCGGGAGCAGAAAAACGCAGGTCTCTGCACGTGATGTGACCAAGACCAAAGTTACATTCACACTTGTGCAACTTTGGACACACATAAACAATCAAATGTAAATATTTGCCAGCACACCAAGGATCCTTAGTTACATCCAAACATTTTTCTATGAAAGGGAGATCACATCACAAACAGTATAGTGCAACGTTTCAGAGCCCCGCTGGACCCCTTCATTAGGCATGTGAGGCATGCCTGACTAAAGGGTCCTGTGTGGCTCCGAAATGTTGCACTATACTGTTTCTGATGTGTTCGTCAAAAAAAAAAAATAGTTTAGATGTAATTGAAGATCCTTGGTGTGCTGGTGAATATTTACATTTGATTGTGTGTGTTTCAGTATCCAGCTGGTGGCTACTACAGCACCTGGTACCACAAGCGCTCATTCCAGGAATCTGTGCAATGGAAATATGGACTTTGGACACAAAGTTGCGTGACAAGTCCCAGCCCATGTATTTTAATGGAAGCTGTTTTAATCTGTGACTTAAAGTCGCAGCAACGACAAAAAGGGTCTTGTACTACTTTAATGCGACTTAAGTGCCACAGACTGCAATGTAAATTCTCAAAAGTTGCATGAAAGTCACATCTTAGTGTTATCAATGCGACAGTTGTGCAATAGTCAAAGCCAAAGTCAACAGCCAATGTCGCATCCAAGTTGCTCCCATCAAAAGTTGCAATATAAAGTTGCAATAGAAATTGCACTACTTTGGGGGTCGCACAAGTGTGAATAGAACCTAAATGTCATTTGATTAATCACTGGTCACTAGGACTGAACGATAGTCGATGTGATATCCATGCAGGCACAATATTTATTATTTACCATTAGGCAGGGAGAAGTCGGGACTGGGGGGGGGGGGGGGGGCTGGGGGGGGGGACTCACAGTGCTGGCAGCCGTCCCACACGTTCAGCGGTGAGCAGCTGCACAGCTAACCAATCGCGTGCCTGCACACCTGATTGTTTCCCTGTGCCGCTACTCACGTTATTGGTTCGCTGTGCCGCGCTCACCGCTCGGTCAAGAGAACTAGCTTTAGGGCGGCAGAGGGAACGTGTGGGACAGATGTCATGTCGGGCTGTGTTCTTCTACCTCCTACCACAACTGTGAGTCCCGACTCTGCCTAATCAGTCTTCTGCATTCCACCCAGAGAAATATCGCTATATATATATATATATATATATATATATATATATATATATATATATATAATATAGTTGAAAAGGAAATATCGCAATGTTCTTTTTTTCCCAATATCATGCAGCCCTACTGGTCACCAGTGTAAATAGTATTTTTCCTATTAGTCCCCAATGAATTAGGGGTTTCCCAAGACCTGAAAATGATTTTAGCGGGTTGCTCTGGGATAAAAAGGTTGAGAGAGACTGTGTTATAGTAATACTGTTCAAAGGTGTTTTAACTGCCTTGATGCAGGCGGAATGACAGCTGAAATCTAACTGGAAACCATACTAATTATCACCGCTTTGTTTGTTTAATCCATTCTGAATCCTCACATTTTTTGTGTTGCTGTTTATTTAAACCGATTCCCCTTGTTTTTATAGGCACATCAGTCATATATTTAATTTGGTGACACATCTATATGTAACAGCACAGATCCTTATTGCTTTAGTAATTCTGACACAGCGGGTGCTATTAATCCTCTCTCACAGTAATAATTAATCAAACTCTCTGAGACAAAAATCATTGCGGTTGTTTGGAATATTGATTTTTGAAGTCCTCTCTTTTGAATTCTAGACAAGTGATATTAACTGCCTAGAACCCTACACCACTACATTGGTAGCATCGGTGTTTGTATATTTTGAAATGCTCCGTACAGCTTTGTTTATATAGAAAGTATGTGTTTCCATGAGCTAGATTATTGTAGAATACTTTGTACTTTGTACTCATTGGAATAGAGATAAGCACATTTTTTTAGAATTCCTCTTGAGTTTGTGAGAATTCACCTGCTGGTTTTAAAAAAGGTACCATCACTTCCTAAAACAATATGACCAAATGGCATGTTGTTAACATAGTAACGGTAGAGTTGATTCCAATTTTTTAGGCTAGGTTCACACTAGTGTGGTTGCAATTTACACTGATCTTCAGTTACGTTTTGATGTGTTTTTGATACTTCTGTGACTCATCCCTGCTGTTAGCTAGCAGGGTTCAGTCATTGGTTGTTAAGGAGCTGGTACCGGCCAGTGTCCTAACAATCAGTGACTTAATCCATGCTGTCAGCAACAGGCATGAGTCATTGGCTGTTTCAAGAACCTGGCAGACACTGGCGTCCTAGCACTCAGAATGTAGACAAGAAAAAGACATGACATTTCCCTTCCGCTCTTGTAAAGATTTTAGGGAAACACAACTCTAAAAAATGGTATGGCCCCCCCCCCCCCCCACCCCAAAAAATATGTGTACCAGACCCTTATCCGAGCATGCAGTCTGGCAGGCTAGGAAGGAGGATGGGGATGGGAGAATGAGCATACCTTACCAGGCCACATGCCCTCAACATCATGAGGGAGGGATTTTGCCAGAGGGGACCCCCCTGGCAAAGCAGCTTGTCCCCATGTTGATTAATACAAGAACCTCTTCTCCATAACACTGGCCTGGTGATTGTGAGGGTCTGTTGTTGGGGGACTTATCACAATCTGGAAGCCCATCTTTTAACAATAAGCCCCCCTCCCCCCATGTGAATGAGTAAGATGTGCACAAGTACCCTTATTCACCAAAAAACAGTAGTTAATAAAGACAAAGTCCTTTATTTAAGAAAAGACCATAAAAAAAAAAACCCAGTGCATATCCATTGTCAATCCCATCGTCCATTGATGTACATAGGCCCACATCAATCACAATGGTGGTCACCAATCAGCAAATAAAAAGCCAGCTAGCTTCATTTTGTATTAATAAGGACTAAAATCAATCCAATATGATCTTGATATCACAGATTTGAAATGGTAAAGTCAACAACTCAGGCATAAACTCTATTCACAAGAGAAAAATAGTGATACACAATCCTCCTTGTGAAATTGCTATTCCAGTTCTAGTTGAGTGATTAGGTCTATGCATGGGAGGTGCAACCAGGAAAATTGTTATCAGTTTGCTGCAGGCAGGATCACTCTCAATGGGGCTTTTGTAATAGAATATACTTCTGGCACAAGGGAATATCTAGAGACGAGGCAATGGCATAAAGACAACTGCATGGACATCTGGGTTTACAGGACTGTGTCATGTATGGGCCAGCATCTTGGTCCAGGAAGTTAAAGGTCACCCTGAATGATATCTGAACAAAGATGTCTATGTCCTCCTAGCGGGAAAGGAAGTTGAAAACACTGTCAGGAGGATCAATGGGATACCTGGAATTGCTGCACTTGGGTAATAATCAGCATGCATATACTAAACATGAAAGTAAATCTAGAAGAATTTTAACCCTTTGTCAAGGACGAGTCCTACATATTATGACAGCGAAGGGGTTAAAACATCAGCTCTTCTGTGTAGAAGTGATCTGAGTGGCATCCTTTTAAACTGCAAAATGGAAAATCCATAATCATTTTACAGCCATCATTTAGGCATCATGCACACGTTGCATTTTTAAATCCTGTATATACAGCCGTTTTGGCATTGTTAATTTCAGCCCCTAGAAGCAACTCCGGTAGCTTGTGTCCATGCAGATTTGGGTGTTTGCAGGCATGTCTGTAGAGGAGCGTTTACAGGCTGAAAAAAAAAAAAAAACACAGGTGTGTTTTTTTTAAAAGGAGCTTTCGAGCAGAAAAAAACACTTGAGCAGAAAAAAACACTTGAGGACCCTAAACGCCTAGTTGGCATTGACCCTTACTGTGAATTTAAATTAATGAGCTGCCAAGGCTTCTCAAGTGCCAACTATAGACAGTTTGAGGGTATTTTTTTTTTTTTTTGCTATTTCACAGGTACATGAAGTTTTCAGCATTGACAAATTTGGTATCTATTTACTCAACACAAAATCATCTTTTACATTTTCAAACAAAATTGGGGATTATTTTGTGCTTATTGACACCAAAATTAATGTGAGTTTATTTTTCTGAAAATGTTTGATAATGACAAGTAATTGTACAAATATTGTGCAACATAAAGAATTGTAGAAATAGATGGTGTAGCGCTTAAAAAATGTTAAATTAAAATGAACACCACAGTCCATGTAAAAATATCAATAATTGGAAGGAAAGTCCATGTCAGAAAGACGTGCTCCCAAAGGTGTAGCCAATCACTTCACACTCCAACAATTCTGTGCAGAGAGACCACCACCAAGAGAAAAGATGGCCCCTTACCGCAATGAATGGATCCCCACTACAGAGATCAGATCCAGCTCTATTCGTACGTCTATATGACCATATCAGACCGTGCCCGGCTCTTAGTGACATCCACATCAACTCCAATGGTTACAGACACAGGTATGGATGCATATGTGAAGAAAAGGGGACAACTCCCATAGTGAAGTACAGTAACAAGTGTGTTTATTAAATGCACTGGCATAAAATTGGCAACTCACATTTAGCAGCAGATATTATGGCATGTCTCTCTCATGTATCGCCTTTCGGGTCCGGTTCCCAACCAAGAAAATGGCCGCCGCGTCCCTCGTGTGTCCCAGCGTGGCGTGCCACAAGCTCCTCCTATGCGTTTCGTCGATAGATGACGTCGTCAGGGGGTGTGGCCTGCGGTAAACCAATCACTTTTATACGCCGGACGGGACGGAAGAGGCGGAACTTTGCATAACCACCCAAAACCGGAAGTCGGGTATATGCGCTCCAACAACCGGAACTTTCGGGTCAGAGTACTAAAATTCTCCATCCTGGCGCCCAGCGCTTGCACTCCAGCTCCCTGGAAACATGCGCTTCAGCAGTCGGAACCAGGAAGTTCAACCCTCAATAATCCATACCAGATGCCTTCCGTCCCGTCCGGCGTATAAAAGTGATTGGTTTACCGCAGGCCACACCCCCTGACGACGTCATCTATCGACGAAACGCGTAGGAGGAGCTTGTGGCACGCCACGCTGGGACACACGAGGGACGCGGCGGCCATTTTCTTGGTTGGGAACCGGACCCGAAAGGCGATACATGAGAGAGACATGCCATAATATCTGCTGCTAAATGTGAGTTGCCAATTTTATGCCAGTGCATTTAATAAACACACTTGTTACTGTACTTCACTATGGGAGTTGTCCCCTTTTCTTCACATATGCATCCATACCTGTGTCTGTAACCATTGGAGTTGATGTGGATGTCACTAAGAGCCGGGCACGGTCTGATATGGTCATATAGACGTACGAATAGAGCTGGATCTGATCTCTGTAGTGGGGATCCATTCATTGCGGTAAGGGGCCATCTTTTCTCTTGGTGGTGGTCTCTCTGCACAGAATTGTTGGAGTGTGAAGTGATTGGCTACACCTTTGGGAGCACGTCTTTCTGACATGGACTTTCCTTCCAATTATTGATATTTTTACATGGACTGTGGTGTTCATTTTAATTTAACATTTTTTAAGCGCTACACCATCTATTTCTACAATTTTTTCATGATCTGTGTTTTCTAATTCATGATCAGGTGTTGGCAGCTTTCACTTAGAGAGGTTGAGCTTTTATTCATTGTTGAGTGTGTAAGCTTATTTAATCATGTTTTAGCGCAGTAATTCCCATATTTTTATTTTCAACATAAAGAATTGCAGTTACCATGCTCTTACTCCATGGTCCCACATCAGCCGGCAATCCCGTCATCTTCGCTTCTACCCCAGAATGTGAGCAGGCCTTGATAATGCAAGACCTCCTTTGTAAGTAAAGACAGTGGTGAGAGGTTTGGTTTCGGGGTACCCATTGGAGGCCCCTAGACTAAACATGCATTATTTAAACAAAAGTGGTGCCCCAATTTTTAACTAGTTTTTCCAATAGGGTGCACATGGAAGGGCTTTACATGAAACAAACATACCAGCTAGCCTGCACAAAAAACAAATTTCATTGACAATTTAAGTAAACACAGGTTTTGTTTGCACAACATATTTGTGGAAGCCCCACTGCCTAGACAAGGTCCTCTGGCCACATGGGCATCTGAAAACATCCAATGTCAATTCAAGCAAAGTGGCAACTGCCCCAATTTATAACTACCTTTTAGAGCAGTGGTATCCATAATGCAGCCCTGGGGCAAAATGTGGCCCTTTCCTTGCCTTTATCCGACCCTTGAGGCATTATTCCTGCCACTGACACCCACAATAGGGCATGATGCCTTCCACTGACAACAACAATTGGGCACTATTCTTTCCACTGACATCAACTATTTCTCTCCTAATACCAAAGATCAGGCATTATTTACTCCCACTGGGCAGTCTTGCCCCCCTAAAGTCTGAGGACAGTAAACAGGCCCTTTCCTTAGAAAGTTTGGACACCTAGAGTATTGTGTACATTGTAATCTGTTGGCTGGGACAAAAATGGTTTTGTTTTGTTCGATATAAAGCTCTTCCATTTGTATTTGTTTTGTTTGATGGCTAGCCATTAAGGCTTCATTCACATTAGCATGACTCCAAAGTCATGATTTCCAGTGCGACTTTGATCAGACTTTACACTCTCTAGACTAAAGTTGCATCAAAAGTCGCATCAAAAGTTTACAACAGCAGACCGTTGTTCTATCTCCACGGGGATTGATTGCGGGTGCCCGGTGGCAATCGCGGCCACCCAGCCCCCTGAATCAGCTATCCCGTTGGCTAATGGTGGCACGCCCAGGTATGGCGATTTGTCGCTGACGAGCCAGCCTGCAGCAGTATATCTACTGGGGGGGGGGTCGGCAAGGAACTATAGGCAAAACTTTTTCTTTAATTTTGGATAGAGTAAGGGAGGGGGAATAACCCCTGTCAGATTTTATTTTATTTTTTTTTTATTTTTTGCCATCTGTGTCCCATTGTGGAGATTTCCCTACACTCCTGACCCATAGCAAACAAAGTGGGAGGAAATCCCTGCGAATCAAGGGAATTACTTGGGGACCCCCAGATCACCAGAACAAGTGTCCGTATTGGAAGATTTCCTCGCTATTACTTTCCTGGAGACAACCCAAAATGTGGGTCATTTCTTTTACGTTCACTTTCAGTGATAATGGTAAATAGGGAAAAATAGAGAGGACGAATCTCCCTAACAGGGGCACAGACAGAAAGAAATAAAAACTGACAGGTGTTCTAATCCCTTTCCACTCTATTAAAAACTGAAAAAAGTTTTTCCTTTAGTTATACTTTAATTGAACAAGCTGAAGTTAGAAGCGGATTGGTTACTGTGCACAGCTGCACCAGATTCTGTGTGCACCAATTTTAGTCAATCTCCCCCATAGTATGGTTATAGTTTTGCAGTGGTAGTTTTTTGTTTCAGCTGTCAGTTTCAAATTTACCATACATTTTCAAAGACCCTTTTCTCAGATTTGTCTTTGACTAACCATCCGCTTCCTACTGGACATACAGATATACATTTTCAGGCAATTTCAAAAACGAATATGATTGAAGGTGGTTGAAATAATTAAGCATGTAGCTTGCATCTTGAGCTTTACCCCCAGATTGGCCTTTAGGGGTTGAAATTGTCTACTAAACAATATTAAAGTTATACTATTGCATATTGATGCATGATACATTAGATTGTAGATTTATGGTGCATCTTGTGGATGGAAAGTTACAAGAGTTGTGGTGTTGGATTTTTTTGTGACTATATATAATGTGTTTGGTGGTGGTGAAAGAGTGCAGCAAGCAGGCAGACATTTGAACACAGTTTTGTATTGCATGACAACAGTGGCCAAGTGAAACAACCAGGCAGTGGATAGTGCAGAGTTTGGTGTGGTGGGCTAGCAGCAGAGTCAGTGAGATTCGCAAAGCCGGAGTTGGCTTCAGGAATGCAGTTAAAGCCATGATTGGTGTGATGCACTAGGTGTAAGCAACCAGTATGCAAGCTGAGGTGTAATTGTGGGAGTGGTGGTGAGTGCAGGGGAGGGAGATGACATCATAGAGGGTTGGGAGTTATGGTGAGTGCAGGGGAGGGAGATGACATCATAGAGGGTTGGGAGTTATGGTGAGTGCAGGGGCATGAGTTGCATCATACAGCAGTGGGGAACAGGGCTCTATCATTTGATCCAGCCAATAGAAGGTCACAAGACAGGGGGATTATTATCGGTCGGCATAATCATATGTGCACTGTATAGAGCATGTAAGCGAAATTTCTATTTAGCCACACCACTTTAAGCTACAATCACTGTTTCGTCACATGATGTGACCATATGCATTGTAGCTTTTCTTTCTGCAGGGTGTTTCTCAGGGTCTCACGTATCTGACAATGTGTAAAATGAGAACTCAGACTTTAAATAGATTATGGTATAAAATAATCTCCCAATGTTTTTTAAGCAACTGTTACTCCAAAGCATTCTTGTAGATTACTAGAACCCAGCCTTAGCCTTTGCAGTTATGTCACCTTTCAAGGAGAAGTAGGGTCAAAGCTCTTTTGACCCCATTTCTCCTGTGGGTCACAGAAATGCACTTTGTTCTGCACTCCTGTGACCCATATTCAGCCGACAGCGGGCTAACTTCCGCTGTTGGCTAACTTGACTTAGCTGTCTAGACTCTGGAGTGAACCTGATTTTATTGTTGGGATCCACCCAGATGCCTGATTGGCAGCTGGCTCAGCCTCTCAGCGGGCCACTGAAAGCCTGAACCAGCCACTGCCTCCACAGTCCAGTGCTCCAGTGAGCGCTGAAGAATGGGAACCTGGACAAATCAGTAGTCTTTGATCACTCGGTTCTTGGTCTTCGAGGCAGTGGGGAACAGATGCAGCTTAGGACTGATGTTACATCCACCTAGGTGAGTATATACATTTTGTTTTTTTGTTTTTAATTCCCATACTTCTGTTTTAATAACTCTAATGCGAAATGCTAAGTATAACTATATGCCCAAAATATATAATAATCTTGTGTAGACTCTGCTCACCTCTATAAAATACTACACTTGCTTTATTCTTTAGTTTGTACGATGATATCTCTACTTCTACTCTAGCCTGGAGTCCCCTAGCATTTCAGTAGCTTTAGAGCAAGAACACATTTTTTCCAGCAGTGACCATAGTGCTATAGATAAAAAAAAAAAAATGACAAAAAGCAAGTTACCGTATTCTAGAAAACATTAAATGGTTGTTTTTTCAAAAATCTAACCGAGCAAAACTTTGAATTGCTTTTTTACAATTTAGCTCTAATGTTGCATAAAGGGTAAACCTTCAGGTTAAAAAAAGAGCTTAAACTGTACCTTTATTTAAAAAATTGTGTATATAGCAAAAACTTTGTTTTGGATTTATATCTGTCTATATCTCGTTCAGGAAATTTCTGGTAATGTCCTGTTCTGGAAACACAACAGGAGGCGAGGTAATCTCTTCAAAGTGTATTGGACTTCTCTCTTAGGCCAGCCATAGACAGCTTAAATCTCGGCTGGTTCAGCAAGACCTGGCTGAGATTTGAACCGTGTGTGGGCAGGCTGAATGTACCAATTAATAATCAATCAACTTAAGTACAACCAGCCTGTTGGACTCACCTGTTATTATTGCTAGCGGCTGCTAGAGCTGCTAGCAATAATCACTGTCTTCCCCCAGTGGGGGAAGGCTATCCCCATCCGCCCTGCCGGAAGCAGACTATTGCTTGACAGGAGGGATTCCCATGTCAGCACTGTCTGGGTTGATTCGGGAATCATGCAAATTTTTTTCATGGTTGCTGGAAAGAAATTTGCACCGTTTATGGCCTGCCTTAGTCAGGTTTCCCTATTGAAAGGTTCCCCTCACTGTTTCTTATAGTAACAGCTGTAAAATGTTTTATCTCCCATCACTTTCTGTTTTGATGATGTTGGTCACAAGGACCAATAGACAACCCAGACGACGATAAAAACCTGGAGGAGTTCTAACAATTTCTTACTTTTATCCAAACTGGCCAAAAGAAAAAAAAAGTATTGGATATATATATACACTTTTTAATGTTTCCATACTTTGCAATTGTTTCCTGTTAGATATTCATTTTCAAATTTCTATGTATCCCTTCTTTCAAGAGGTTGCTGCTGCCATTTCCTGCCTTGGTTTGACAACACTACCCAATCGTTGTTGCCTTCGGAATAGGCACTCCTTCTGGGAACTAAAACTGCCATGCTTTCAACTTGTGTAGGGTGGAGGAGCCCTACTAAAGTGCTAGTTTTGAGATTTTCCCAAAGATCAAACATTTCAGTTTTTTGGAAAGTATTTGCCAAAGGACAAAAGTACAAAAATTGTAATACAACATATATGGCAGCTTACTAGTCCTTAGATGTGGTGGCTATAACTTTTTTTTTTCAGAGTGGTAATTGGCTACTTGGTGGCCTTCCTCACTAGTCTCCTGCTTGCATGGTCACTCAGTTTTGTTGGACAGCCTGCTCTAGGCAGATTTACAGCTGTGTAATACTCTTATTTCTAATTGTAAATGATTCAGTAAAACCGGCTATACATGGATCGAAATTTGTCTGGTCCACCTGAATTTTGATGGATGTATGGGCAGGCTGGTTGTACACAAGTTGACCAGCCCTGGTGGGTTTTGCTGGGCAATCAGTGATGCCAAATATAGCTGGTAACATTGATTATTGTATTCTGATAGCAGGGAAGTTTCCTTGCTGTCAAAATGCAATAGTTTAGCAGAAAGGATTCCCCCATCCACACTGAATGTGTGCATGGGGGAATTGACACATTTTTTTCAGTTTTTACCCCCGCTGGTAGAACAGACATAAAAATAATCCTGTATGGCGGTTTTAAATTTGGACATTTGCTTGTATTCATACCGTATAACTTGTACTTTTTGTTTACCTTTTCACAAGTTTGCTGGGAAGCGTTCTTTTATCTTCATGGTATGGGATATGCCACAATAACCACTTAACCAGAATTAGAACCTTCCAGATACACATCTTTATACCATAAAGATTTGGCTGCACCACTGATGATTTAGGTGCGCCATATTAAAGAGGTGCACACCTATGCAGTCCGTTATTTTGTGCTTTTGCATTGTAATTCTCTTAAATTACTTTGCAGAGAGATCAGTTTTCACTGACCTGAGTATATTTCTGTTGACCATTATATAAAAATATTAAATCCATTGTTTTTGAATGTTCTATAATGTTCTCAGTACATTTAATAGGAACTGCATTTAGTACATCCTACATTGACTCCCTGCCTGTGCATTTGTGCCAAAATTGGCTATCATTGTGCTAGCCGAAACCCCAATCTCTAAGCAGAAGCCACTCATTTAACGACTGCAGAACAGCTTGTTATAAGGATTGTTCAAGGTAAGTTACAATTAAGGTAAATTATTGCAACTTATTCGTACAGATCAGAGAATTTTTCTATGATTTCATTAGGCTTAATAAAGGCTTTGCAATGATTTTTTTAAAAGGCAATTTTTAATTACCCACTATGTAATTCTCTTTTTCCTTTTTTTATATATTTTTTTTAATTGGCCGTGGCTGCCAAAGGCTGTCTAATAATGGCTTAATGTGAGGCTCCATAATATAATATTGAAATGGCCCTGTTGTTTAAGCCTGCATTGAAATTTACTTCTCATCCTTTCCTCGACCTGAAATTTTTGAAAACATAGGACAGTATCTTGCAAGACTGTATATCATAAATGTTGGAGTTTGTTATGGGGAGAACATGTTTTTGGACATCATTATCCTGTAGATAGGACAGTGATTTCTGACTTTAGTATATATTGTTTCTTGATTTCTGACTTCAGTATATATTGTTTCTAACATAATATCAGTAATGATTCAATTTGTACAGTATGGTGGTGAAGCTGGTTTTTGAAATGCCAAGTGTTTCCAGGTGAAGGGTATGCAAAACTGATTGCAAGGTTTGTATTTGCATTTTATTGTGTCAGGGATACATTCTGTTTTTGACTTGGCTATCCAAATAATTGCAGCTACAGTATGTTTAATGATCTGATGCAGAGAACAGTGATTTAGGATAGTCTATAGAAATGAACCCACTCTTGACTTTCAGCAGGTTAATGTAACCAGATTAATGAAGACTTCATTAGGATTGGCAGTTGTGTTGATCTATGTTACTGTTTTTGGCACAGAGTAATTCAATATAGCACTAATTGTTGTAATTTCTTTGCTAGATAAAGCCTGCTTCTTAAATGTTCTGTTTTGGTAAGCAGGTATTGGAGTGACACAATATTATATAGTCACTATATAATTAAAAGATTCACAGCCTCCTACTAGACAATGCTGGCGTCATGGAACTTTATTTAGAAGCTGAAAGGGCTTTCTCCAGATTCTGTCTAAATGTATTCAAAGATGCCAGCGACAGACCTATATCTGTGCTTTTCTTAAACAGAAGCTGACGCAGGCCTGTCTTTAGTAATTCTTCACATTTCTTTAGTTAACATGTTGAGGCAGCTTCACAGGAAAGAGTATTAGGAAAAAATATCTGGGGAGGAGGAGTAGAGAGGTTCAGACAAATCCAGCTGTTGCATTTAAAAATAGCTGCACATGTCCGTGGTGATAAAGGGTTTCCTTGTGTTGTCATGGCAACTACAATTCCAGAGAATCTCCATATAATGTGATGTTGGGCGTTTTCCCACTGCATTTATATTTCAACAAATGTAATGTCGGCTATGTGGCATTAACCCTTCCCTTTTCATATTTTGTGAATTTTTTTTCAGATATTTCTAGTAAAAAGGGAAACATGCACACATTATATATATATATATATATATATATATGTATGTGTATGTATATGTGTGTGTGTGTGTATATGTGTGTGTGTATATATATATATATATATATATATATATATATATATATATATAAATCTACACACACATATGACCATTAAAATCTGATTCAGATGATATAGTCAAGCTCAATTTAAGGTTTGGACTTAATTTATTTCAATAAACTATGTTCTCGTCCATTGTAGGACACCGGAAATAAGATACAGTCTGGGTATACTGTTGCCTACAGGAGGTTTGAACAGTGCCAAACAGAAAAATTGCAAGCCAGCCCCATTACCCATCCTATAAGTAGCATGCCTCAGGTTTTTGCTAGTGTTAGGTTATACGCCTTTTCTTTAGCTCTGCTACATAATCTTTTTTTTTTTTTTTTAGTAGCCTTCTTTCCTTCTTGGAATACTCTCTGACTTCAGTCAAGATTCTTCACTACACTGCTGCTTGAGCTGGTCTCTTTATAGTAGCTATCCCGATCAACATTTCCCCAGCCTAGCTTTGGAGACTGTACCCAGACCTCACTGAACTGGACATGCAGGGAATAACCTGAAATGTGATCTTTGGGCATTGGGCTCTGAATTGTGGTTCATTGTTGCACTTTTCAGACTTTGGCGTCCTTTGTTAGTTAGGACTTTCCAGGTCCAAAGCCATTCCAAAGCCCCGGGTATGCCCCTGTCTCTTAAGATTCACTTTGTGAGTAATGGCATTCTAGCTTCAGCTTTCAGAGCTCCATCACTGTGTACAGGCATACCCCACTTTTAAGTACACAATGGGACCAGAGCATGTATGTAAAACGAAAATGCACTAAAATGAAGCAATACCTTTTTTAATTTCTCAATGCATGTAAATACACTAGCTCCATAGGAAATCTTGGTCAGCTTGACATGGCGCTGCTCCTAAACCATAAGTGACAAGGACACCAAGCTTGGGGAGCATGTTGAGGGGATCCAGGACTAGGACATGGTAGATTACCTAGGCAAGCTGGCCGGCCACAAATAGGATATTTTGTAGTCCTGGGTCCCCTCTCAGTGCTCCCTAAGTTTGGTATCCCTGTCACTTATGGTTTGGGAGCAGTGCCATGTCAAGCTGACCAAGATTTCCCATAGACACCAATGTGAAAAACCGGGAGTAGTGCCATGCCAAGCTGACCAGGCTGTGTCCGTACTCGCGAGTGTATGTAAAGTGAGTGTACTTAAAACGGGGTATGCCTGTACACTACAGCTGGTTTTACCACGGTAAAGGTTAAGTCTGAGGGAGCAATCACTAATGTCATCTGCTGGATGGAGCTCAGCACCACACACTCTGTTCTTTCTCACCATTCAGCCTAGATGAAGCACATCCCACTGCTGCTTCTGCTTGTGAAGCACATTATTCTCCAGCCTGTATCCACTGCCCACCTACAATGTCCTTGTTACCTCTGGCCAACTTTAAAACCTCATTAGCACCAGCTGACCAAGTTGAGGCACAGGCAACATGTCTTTAAGACACAGAGGAGTAGGTCCTACTGCCAGTTGTGACCTCAGCCCATACTTCCCTAGTGGTTCTGAGGGTTGTTTTTTTGTCAAAAGGAACCAGTGCCTGTACTTAGGACTCCTTTTGTTATCGGATAGTCATCATCAGAGTCGTCCTCAGCTCCGTCGGGTGAAACCAATTCCTCCCCATGTCCACTCATATTTGGCTATATGTGACCAGTTATTGGGGTACCCTGTTAGCAGAGACTAACATGCATGCACTTGCAACTTTACCAATACAGTCGATCCCTGACCCTCCTGAGTCCTTTTATCAGGCCGGTCTCTGGTGCCTGTTACGATCTCTGGCTTAGATTCAGAGTCCCCGCAGTCTAATTCTGAAGAGACTCTTTTTGAGGTACCACAGTCTCCTGCTGTCACCTCAGATTTACTGGGTGGGGTTACAAATCTTATTGATGCAGTGTGTGCTGCCCTGCATCTGGAGGACCAGCTTGCTCTTTAGGCCTTGGGTCTTTTAGAGCCCCCACAAATGCAAAGACCTTTCCACTGCACCTGCTATTTTTAGACATTCTTCTATGTGAACTCAAAACACCCTGATGGGTCCTGGATCCCATCTAAAGATGTCCGAAATGTTCCCATGTTAAATGGAATTTGTAAATCCATGGTCTGTTCCCACTTTAGACACACCAGTGACCACTAGAGTGGTTGTAGGTGTGCTCACCCTGGATGTTTAAGTGAAATTATGTATGCTTTATGTGCTTCCTCATTTTTTTTTTTGGTGCCACTTTCTCACTAGTCTGGGGTCGGGGTATACCTTTTTCCCCCGCTACCCTTGTAGGGTTGCCCCTAGAGCAACTTACCTCTTTCAGTCAGGCTAACTTTGGGGAATTGTACTCTTGTGTTCTGTACTGGTCTGAGGGATCTCTTTACAGTCCTAAAGGCTGTTGTGCTTTGGTTACTCTTTGGGTATCTCATTTTACAAGATTGTTTTTTTGGCTAGGCAGCAAGAATAGATATACAGTATCTTACAAAAGGGAGTACACCCCTCACATTTTTGTATATATTATATTTTAAATCTTTTCATGTGACAACACTAAAGAAATGACATTTTGCTACAATGTAAAGTAGTGAGTGTACAGCTTGTATAACAGTGAACATTCGCTGTCCCCTCAAAATAACTCCACACAGCCATTATTGTCTAAACTGCTGGCAACAAAAGGGAGTACACCCCTAAGTAGAAATGTCCAAATTGGGCCCAATTACCCATTTCCCTCCCCGGTGTCATGTGACCCATCAGTGTTACAAGGTCTCAGGTGCGAATGGGGAGCAGGTGTGTTAAATTTGATGTTATCACTCTCTCATACTGGTCACTGGAAATTCAAAATGGCACCTCCTTGCAAAGAACTCTGAGGATCTGAAAAAAAGAATTGTTGCTCTACATAAATATGGCCTAGGCTATAAGAAGATTGCCAAGACCCTGAAACTGAGCTGCAGCACGGTGGCCAATACCATACAGCAGTTTAACAGGACAGGTTCCACTCAGAACAGGCCTCGCCATGGTCGACCAAAGAAGTTGAGTGCACGTGCTCTGTCATATTCAGAGGTTGTCTTTTGGAAAAAGACCTATGAGTGCTGTTTGCATTACTGCAGAGGTTGAAGGGGCTGGGGGGTCAGCCTGTCAGTGCTCAGACCATATGCCGCACACTGCATAAATTTGGATGGCATGGCTGTCGTCCCAGAAGGAAGCATCTTGTAAAGATGATGCACAAGAAAGCCTGCAAACAGTTTGCTGAAGACAAGCAGACAAAGGACATGGGATTACTGGAAACATGTCCTGTGGTCTGATGAGACCAAGATAACTTTTTTAGTTCGGATGGTGTCAAACGTGTGTGGAGGTAACCAGGTGAGGAGTACAAAGACAAGTGTGTCTTGCCTACAGTTAAGCATGGTGGTGGGAGTATCATGGTCTGGGGTTGCATGAGTGCTGCCGACACTGGGAAGCTACAGTTCCATTGAGGGAACGATGAATGCCAACATGTACTGTGACATACTGAAGCAGAGCATGATCCCCTCCCTTTAGAGACTGGGCTGCAGGGCAGTATTCCAACATAACGACCCCAAACACACCTCCAGGACGACCACTGCCTTTCTAAAGAACCTGAGAGTAAAGGTGATGGACTGGCCAAGCATATCTCCAGACCTAAACCCTATCGAGCATCTGTGGGGCATCCTCAAACGAAAGGTGGAGCGCAAGATCTCGAACATCCACCAGCTCTGTGATGTCCCCATGGAGGAGTGGAGGAGGAATCCAATGGCAACCTGTAAAGCTCTGGTGAACTCCATGTCTAAGAGGATTCAGGCAGTGCTGGAAAATAATGGTGTCCACACAAAATATTGACACTTTTGGCCCGAATTGGACATTTTCACTTAGGGATGTACTCACTTTTGTTTCCAGCAATTAACCACTTGCCGACTACCGTACGACTATTTACGTCGGCAGTCAGCCCCTCACAGGCAGAGCGACGTAGTACTACGTCGCTAGCCTGTGAGGGTCTAGGGAGCGAGCGCACGCCCCCGGAGGCGCGCTCCTGCGCGGTCACGGACCCCACCCACGCGTTTGACCGGCGGACCCGATGTCCGCCGGTCACTCGGCGATCGTCGGTGCAGAGGGAGAAAGGCAGACGGCTGATGTAAACAAGCCGCCTGTCATTCTCCCCTGTGTAGGAATAGTGATCATATGGTTCTACTATGTAGGACCCTTGATCACTGTTCCTACACCTCAAGCCACAGCTAATCACAGTTAGAATCACGCCCCTAGGGACACACATAATCCCTCCCTCTCAAAAGTTAACCCCTTCACTGCCAGTGTAATTTTACAGTAACAGTGCATATGTATAGCACTGATTACTGTAGAAATGTCACTGGTAACCCCAAAAGTGTCAAAAATGTCAGTCAAGGGTCCGATCTGTCCGCCGCAATGTCACAGTACCGCAAAAAAAATCGCAGATCGCCGCCATTACGCGTTAAAAAAACCCAACAAAAATGACAAAAATCTTTCTCTTTGTTAGTAAACGCGATAACTTTTGCGCAAACCAATAAAAATACGCTTTTTGCGATTTTATTTTTTTTTACCAAACATATGTAGCACAAAATAAATTGGCCGAAAATGTTAAATTTCGATTTTTACATTTTTTTTTTTTTGGGGAATTTGAAAAATATTGTTATTTTTGCAAAATTGACGCTCTTTTTTTGTTTATAGCGCATGATCAAAAAATCGCACAGGTGATCAAATACCACCAAAAGAAAGCTCTGTTTGTGGGAAAAAAAGGACATCAATGTCATTTGGGTACAGCATCGCACGACCGCGCAATTGTCCGTTAAAGTCACGCAGTGCCGAATCGCAAAATAGGCCCTGGTCAGGAAGGGGGTAAAATCTTCCGGGGCTTAAGTGGTTAAGACATTAATGGCTGTTTTTTTTTTTTTTTTTTTGAGAGGACAGCAACTTTACACTGTTATACAAGCTGAACACTCACTACTTTACATTGTAGCAAAGTGTAATTTCTTTAGTGTTGAAACATGAAAAGATATATATAATACATTTTTTACAAAAATGTGAGGGGTGTACTGACTTTTGTGAGATACTGTATGCAATCTATATAAAAAGTAAGGATGCTCTGGTGAATAGTACAAAGCAAGCCTTCTCTGTACAGAAGCAGATTAATAACCTCTGAAAAATAGGTTTCAGCTTCAGATATTATGTTCTGTAAAAGCTTACGGTAAGGTGTCTTTGAACTTTCAATTTCCTGTATTAAAATAAAGGCATTTGTATATTGGGCTCATATAATTTTTATATGAGTATGCACTGTAATGTCTAAAGGAAATTAACTCTGGCTTTGCACTGGAAACTAGGACAGCAGATAAGTCTATCATGAGTATAGCCCAGAGCTGTCTTCTGTGCTAGGGGCAGCAGTTTCATATGAAGAAACCTGAGTCTAAGGCTTACACAGTAAAACTAACCAAGGACGATTATGGACATTTCTAAATGACATGTATTTAATCTTTTACCTTCACAATTTTATTTTTCTGCATTAACGCAACTATGTAGGAGACTTCTGTTGCGGTTTTTTAAAATGTGTTTTATAGAATTGGACTAATGTATAAAATTACATATTTCCTGTAACTTAGATGATGCATTTTCAAGTGTGGTTAAAAATTTAACTTATAGGATACTATACAAGTAGTGGTGATCAACGTTTCTTAATATGGAGAGTCTCGAGTGCCCCCCCCCCCTCCCCGATATCGCTCAAAGGGCCGCACATAAAAATCAGTGAATATTTACTGTCAGAGACCGCAGACACACAACAGGATATAGTGCTGATACTGGTCATGATAGAAAATGGGAACAGACATGGTTGGGAATGTGCACATCAAAACCCAGCACAACCCAATCGTAATTGCCACACCTCCAGGAGTCACTTTAGTTATTATCCTTTTCTAAGGTCTCATTCACACTTGCAGTGTCAAACCTACATTTAGAGCACCTTTCCAAATGCATACAATTGGATGAGTAAAGTGAACAAACCTTTGCCTTATTCACTAAGCTAAATAAAAATGTACAAATTTGTAAAGTGAACATGCTCTATTCCTTTAGTAAATCAAGTTCACTATGTTTGGCTTGTTTTCTTTCATGTACCATCTCTAATGATTACCATAACTTACCCTGTATAAGAAGATTTTGTATCAACCTTTTCTAGGTTGAAGCACCAAGTTATTTGTTTGTCCAAAATAAAACATAAAATTTCCTACCAAATTCTTACAGTACTTTTCCTTTCCTGATGGACTCTATGGCAGCATACGTATGGGTTAACCCTGCCTTCTCTCCAATCCTTTTGGACCCCACTCTCATAAATTTTAACTCAGAGTCAGAGGCTGCGTTCTGTAACTAGTCTACTCATGACACTGGGAGGGAACTCCTGCTGCCGTGGAGTCCATCAGGAATGGAAAATTACAGTAAGCAGTAGATGGGAAGTTTTCCGTTTTCCTGACACTCTATGGCAGCATACGTGTTGGAAATTACTAGCCATACACACCATGGGTGGACAATGCTGAACCAACCATCAACAGACCGGACCTTCAAACCAAAATGAATAGAGGATAAAAGAAGCAGGCTCTACACAATAATGAGCCATAAATATGTTGAACAAGGACCACAAGGCCGTTCTAGAGATTAAATTGGGAGCCACATGCTGCAAAGATGTAGACCCACTCCTGGTCAAGTGAGCTGTCACTGCCTCCAAAGGAGCCAAGCCCTTAGCTCTTTGTCCAGGCCATGCAACAGGCTCAATCTATGGCACAGCTATCCAAGAAAGGTACTGCTGAGAGTCAAATGCAGTATCCCTTGTTTACTAGACAGGCATTTTAACCAACTAAGCCACAGCTCGAGCTCTCCAACGTCTAATGAATGCATGCACTCTAAAGGTCGGCAGAACAGTTTGTTGGTTCCCATGGCAAACTGATGTTTCCTTTTGGATTTAAGTCAACCATAGGCAACAGCATCACATGATCTAGAAAGAATGTTAAGAAAAGTTCTTTATGACAAAGGGCTCTGATTTCTGAGGCTCTTTATGCTGATGTGATAGCCTTGAGAAAGGCAAACTTGATACAAAGGTCTTTAATGGAGACAGACCTAGCACACTCCACTCCAATTCCCAAGAGGGAATCAAGGACAAGAGGGAGGTCTCATTTGAGAAACCCCAGCTTTCTCTGGGATCTGAGCCCAATTGCTCCCTTGAAGAATTGTCAAACAGGAAGATGCCTAGCCCTGGATACACCCGTGAAGGCCGATTTATAGCTGACAAACTCTGAGGTTGCTGACCGATTGGCTAGATCTAAATCTGACTGAAGAAAGCTCAGAACATTTTGAACTTCTGGAACATTACATGACCCATCAGCAGCAGACATTTATTGTACAAACTTTGAACAGATTCTCCCATAAACTTTGTGATCACTCTCCTAGTATTCATGAGAGCTGATGACTCGGGAGGAGCAGCGAAACACCTCCAATGTCCCCCTCTCAAGAACCAGACCAGAAAGTCTGGCCTGAGGGGAAGGGGCATTGGGTTCCCGTAGCTAAACTGTACTAGTAAGGGAAACCAAAGCTTGTTTGGCCAATAAGGCATCACTGCCGCTACCTCCACAACTTCTGTTCTGAGTCTTCGTAGAAACCTGAGAGACTGGAACTGGAGGAAACGCACAGGTCCTACTGAATTTCCAATAATTCATCAGGGCATCTGTTCTGAAGGCCTGGAGATACCGGTCCCACGTATAATACTTCTCAAGCTTGTTGTTGCACAAGTAGGGGAACAGATCGACTTCTGGACTGACTCCCAGGGACAGAACAAACCTGAAGACTTCCACATGGAGAGACCATTCATTACTGTCCAATTAGACTCTGGAAAGAAAGTCTGCCAGCATACTCAGAACTCCGGGGACATAAGCCGCTGAGATGTTGGCTAGATACTTCTGAGCCCAAGACATGACTGGCTTCACTTCCTGTATTAGAGAAAAGGCTGCAAGTCCCCCTGCCCCCTTGTCTCTTTATGTAGGAGACTGCCATAGTGTTCTCTAGCCTAAGAGCACTGACACTCCCTTCGTCATATGGGAAAAGGCCTGAAAGGTAAAGTAAGCTGGCCGTAGCTCCAGAATGTTCAACACAATCTCGTGAGTGTTAAAGCCCCAGATATCCCCGACAGGCAGTAAGCTTCCCATCCCATAGTGCTGGCGTTCGATGTGATTTTGATCCAGGAAATGGGGGAAATGGAATGGCAAGTTTCTTCACTGTAGCCACCAGGAGAGAGGTAATGTATATGACCTGAATTCTGGATGTGGGTCTGGGATGTCTGAGGCTGGGGTGTGGTGCTGTATTGGTGGTGTGGGGGGGGGGGGTACGCCGCCGGCAACTGGGCTATCAGCTGGGGGGGGGACTTTACCTGAGTGGTTCCCCCCTTCCCTCAGGCTTGATGCCTGGGCTCCAGGGTTCCCTCCAGGGACCCTGGGAGCCTCGGGAGTGGACATTTTGTTGTAGCATGTTAGTCGATGGTCCGCCATACTACAGAGCGGCGGCCATTACAGAGGAGCCTCTGAGTGCCGATCTCGGCTGTGGGGGCCCCTCCTTTTTCCTCTAGTCCTGACTCCTGGGTCTTTCCTTTTCCTTTCCTTGGATGCTGCACGTGAAGCAAGTGCTATCCTGGTGCAGAAGGTGCTTTTCTGGTGGGGTGGCAAGTCTGGTGGGGTCCCTCCTTCTCTCTGCTCCAGGATTGTGGGGTTCTCTGTTGCTGGCGACCTGGTGGTGCTGAATCTCAAATCCTGAATCTGATTCGACCGCCACGGACGTGGCCCACCCTGCAGGGTCTGCTGCCATGTGCCTTGACTAATCTGGTAGTGTGGATGATTTGCATGAAAAGGCACTGGTGGACACACTGATTGTGTCTGTGCGTAAAACATTAAAAATGGAGGATGCAGCTGAACTTGCAACGGGGATGTCTGTCCCCTTTGGCACTCACAAGCCGTCTAGAGCGACAAAAGTGTTTTTTTTCCCTCCTATTTTGACAGATTTGTCGCAAAAGAGTGGGACCATCCTAAACATCCCTTTGTGGTTCCTAAATGCTTTGCAACGAGGTACCCCTTTTGAGGAGTCCCTCCTTTAAAAAGTAGACTGTTCCACTGATGGTGGACCCCCCCTGGTTTCCAGGTTGAATAGGGCGACCATGATTCCGGTTGAGGGATCTCCGTCTTTTAAAGACCAGGCTGACAGAAAAGCTGAGGCTGTGGCCAGCAATATGTTCACTGTTGCTGGTTTGGTGCTTAGGCCCGGTCTTCACCATTGCCCTGGTCTTGCAAACTCTGACCGAGTGGGCTAAACTTTTTACACCATGACCTGGAGGGGAGCAGCTCCCCCCTGCCTTTGCTAAACTGGCGGACCAGTTGGTCCAGGGGCTGCAAACCTCTATTAAAGCTCTATTCAAGCTTTCACTGATTTACCTTTGCAGGACGATTGCATGTTTGGGGCTACTCTGGGTGACCTCATTAAGAGTCTCGCAGGCTGGTAAGGGTAAGGAACCTCGTGGCAGACGTGGCCCATCCTTCTGGGCTCACAAGAAGATTTTTCGTCCCTCTGGGTCCTCCGACAAGGGTTTAAAACCTTTAAAGTCCTCCTCGGGAGGTCCCAAGGGGCCCTGGTCTGGCAAGCCAAGAGTGGGATTCTCTAGATCCACAGACAAGTCTCCTACAGAATAAAGGAGGGACATCTTCGCTGGTTTGTGGGCCTGTGGACCCCTTGGTAAAAGACAAAAAGGTATACAAAGTGATACGGTTTGGCTACAAGATTGAGTTTTGTTCTTACCCTCCGGAAAGGTTCTTTCCTTCCAATGTGCACCTGTCCACGGACCGACCGATTGCAAGCTCTTTTTGGGGTGGTACAAGACCTGCTGCTCCAGGATGTGATTGTCCTGGTTCCGGCCTCAGAACAGTTTTGGGATTTTTATTCCAACCTGTTTATGGTCCCAAAGCAAGCGAGGGCAAGGTGCTTCTAATTTTGACCTCAAGGCCCTGAACTGTTTTGTGCGGGTACAGGTTCAGAATAGAGTCCATTCGCACGGTGGTGGCATCCCTACATCAGGGGCATTTTCTTGCCTCAATCGAAATTAAGGATGCCTACTTGCACATTCCAATATGTGTCGTACACCAGCGCTTCCACTGCTTTGCTATAGGAGAGGAGCATTATCAGTTTGTGGCGTTACCCTTTGGTCTCGCCTCCGCCCCTCTGGGTTTTCATGAAAGTGTTGACCCTGGTTCTGGCTTTGCTACATCATCTGCGAATTGCAGTACTGGGCTACCTGGATGACCTTGTCTTGCAAGCGGAGTCCTCCGCTGCTCTGGTGAACGATGTGGAGATCACTACACAGACCTTGAGGAAGTTCAGTTGTCTTCTGAATGACCATAAGTCTGCTCTGATTCTATCCAGAAAATTGGATTATCTGGCTCTGCCTCTGTACTCCTCTCTAGCCAGAGTGTTCCTTCCTCTGGATAAACACCAGAAGTTGCATGCTGCGATTTAAATCCTGCTGTCCAGCAGATGGTCATCCCTTCGGACTTGCATGCGGGTGCTGGGCCTGATTGTATCTACCTTCGAAGTGGTTCCATTTGTACAGTTCCATACGAGGTCCCTGCAAAAGGAGATCGTGGTCAAATGAGACAAGTGTCCAAAGTCTCTGGACAATCCGATCCAGCTAAGCCGGGAAACCAAAGGGTCTCTGGTTTGGTGGCTTCACTCTCCGACTCTTCGACAGGGCCAATCATTTCTCCCCTTGTATTGGACAGTGGTCACCACAGATGCCAGTCTGTCCAGGTGGGGAGGGGTCTGGGTCGGAGCTCTGCTCAGGGTGTTTAGTTACTGGAAGAATCCAGACTACCGATTAAATGCCCTGGAATTCCGGGTGATCAGGCTGTGCCTGGATCACTAGACGGATCGACTCTGGGGGCTTCCAGTGTGGATTCAGTTGGCCAGTGACACGGCGGTGGCTTATGTCAATCACCAGGGCGGAACAAAATGTGTTGGCAGCTCTGGAAGTAGCTGGCATTCTCCAGTGGGCAGAACACTTCTTTCTGGCTCTCTCCGCCGTACACATTCCAGGAGTGGAAAACTGGCAGGTGGGTTATCTCAGTCAGCAGCTCTTGGACCTGTGGCGGACGCCACAGATACTCTGGTGGCACCAGTATCTTATCTATGCTTTCCCCCCTCTCAAGCTTCTATGGAGGCTCATGTGAAGAATCGAGGCAGAAGGGATTCTGGCCATTCTAGTAGCCCCGGACTGGCCTTGCTGATCTTGGTACGGGGATCTGGTGCGGCTGGTTGCCGACATCTCTTGGAGACTGCCTCTCAGGGAGGATCTGCTGTCCCAAGGGCCAATCTTCCATCCTGCTTTAGTCACTGGCTTTGACGGCTTGGCTGTTGAAAACCAGGTGCTAAAGAATAGAGGTCTGCCTGGGTCGGTGATTCTGACACTGCTGAAAGCTAGGAAATCTAGCTTTAGGAAGATGTTTACCATTAATCTTTTTTTGGTGGCTCCCGTCTTGACCTCCCTTCGAGGGGTTGAGCAGAAAATTGCCTTGAGTACCATCAAGGGCCAAGTATCGACCCTGGCAGTCTTCTTTCAACAACCCCTGGCCATGCACTCCCTGGTGTCTACCTTTTTAATCAAGGGGTTGGACGTCTGACTCCACCAGTGCGGTCTCCACTACCGCCCTGGGATCTGAACTTGGTGCTTTAGTTCTCCAAAAGCCTCCTTTTGAAAATATTTGGGAGATTCCACTGCTTACGCTTTCCCAGAAGGTTACCTTTTTGGTGGCTATCGCCTCTGCTCGCTGGGTGTCAGGAACTGGCGGCGTTATCTTGTCATACTCCTTACTTGGTGGTCCCCAAAGGATAAGGTGGTTCTTCTTCATTCATGTCCGTCATTCCTTCCTAAAGTTGTTTCGGATTTGCCTTTGAATGAAGACTTTGTGTTGCCTTTCCTTTTGCCCCAGGCCCAAACATCCTAAGGAAGTTTCGTTGCATGCCGTGGATGTGGATCAGGCGATTCCGGGTGTATCTGGCAGTTACGGAGTCTTTTCCGGAGGTCAGGCTCACTGAGCTCACAGATGGGCTAAGAAAAGGGCTGTCTGCTTCCTCTGCGACCATTTCAAGAGGGATCAGACAGATGGTGACTCAAGCTTATTTGAACAAGGGTAAGGTTCCTCCTTTCCCTGTCACGGCGCACTCTACTTGGGCGCTTAGTGCCTCCTGGGTCTTCCATCATCAGGCATCAGAGGCGCATGTTTGCAAGGGGGCCACTTGGTTGTTGGTGCACACTTTTACTAAAATCTATAAAGTGGATGTGTTGGCATCTGTGGATGCTTTCTTTGGCCACAAGGTTTTGCAGGCTGCTGTTTTAGATGTTCTGTTCCCTCTTTGGGGGGTTTATTGCTCAGGTGGGCCCCAGTTGTTTTTTTGTTGCGCTCCTGTTACCTGGTTGGCTATTGTCTAGTCTAGGGCGCCACCCCTCATGTTTGGCACTGCTTTGGGACGTCCCAATGGTTCCAGAATCCTAAACAGGGATATGCACGGACCAAGGCTGTGGCGGACATTTTCCAAAGTACAGACCTTAGTGAAGGACACCAAGGTACATTTCAAAATAAAAAACATCAAAAAACACTACTCTCTACTAGGGTTCAGGCCCTTCTCTAAAGGGGGATCTATGGGGACCCTTCTCTGAAAGAGCAGGCCAACAGGGACCCCCATAAATCTGTTATGATCTGATTCTTAGTAGCATGGAGCTTAGAAATAGGACACTGACAGACACCACTCATGATAACAAGGAAGCTGGGGCCCGGGGCACACAGCACACTGACAGCAGCAGGCACAGACAGGTTACAGGAGGAAGCTCTGTTCTCCTCTGATGGTCATGGCCCGAGGGCAGGGCAACACAAGCAGCAAGCACTTGTTTGGTTGATAGGACGCCTGGCCAGCAGTCCTAACAACCAGCGGCCGGGGGAGGTGAATCGGTGGATGCTGCCTGTGACTGCGCTGCCACGGCGGACCCTGCAAGGACCGCTCATGGACACCTTGCCGATTGCTGATCCTGAAGAGCTGTGTCCGTCAATGAACGAAAGAGAAAATGGGATTTTTGACTTAACATAAAATCTATTTCTCTGCGTTCATCGATGAACATAGCACCTACCCCTCTATGGAGTTGTTATACTTCTGACACTGCTTGTAACAAAACTGAGGACCTATAGGAGAGAGGGGGAGTATACCTTCTGGGACTGCCCCTAGGCATAGTCAAGTTATTTTTTCTGCCTAGTGTCTGTCAATGAACGCAGAGTAATGTTTTTTTCCTGCTGGTTTTCTATATCTTTTTTTTATATTTTGTTTTTTTTTTTTATATTTGTTAACTTCTATTTTCTAAACTATTAATCATCAAAACTTTTTTTTTTTGATTTGTTCGTTGATATTTTTACACCTTTAACATATATTTACACGTTTTCACGTTGAAAAAAGCGCAAAATTAAAAAAAAAAAATGTCATGTGTAAATAACTTTTCAATGCTTTATACCATTGCTGACAGCTGACGCATAAACAAAACAGTTGCGGTAGGTATCAGTAATTGGTATCAGCGGGTACCAAAAAAAAGGATCGATACTCGATGACAAAAAATAGTATTGGTGCATCCCTACTGAAAACATAAGTAAAATACAATTAGGTATATTCTGTAAGGGAGTGTAAATGGCAATGATTATTGAAGTACAGGAACTGTTGGGATCCAATCAGAAATAATTTATTTACTGTTATTTGACTAAATTAACTTCTATCTGTTTGATGTGGGTTATTGCACAGTGCTTGGGGTGTTTACACAGATGAGGAAACCAAAAAGATGAGTGGGTAGATGAAGTGTTTTTGGTTGGATCTAAGCATGTTTCAGTTTATGCAAAATGTATTCTTATCATACATTGTAAATACATCATCATATTCTCATTATACATTGTAAGAACAGTAGGTTACCATAGTCTCTTGATCTGTTAGTCATACAGTTATTGTCCAGTTAGTAGGAATATATGTAATGTTAAATTATTTCTGGAGCTCTCTATTTGATTTTAAACTGGATGGTTTACAAATAAAACAAAATGTATGAAGAAAAGTGTTAAGTAAAATCTGACGATTAATCGACGTATGTTTTGCCTTCCCCGGTTGGGGAAATCTTTCAGGTTTTATTTTATACAATCACTGGGTCTCTGGGCTACCCTGTGCAGTGTAGGCAGATCACGACTGGTGTCAGAGGCCAGAAAGGTGCTTCCCCCTCAGTACTCCTCTCAAGATCCTGCCCTGTTGGAAGCAGTGGTTTTGCTCTTGGGAGAAGGTATGCGAACCTCAAAATGCATTGATGGGTGGGTGTCTGTTTAGAGTAGTGGACATTTCAATGCATACTTCATTTGCATGGAGGCTGTTCTAGGTAATGTCCACTTGATATGCTGAGCCTCCATAGTTGAAGTGAAATCCAGTGAATTAAAGGGACAGCCAGGCTCGGGTGTAAATGGGTAGCTGATTCTGAACATACTTTGGCCAGGAGGCATTCTCTGTGACTTCCTGTATCTTCTGATGACCATTGTAAGAAGTTCACAGATTGCACTGAAATCATAGTAAGCACTATCAGTACAGGAAAGAACCTGTACAACTGTGCAAGACTGGAGATAATGTCAACTTTTTTTTATATTTGGATATTCTAAAAGGGCAAAAAACTAAAACCATCCCTCATTCACCTTTTTGTTTCTAGGCTTTGTGGAGAAATTACTTCTCAAAGTTCATAACAGAGGTTTCGAAATCTCAGCTTTTGCTGTGAAAGCAGAATCTAAGGAACCTATCAACATTCTAATGTAAACAATCAGCAGGTATTTCAAAGCTGTCAGCAACTGACTTCAGAGTCTTTGTTGTGATTTTTTGAGGATATTTGAAAATGAGTAACATCAAATTGCAAGCCGCTGATTGAGGGCTTGTTTTAAACCTGTTGCTTGTTATGTATATGAAAATAATTTATAGTTTGGCACAAGTGCACTTAAACTTGGAGTTTAAATAATTACGTTTTGGGGGGGCCTTTTAACCCCCACCCCTCCAAACTAAAACATGAGTTCTACTTAAAGCATTTTACTAAACGCTAAATTGTGCTTGGAAACTAGCATGAGGTTCCCATGTATAATTCAATCCTCTTTTAGTTGCAACGTTAATAATGTTAAAATGTATTTTTGCTTGCGCTGTGTTTAGTTGTTATGGCCATGAACTTCCCTTATTCTGCATTCTTTATTCTGCATTGAAAACCTATCCATGCTCTTTGTGTGTTTGGTTGTAAGAACCAAAAGTGACATAGGCTGATGAGCCTTGTTACTGTTGCTATAGTTACATACGTATGAATGTAAGAACTAAAAATAGAAAGGGCCTGCTGTTTAGTTATTGTTAATTTGCTGTGTTATAGCATTTAGAAGTAATTGGTTTGATACCTTTTTCAAATACAGAAATGATTTCAATGTTAACCTGTCACTAACTTGACCAATACAAATGGGGTGCATGCTAAAAAAAATTTAAACCTGAGGTTCTCTTCAGTGAAAACTGTTCTGCAAAATGATCAGTAGAACCAGATATGAAAGCTGTTAGCTATATGCAAATTTCAAACAAGGTATAAATCGAGGACAAAGTACTAAGCACTGTATTTGCCTGTAGGCTCACTACAGCTGTTCCTTTCCCCATTACTGATCTACCATGCCTTGTTATACACTTGTCTATGTGTGGAGACGGCCATTTTGGTAGAGGATCGGGACTTTTTCTCATGTCAGTGCTACCCTCCAGATGACTGGTGATCTGATTACTGATAGGGAAAGCACAGATCCACAGAATGAGACAGAAGCCGGAGGTGCCTTGCACTGCTGGTCCTCAAATAAGGAGAGCAGTGAGCAGCACAGTAATGACATCACCAAATTTTGCAAGACTGGCAGTAACTTAGATCTCAGACTGCAGATATACAGCTATAAAGATCAAAGAGCAGGTGTGCCTAGGCAAAGGAAATGCACTGCTATTTTCAGGAGAAATTAAATACGTACATTTTGCAGGGTACTACTTGGGCACAATTAACATTTCAGTATTTTCTATATAACTTTGCAAATCCATCACTTTTTTTTAATTCAGAATAAATATAAGTGTTTCATAGGGATGCTCAGGAGGCAAGATCAAATTTCACAGAAAAATGCAAGACGAGGTTTTTTATACCTCTTGATTTACTGATTGTTGGTTTTCCAGGTTATGAAATATGTATAGTGGAGACGTTTAGAGCCTAAGTGCAGTCAAAATAAAAAATAAAACGAATAAAAAAAACCCCACAAAATCTGCAAAAGGGACATAAATTAGCTGGATGTGTCTCCTGTACTGATGCTTCTTTAGGTGATATCCTCCATTGGTGCCTGCCATTGTAATCTTCGGTGAAGTGAGGGTTAACAGAACTGTGTGAGCAGTTACAGGCTATAACCAAGTGCGCCTGACTGTAACCACCCTTTCTATCCAGCTCCACTATTCATAGAAGCTGGTACTACAGCTTTTACAAATGAAAATGAAAAACTATTTATGAATAGAGGACGGACGAATCACTTTTCATTCATAAAAACTGTAGTATTGACTTTTATAAATGGAGGAGCTGGGTGGAAATGGTGGGCATATCCAGGTGCTCTTGTTGAGATTAACCTCTGCTGCACTGGAAGATTATGGTTGGGGGGTGTATTGACGGAGAAGGATTTCACCTAATAGAAGAGGCATCAATCAGCCCTAAGGATGTTTTCAGCATGAGGGTATTTTTCATTTTGACTTTCACATGTGATTTGTTCAATATTGGGAAATCTTCAGTTATTGGGAGGGGGGCTTTTGTCTAATTCTGACAAAAGTTACTGTGATTGAATGGCCATCATCCCAAATCTAGTACAAAAGTTAAATATAAAGAGAAAGCGGGAATTTAAATGGCCAGAGTGAAATATGTCTATAAATAAGGCACAGTAAATCGTATAAAAGACATATTTATTAAATCATATTGTAAAAACGACACATATACATAATAAAACATCAATAGAGAAATGTTCCATGAAGGAGCGCGTATACAGAAGTACCACGTTTGGGACTGTGGTCACAATAGAAGTGCAGTCTAGCGGTCCCCGGTAAGCCGACGCGTTTCGCGCTGGGGCTTCCTCAGGGCCAAAGAAACCAAAAAGACCAGCATTCTATAAAGATATATCTATATACAACAATCTTGTGTTATAACAACCACACAATGTATCTCTAAGCATATCATATACAAAAATATACAGAAGATAAATTTCTATTATTGCTCACCCATATAGGTCAAAGGCAGGGTGAAGCAATATCCCTTGGCAGGCGTCGGGGTCACTGTACAGTAGAGGATGCTATATCATAAAGCAGTTGTATCCAGTAATTAGAAATAGCAACATAACAATACGTCCTCCAGTGAGCTAGAGAGGATGAAGTATCATAGTAACAAGTCACCTTGTATGGTGTTGTGGTACTCGTCCAGCCTTATGATGCTTATAACTCAACTCCTTCACTAGGAGCATCCCCCAGTATTACCTTTTAAGAGGGCTAGATCAATTTTGTGACCATGTAGTGTCCAGTCACTATATGAGACCCACAGATATAAATCAAGAGTTAAATGGTTTATACAAATTATACAAATGTGGGGGGTGTGATTTTTGTCCTTGGATACAGGATGGTCCATCATTTGTCCTGCCATCAGGCCATAGAAGGTTCATTAATCAACATGTAACATGTCAAACCACAGGTGTGGTCTATATTATGTTCTGCCCATGTGGAGCCTTCTACTTGGGCAAAACTATTAGACCACTGTGGAAAAGGATCTCAGACCACATTTCCTAAATTAGAAACGGTCAGATCAATACACCCATTGGTAGTCATGTTGGCCTTAAACATAAGTTTGAGGAGTCCATTATTAAATTTACAGTTCTTGGATGTGATCCCACAAGATAATCATGGGGGAGACATTGATAAAGTGGAGGCCAGATGGATTTACGATCTTAGAGCGACTCAGCCCCCAGAATTGAATGACATGTTAAGTTTTAAATCTTTTCTATAGCCCCCACATAGAAGGTGCTATAGATTATATGTGACAATTGTCTTCCTTCCCTATTATTATAGCATGATTAATTGGATACCACAATGCTATATTGCCTGTTCACTCTCATCATTTGAAATATTATGCTTATGTCTTGTTGTGTTTGTAGGAATAGTATCTTAGTATCCTGTTGCTGGTATTAATCCTGCTGGCTCTCTATTGGTGTGGGTTGTATCCCTATGCAGGTGTTCAGTATGATCACAGTAGTCTTCCCTTTTATGGGAGTTTCTCCCTGATTGGGCGGCTTTGGAAGGCAAACGGGAAGACCTCTGTTTCCTGTGGGCTTCCTGTTGTGATTCCGCTGCGTCACTTCTGCCCTTCTGGCGGATATGACGTTATGTCGCTTTCTCCGCCCATGGGTTTCCAGTTCCGGACGCCATGATTGCGGGAATAGGTGCCAATTTTGGCGGGGGTGGGCCACTATTTAACCAGACAATTGTCCGGGGTGGAGGTAAGCAGGCCTTTCTGAGAGGACATCTGGTTAAAGGTATGATACATGGCGATTTCTGATTAATGGGGACATGGAACTCTGGGCTTTCACCATTTAATATGACTATACCTGATACCATTTTAATAAATTCTTAGGGGAATCTGCATGGTCCATGGATGTTGGTACCCGGGGAACCGACACTGGACACTTACCCTGCTCAGGCTGCAGTCTCTAGTGATACATGTATTTGTTAATGGCAGGTTACCATAGAAACTGGATTCATTTAGGAATGTATCATTATTCCCTTTGAGCCTTCTCTCAT
The DNA here is from genome assembly GCF_965119305.1 of Pelophylax lessonae. Classification (NCBI taxonomy): domain Eukaryota; kingdom Metazoa; phylum Chordata; class Amphibia; order Anura; family Ranidae; genus Pelophylax; species Pelophylax lessonae. The sequence continues at coordinate 389,435,283 of NC_138769.1, read as the reverse complement.
ACCATGCCCCTGCTTTGTATCTATCTATTTCTCAGATTTTCTCAGATTTTCAATATCAACCACCAATACCCCCACTTGAGTTATAAGCATCGTAAGGTTGGACGAGTACCACAAAACCATACAAGGTGACTTGTTACTATGATACTTCATACCCTCTAGCTCAGTGGAGGACGTATTGTTATGTTGCTATTTCTAATTACTGGATACAGCTGCTTTATGATATAGCAGCCTCCTACTGTACAGTAAAAATGGCACATTTGTTTACAAACCTCTTTACAGTAACACCGATCCATTTATAAAAGCTTTTATCTTGGGATAACAAAAACTTTAGGAAGATGTTAAAACATGTGACATACCCCTTGTATGAATTCAACATGACACATGTACATGAATGGGCTTTTCAGTCTCTTTATATTGTGTATTTTAACGTGTTAATAAAAAGATATATTTGTTTTAACTATATTTTGAGTGCCTTCAAATTCAACTATTTCTTTTTTTGTTGTTTTTTTTTCTTGTTTTACCTGTTTTGTTGTGTAAAATGTCTGTTTTTGTGATTTTTTTTTTTTTACATGTGGCTTTTGGTTTACAGTAGTTTGTATGATTGAATGTGACCCACGAGCTAACATGATTAAGGTACCCATACAGCGGTTGTAATTTCTCAGAACAAAACACCACTTTAAAGGAACTGTCCAATGTCCTGAAATTTTGGCTGGTGATTGAAAAGATAGTTACTGTTTTTCTATTTGGCAGCTTGTGAAGGAGAGGAACCAGTTCCTGGTGTAAACATTTGTATGTTAAACCAATTCCTGATGGATAAAGTTGTATAGAAAACCTATTTAAAATACATAATTAACTTTAGATTTGTTACAGGTAGTAAGGATTACTCACAGTATTTGGGTAATACACAGATTTTGTTTATTGCGCCTCTTAGTGTGTTACAGCTATTAGACCTGATCTAAGCTCTTTTGCCATGACACAGGAGCATTCATTTAGCTGCTTTTGATGTTTGCATGTTTTAAAGGTAGAAGTGGGCTCAGAAACCGCATTTACCACAGTGCAGACACTGCACTGCATATTCGGTCCTTTCCATTTACAAGGAAAGTAGGAAAATGCATGTAGTGTTACTACTTACTAATGTAATGCATCCTCATCTATCTTATCCATTTTCCATAGGATTGTAAAGTTTTTCTTTATAACATATATGAATATTATATTGAAAAGCAGACAATATTATATTGAATTAGCAGACTACTATTGTAGAGTAAATTAATAGGCTAGTTTATTTCTTTTAAAAAAGTAAACCTCAAAAGTTTTAAGCAGAACTCCAGCCAAAAATATTAAACTAATTGCCCTTTAAAAGTAAACCGATTAAAAAAAACTTGCTGCATATTTACCTTCAATCTGCAATTTTCCCCACAGTACTTCTTTTCCAGAACTAGATATGACTAGCCTGACTTTTAAAAGCAGCCATAAAAAAAAAAAAGTTTTCATTCCAAGTAAGGCTTTTTTTTTTTAATTTTAGAATTCCGGTATGCTGTCTATGAAGTGCTAAGCTGAGGATTTCTTTAAATGCAAATTGGATTCATTCTTGCTGTTTATGTTGCTAGGTGCAACAGTTGGGGCAAAAAACATCTTAAAGTGTATCTAAACACAAAACCAAAAATGTAATATACTGCAGTTTACTAGGCCTTGGTGTGGTGTCTTCATTGGTTTAAATTTTCTTCAGACTCCTTTTGCTTTGTTTTCATCTAGTAATCCAAATAATGCTTCCTGTCCCTGGGTGGCTACATTTCTTTTCCACTTTCTATGGGGAAAGCCATGGTTGTCACCCTAGGCTGCTCTCCTGGTGTTAACTACAAACATGTCCTTAGCTTCATCTCCATTACTTGAGGGGCAGAACAGAAGATAGCTAGGAAGGAAGATCTTCTCTGATGCAGCCCACAGGAAGTGACAAGGACATTATATGGGCGGATGGATGGGTATGTCTGTGTGAATGAGGCCCTATAAATAATTTAGCAGATAAGCACTCTATTAAGGCTCAGTTCACATTAGGTCGCTCCGACTTAGGGGGCGTCCTGTGAAGTCGCGTGCAGCACGACTTCAACGCGACTTGCAAGGACTTCATAAAATGAATGTCTATGCAAGTCGCCTCCAGGTCGCCCCGAAGTAGTACAGGACCCTTTTTCTAAGTCGGAGCGACTTGTGTCGCTCCTATTAGAACCAGTCCTGTACTACACTATGGGAGCGACGGTGCATGACTTGTCAGGCTGACCAAGTCGCCTGACAAGTCGTACCAGTGTGAATGGACACTGAATGTTTTAATTTAATTTCTTTAGAATAAATAAAATAATATTGAATGGTAAACCGATAATGTGTTTACATTTGCAGAAAACTGTAGTGACATTGTATCCTGTAGAGGTCACAGCAGACTCTACCTGATTAGATTCATCCAAAGCTACAATTTGCTAAGTACAGCTGTACATATTTAAAAAAGCTAGCCATGAGTTTAGTCTCTTTAGATCAAATTAAAGTAAGTGCTGACATAGTTGGGAAAAGCTACAAAATTATGTTGAGTTTGCATGGAGAAAATAGCATCAAGGGTATTCTTGGGAAAAGATATACACAATGAATGAACAAGAGGCAATCCAGTGGGGGTTTAAAATGAACATCAGAATTACTGTTAATTATTATAATGTGCATGTAATACACAGTATATACCTGGCTTTGTGGGTAAAGTGCATTATCTGGTTTAAGTTGAGGTTTCCCAGGATGGTCAAGCCTTTTCACCGAAGCGATACGTATTGAGCAAACTTAACTTTTGTTATGTATTGTCTTGACTACAAATATAAGGTCTTATTTACTAGATACTGCAAAATAGTGACGTGCATTGCTGTAACTCACTGAAACCAATCAGATTTAAAGCCCAGTTGAAGCCACACAAATAGATATGCAGTCGGAAAGACCTTGTGCTAGCAACCTCCAATTTCCTAGTCAATACTTCCATGGCCGAATGGGAAAGGGAATGTATTACTGCTTTGATGTGGCCAATGGAGATTTTTTGCAAATGGTTTATTGACAACATATTTATTGTCTGGAAAGGACCCCCCCCCCCCAATTGGTTAGAGGCTTCATGAAGTTTCTTATTAATACTGTTTATGGCAGGGGTCTTCAAACTATGGCCCTCCAGTTGTTCAGGAACTACAACTCCCATCATGCCTAGTCATGTCTGTGAATGTCAGAGTTTTACAATGCCTCATGGGATGTGTAGTTCCCCAATAGCTGGATGGCCGTAGTTTGGAGATCCCTGGTTTATGGCATACATTTTTTCTGTTTCGTGGACCAATACAAATGTTCATTTTTTGAATTTGGTTATACTGGTATATAAAGATAGTAGTAGAATTTGTACAAGGACCTTTTTTTAGAGGACACTGATAAAATCAGTTACATTCCTATAAATAGCTGTCACCTTCGAAGGTGGATTATCAACATCCCCAAAGGGAAAGATGGTAAGGACCAGGAGGAACTGCTAAAGTCTTGCAGATTTTTTTTAATCAAATATTTTCTTGCATGGATTCATACAAAAGGGTTCCAAACCATATATTTTTTTCAAAATCTGTTATGCAAAAAGTGGCTGCTTGTAAGGGAAAATGTGCTGCAGGATATTGTAATAAGGAATGTAGGGAATAGAGAGCATCCACTATAAACAGTTTGAAAGGATTTAAAAAAACCTGGGCCATCCTAATAAAGGACAAACTTCTTAGTTATGTTTTACCTAGAAAGCCTAAAAAAATTTATTGAAAAATTCCACCACTTATATTTAAACTGGTACCTAATGTACTGTGTGTGTTTTTGACACTGCATTTCTCCTGCCAGGAGAAAGGCATCCAGAAGACCTGGGCAAAAACGCCCATTGTGCATGAAGCCTAAGGCCCCTTTCACACAGGCTTTCCGATCCGCCTGTCAGTTTTTATCAGGCGGACTGGATGCTCCATGCAGCCCTATGGAGCGGTGGACACCCACTGCTGTCTGTGAAATCCGGACAGATGGAAACCCTATTTTCCATCCGTCTGGAGGATCAGATAGGATTGGATGCGAACGGACAGGCGGGTCCGTTCTCATCCAATACCCATAGAGGAGAGCGGGAAACTGACAGCTCTGTCTCCGCACACAGAGCCGTCATCCACCTGCTCAGCGGGGATTGGCGGATCAATCCCCCACTGAGCAGAACGGACTCCTTCGGGTGCACCACCGTGTGAAAGGAGCCTAAAGCCCCGTACACACGTACCGATCGTCGGCCGAACGATCGGCCGTCTTTTGTCCAGGGCTGTCGTTTCTGTTGAAAACTGCAAAAGACTGCACACGAATTTTGTCGGCCAACAACAGCCGACTGCAGAAGTGATGTCATGTGATGGTTAACTTTCCTTGTCTTTTTTCTTTTCTGAGCATGCCCAGTCTTGCAAATCTGCTGATTGTCGGCCGAATTCTGTACTGACTGGCGAACAATCGGCCTTTCTGGTGTTGGCCAACAAAAATTTTAATGTCTACACGACAGATTCTTTTCGGCCGAAAATGCGCTGTCGGCTGTCGGAAGCATCATACTAACAAGCCTACAATCGGCGGATCGGTCGGCGGCCGAATATTTACGGCCGACAATCGGTACGTGTGTACGGGGCTTTAGACCAGTGTTAATTTTGGCAGCAAATTTCAATTTAGTTTTAGTCTTAGTCTTAGGACTAAAATGGCATTTTAGTTTTAGTCCCATTTTAGTCTTCTGCAAGTGTTTTAGTTTTAGTCGTATTTAGTCGACTAAAACGTCCTACATTTTAGTCGACTAAAACGTCCTACATTTTAGTCATCTATAATTGAATGGGTGTAGTTCAATTGTAATTTGTAATGCATTATTTAACCGGTTGCCGACCGCCGCACGACTATATACTGCGGCGGTCAGCCCCGGCCAGGCAGAGTGACGTAGCGGTACGTCACTAGCCTTCGCCGCTCTGGCGCGCGCGCGCGCGCACCCGCGGTCCCGCCGATGACTCGATTGGGTTCAGAACCGATCAGTCATCAGGTCCAGGCCAATCATTTTTGGTCTGGACCTGTTGATCGGTCCTGCCCAATCAGATCTCCCTCTAAGCCTGTGAAATGTAAACACAGGCTTAGAGGAGATGTGCCCTCCCCTCCCAACGGTCTTTTTGGATCCAGCGTGAGAGGAGAGCACATCTAATTGTAAGTACAGCACCAAGCACGTACATACACAGTTAGATAGGCACATTTCACCCCCGATCGCCCCCCCAATTAACCCCTACAGCACCTGACACAACACACACTATATACAGCATATAGCATATACCTATATACCTGTATAAGTGTGATTTGTGAACAGGTGTAGCCCTTGCGACCCCCCCTTTTCCACTCAAATTACCCCCCACCCCCCCCTAATAAAGATTTAACCCACTGATCCCCCCTGAACCCCCCCTGATCACCGCCGTTAACCCCTACACCCTCTGTCACATCAGCACTAATACAAACGCAATATACGGTGTTATTGTATTTTTGTATTAGTGTCATTGTGATCAGAATTAGCGCAGGCGACTAAGTTTCTGTCCCAAGAAGGTTTAGGGTCCCCGCCACCCGCCCAATAAAGATTTAAGCCCCTGACCCCCCCCTGATCACCCCTACACCCCCTGCCATAACACACACCGTATACAGTATATAGCATTTTGCTATATACCCGTATAAGTGTGATTTGTGGTCAGGTCTAGCGCTTGCGACCCCCCTTTTTCCACTTGAATTACCCGCCACCCCCCCCTAATAAAGATTTAAGCCCCTGATCCCACCTGATCCCCCCCTGATCACCGCTAGTTAACCCCTACACCCTCTGTCACATCAGCACTAATACAAACGTAATATACTGTGTTTTTGTATTTTTGTATTAGTGTCATTGTGATCAGAATTAGCGCAGGCGACTAAGTTTGTGTCCCAAGCAGGTTTAGGGTCCCCCCCACCCGCCCAATAAAGATTTAATCCCCTGATCCCCTCCTGATCACCCCTACACCCCCTGCCACAACGCACACTGTATACAGTATATAGCATTTTCTATATACCCGTATAAGTGTGACTTGTGACCAGGTTTAGCGCTTGCCACCGTTCCTTTTATCCTTAGGATACCCGCCAGCCCCTTCCAATAAAGATTTAAACCCCTGATCCCCCCCTGATCACATCCCGTTAACCCCTACACCCTCTGTCACATTAGCACTAATACACACATAATATACTGTTTTTACTGTATTTTTGTATTGGTGTCATTGTGACTTGAGGTTGCTCTAGCTAGCTAGTTTCTTTCCCAAAGGAGGTTTAGGGTCCCCGCCACCCCCCCCCAGATCCCCGGCGCATAGTTTAGAAGTAACCCCTTGATCACCACACACGCACGCACGCACCTACACTTCCATTTCTAGTATAGTGTTTGAACAGATCAATATCTGATCTGATCAGAGCTATACTAGCGCCCCCATAGTTTAGGGTTCCCAAAACGCGGTGTTTGCACGATCAGCACTGATTCCGGCCAGCACCTGCGTTTAACCCTTTCACCCAGGTAAGTGTAGTAATCAATAGATTACTGTCACTTACAAAAAACACAAGACACAAAACCGCTGTGTTAGCAGAGTCAGGCCTGATCCCTGCTAGCATTAGCAGTTTTTTTGGTAGCGCTTGAAATAGTCTTCGACAACCAGGTGCTTTTATTACCTGTGAGTCGCATCACTGTACGGGTAAATTTAGTTACCAAAATGTCTAAACGTTCGTACAGTGATGAAGCTATTTACAGTATGATGACCATGTCAGGTGAGAGCGATGGGGAAGCCTCACCGGCAGAATCAGGGTCATTATACGAACCAGATGACGGCAGCGGCTCCCTGACAGACAGCTCCGACGACAGATGGGTCCCTGTTAGACCCAGGCGTACCCGACCCCATTCTGGTGTTGTTGAAATGCAGGAATCGCAGGGTGCTCGTATGGAGCAGAGTGTGGGTACTAGTGCCGCTCATCCTTCTGGCGACCTGGCAAGCGCCAGCGGCCTAGTACAACCTGGACCTAGTACAACCAGCACTGCAGTAAGACCTGGTGACGTGGCGAGTCCCCTAAGTGCAGTTGAAGCTGGTGCGGTGGCTAGCACAAGTAGTGGCCCGCAGCCACCGCGTATTCGAAGACAGGCCCGTAGAGCCCATAGTGCCCTCCCTGATGCGCTGGCATATCCCAATTGGCAACCCACTGATTCTACAGCGCCAGTACTTCCCCCATTCACCGCCCAACCTGGAATCCACGTGGAGACAGCTGGTTTTACGCCCCTGAACTTTTTTGAGCTGTTCTTCACGGAAGATCTTTTCAGATCTATTGTGGATCAATCAAATTTATATGCTCAACAATTTATCGCCGCCAACCCAAATTCGCACCTTGCCAGACGATTCGGCTGGAATCCTATAACGGTTTCCGAATTTAAGATCTTTCTGGGCCTTTCCCTCCACATGGGCATAACTAAACAAAGTGAATTGCGGCTATATTGGTCCACTAGCCCAGCTCACCATATGCGCATGTACTCTGCCTCCATGTCCAGGGGGAGATACGAGCAAATTCTGCGATTTATGCATTTCAGCGACAATGAAATCTGTCGTCCTCGGGGAGACCCTGCATACGATCGGCTCCACAAAATTCGGCCCCTCATAGACCACTTCAATCAGCGGTTTGCAGCCTTGTTTACCCCCGAACAAGTTGTCTGCATTGACGAGTCCCTGATTAAATTTACTGGCCGTCTTGCTATCAAACAGTACCTCCCCAGCAAGCGTGCCAGATACGGGGTCAAGTTGTATAAGCTCTGTGACAGGGCCACAGGCTATACAGTTAATTTCCGTGTCTATGAGGGAAAAGATAGCACTGTGGAGCCCCCGAACTGCCCAGACTACATAGGGAGCAGCGGTAAGATTGTTTGGGACTTGGTGTCACCCTTATCCGGAAAGGGGTACCATTTGTACGTGGACAATTTTTACACAAGCGTGCCACTATTTAGTCACCTGCTTGATTTACAAATTGGCGCATGTGGCACCGTGCGACCTAATCGCCGGGGCTTCCCCCAACGGCTTGTTAATTCCCGTCTTAGTCGGGGGGCGAGAGCCTGCTTGAAAACGGACAAATTACTTGCGGTGAAGTGGAAGGATACACGGGATGTTTATGTTCTGTCCTCCCTTCACGCAGACACGACAGTCCAAATCCCTACGGCAACTGGCGTTATGGAGAAACCCCTCTGTGTCCACGAATATAACCTTAACATGGGAGGGGTGGACCTTAACGACCAGCTTTTGGCGCCGTATTTAGTTGCCCGTAAAGCCAGACGCTGGTACAAAAAAGTGTCTGTTTACCTTTTCCAATTGGCTATGCTGAACGCCTTTGTCCTATACAAGGCGTCAGGACGAACTGGACCCTTCCGGGAATTCCAGGAAGCGGTCATCCTTGCCTACCTGTACCCAGGAGGCATGCCTGCCCAACTTCCCCTTCCAGATGCAGTGAGCCGGCTGCATGAGAGGCATTTTCCTTATGCCCTCCCGAGTACCCCTACCCAAATACGACCCCAAAGACGATGTCGTGTCTGTAGCAAGCGCGGATTTAGGCGTGACACCCGTTATTATTGTCCCAAATGTCCTGACCATCCTGGTCTCTGCATCGGGGAATGTTTTGAGCGCTACCATACACTAGTGGAGTATTAGTGTAGGGTACAGCACGACACAGTGTAGGGCACATAAACACAGGGTCTCGAAGGATGTTGGATGTCCATCGACATTTTGAGAGACCCAAGCTGGAAGAGAAGATCGCAGAAGATCGCACTCCCTCCCAAATCAAGAAATAAAGGAACAGTTAGAAAGTAAAATAAAAGGATCCAAAAACTGTTGTGGTGTCAGTAATTTTATATGTCCTTCTACTCCTTCCTACTATACTTTTTTCAATGTCCTTTGTTTGTTTTTTCATTCTTTTGTGACCTGTTTCTCTTGCAGGTAATTGTCGGCTACCACGCATTGATTTTATATATTCTGACACAAACAGCGTTTGCGCTCAGCATATATGGATACCTTTGCTGATAGCAGCTGTGGTGATTTTCTGATTTCAGCACTGCAGTTAAAATCTTATTTTGGTATACGTGGATAGCGCCGTGTATACCCATCATTAAATTCAGTGGGTGGTTGTTTGGGCGGTTAATGATGAGAATCCAAAAACTTTTGTTGTGTCAGTCATTTTATATGTCCTACTCTTCCTAATGTACTTTTTTTTAATGTACTTTGTTTGTTTTTTCATTCTTTTGTGACCTGTTTCTCTTGCAGGTAATTGTCGGCTACCACGCATTGATTTTATATATTCTGACACAAACAGCGTTTGCGCTCAGCATATATGGATACCTTTGCTGATAGCAGCTGTGGTGATTTTCTGATTTCAGCACTGCAGTTAAAATCTTATTTTGGTATACGTGGATAGCGCCGTGTATACCCATCATTAAATTCAGTGGGTGGTTGTTTGGGCGGTTAATGATGAGAATCCAAAAACTTTTGTTGTGTCAGTCATTTTATATGTCCTACTCTTCCTAATGTACTTTTTTTAATGTACTTTGTTTGTTTTTTCATTCTTTTGTGACCTGTTTCTCTTGCAGGTCCCTCGTCGGCTACCACGCATTGATTTTATATATTCTGACACAAACAGTGTTTGCGCTCAGCATATATGGATACCTTTGCTGATAGCAGCTGTGGTGATTTTCTGATTTCAGCACTGCAGTTAAAATCCTATTTTGGTATACGTGGATAGTGTCGTGTATACCCATCATTAAATTCAGTGGGTGGTTGTTTGGGCGGTTAATGATGAGTAATACTACGCATTATTCCTGTGCTGATTTCTGATAGGTTCTCTTTTTTTCCGTTCAGCCCACAGGCTGCATGAAAAAAAAAAAACCTATATGCCAAACAAGGACCAGCAATGTACTGGTACGTTGCTGGACTTTGAGTGGTTGTACCAGGATGATGCCTGCAGATTTAGGCATCATCTTGGTATCGTTTTTTACAGCCAGCGGTCGGCTAACATGTAAAAGCAATCCTAGCAGGTAATTGGCCGCTAGACTGCTTTTACATGCAGTGGGAGGGGTCTCCCCCCCCCCCACCGCCGCCTTCCGAAGCCTTCCGTGGTTTTTCTCGGGCTCTCCTGTCCCACCGGTTAACCCGAGAGTGCAGCCGGTGGTTCAGTTATCTAACCATAGAGCTAATTGAAGATTAGAATGGCTCCAATCATCTCTATGGCCTAAGATGCCGGAGGCTACGAGCATTTCATGACTTCTTTTTCGCCAGAAATAAACAGGGCCATTGGGAAATTGGGAAAGTATTTTATCACACCAATTTTGGCGTGGTCAGATACATTAAGGTCAGAGGAGAGATCTAGAGTATAAAAGACCCCAATTTTTTTAAAAAAGAGTACCTGTCACTACCGATTGCTATCATAGGGGATATCTAAATTCACTGTGATAACAATAAAAATGATTTAAAAAAAAAAAATTAAAGGAAAGGTGTCAAAATAACATAAAAAAGCAAAAAAAAAAAAAAAAAAAAAAAAATTGAGCCCCCCCCCTTTCCCCCCGTGCTTGCACGCAATGGCACACGCAAGCGTTGGTCTAGTGTCATATGTAAACCGCAATTTCAGCATGCATGTGAGGTATCGCCGCGATCGCCAGATCGAGTGCAGTAATTTTTGCAGTAGACCTCCTCTGTAAGTCTAAAGTGGTAACCTGTAGAGACTTTTAAAGTTTTTAAAAATGTACGTACGTTGTTGCCACTGCGCAGGCGTGCGCAATTTTTAAAGCATGTCATGTCAGGTGTCTATGAACTCGGCATAAGATCATCTTTTAAATTTTACCAAAAAAATTGGAATTATATAGTGTATTTGTGAAATAAATTAAAAAAAAATGTATTTTTTTCGCAAAAATTGCGTTTGGAAAATCTGTGCGCAAATACCGTGTGACAAAAAAATTTGCAACATCCCCCATTTTATTCTATAGGGCCTCTGCTTTAAAGAAATATATAATGTTTGGGGGTTCAAAGTAATTTTCTAGTAAAAAAAAAATATTTTTTCATGTAAACAAAAAGGCACAGAAAAGGCTTGGTTTTCAAGTGGTTAGAAGAGTGGGTGATGTGTGGATAAGATTGAGCATAAAATGCCGGGACAGTTCAAACACCCCCCAAATGACCCCTTTTTGAAAAGTAGACACCCAAAGCTATTTGCTGAGAGGCATGGTGAGTCCATGGAATATTTTATATTTTGCTACAAGTGTCGGGAAAATTATTATTTCTTTTTTTTTTGTTGTTTTTTTACAGAAAGTTGTCACTAAATGATATATTGCTCACACATGCCATGTGTATATGTGAAATGACACCCCAAAATACATTCTGCTGCTTCTCCTGAGTACAGGGATACCCCATGTGTGAGACTTTTTGGCAGCGTAGCTGTGTACGCGCCCCCGAAAACCAATCCACATCTTCAGGTTTTCTAATGGCGTAAATTGCTGATTTTACCCCTGACTACCTGTCACAGTTTCAGAGGCCCTGAAATTTCAAGATAGCACAAAACCCCCCCAAATGACCCCATTTTGCAAAGTAGACACTCCAAGCTATTGGCTGAGAAGCATGGTGAGTCCATGGAATAGTTTATATTTTGCCACAAGTTTCGGGAAAATAATTTTTTTTTTTTTTTTAACACAAAGTTGTCAGTAAATGATATAATGCTCACGCATGCCATGGGTATATGTGAAATGACACCCCAAAATACATTCTGCTGCTTCTCCTGAGTACAGGGATACCCCATGTGTGAGACTTTTTTGCAGTCTAGCCGAGTACAGGACCCCGAAAACCAACCTCCACTTTCAGGCTTTCCAAGGGCGTAAATTGTTGATTTCACTCCTGACTACCTATCACAGTTTCGGAGGCCCTAAAATTCCAAGATAGCACAAAACCCCCCCAAATGACCCAATTTTGCAAAGTAGACACTCCAATCTATTTGCTGAGAGGCATGGTGAGTATTTTGCAGCTCTCATTTTTTTTGGAAAATGAAGAAAAAACAGGAAAATGCATTTTTTTTCCTCTTTTTTCAATTTCCAAAACTTTGTGACAAAAAGTGAGATCTGCAAAACACTCAACATGCCTCTCTGCAAATAGCTCAGGGTGTCTACTTTCCAAAATGGGGTCATTTGGGGGGGTTTTGTGCTATCTTGGAATTTTAGGGCCTCCGAAACTGTGATAGGTAGTCAGGAGTGAAATCAACAATTTACGCCCTTGGAAAGCCTGAAAGTGGAGGTTGGTTTTCGGGGTCCTGTACTCGGCTAGACTGCAAAAAAGTCTCACACATGGGGTATCCCTGTACTCAGGAGAAGCAGCAGAATGTATTTTGGGGTGTCATTTCACATATACCCATGGCATGTGTGAGCAATATATCATTTACTGACAGCTTTGTGTAAAAAAAAAAAAAAATATATATATATATATATTTCCCGGAACTTGTGGCAAAATATAAAATATTCCATGGACTCACCATGCCTCTCAGCAAACAGCTTGGGGTGTCTACTTTCCAAAATGGGGTCATTTGGGGGGGTTTTGTGCTATCTTGGAATTTTAGGGCCTCCGAAACTGTGATAGGTAGTCAGGAGTGAAATCAACAATTTACGCCTTTGGAAAGCCTGAAAGTGGAGGTTGGTTTTCGGGGTCCTGTACTCGGCTAGACTGCAAAAAAGTCTCACACATGGGGTATCCCTGTACTCAGGAGAAGCAGCAGAATGTATTTTGGGGTGTCATTTCACATATACCCATGGCATGTGTGAGCAATATATCATTTACTGACAGCTTTGTGTAAAAAAAAAAAAAAAATATATATATATATATATTTCCCGGAACTTGTGGCAAAATATAAAATATTCCATGGACTCACCATGCCTCTCAGCAAACAGCTTGGGGTGTCTACTTTCCAAAATGGGGTCATTTGGGGGGGTTTTGTGCTATCTTGGAATTTTAGGGCCTCCGAAACTGTGATAGGTAGTCAGGAGTGAAATCAACAATTTACGCCTTTGGAAAGCCTGAAAGTGGAGGTTGGTTTTCGGGGTCCTGTACTCGGCTAGACTGCAAAAAAGTCTCACACATGGGGTATCCCTGTACTCAGGAGAAGCAGCAGAATGTATTTTGGGGTGTCATTTCACATATACCCATGGCATGTGTGAGCAATATATCATTTACTGACAGCTTTGTGTAAAAAAAAAAAAAAAATATATATATATATATATTTCCCGGAACTTGTGGCAAAATATAAAATATTCCATGGACTCACCATGCCTCTCAGCAAATAGCTTGGGGTGTCTACTTTCCAAAATGGGGTCATTTGGGGGGGTTTTGTGCTATCTTGGAATTTTAGGGCCTCCGAAACTGCGACAGGTAGTGCAGAGGTGACATGAACAATTTACGCCATTAGAAAACCTGAGAGTGTTGATTGGTTTTCGCGGTCCTGTACACAGCTAGGCTCCCAAAAAGTCTCACACATGGGGCATCCCCATACTCAGGAGAAGCGGCAGAATGTATTTTGGGGTGTCATTCCACATATACCCATGTCATGTGTGAGAAATTTATCTTTTAGTGACAACGTTGTGTAAAAAAAAAAAATTAAAAAAAAAAATTGTAATTTTCCCGAAACTTGTGGCAAAATATAAAATATTCCATGGACTCACCATGCCTCTCAGCAAACAGCTTGGGGTGTCTACTTTCCAAAATGGGGTCATTTGGGGGGGTTTTGTGGCATCTTGACATTTCAGGGCCTCCTAAACCGTTATAGGTAGTGAGAAAATGCAATGAAAAATGTACGCCCTTTGAAATTCTGATGGTGGTGATTTGTTTTCCGGCTCCCGTACACAGCTACGCTCCCAAAAAGTCTCACATATGTGGTATCCCTGTACTCAGGAGAAGCAGCAGAATATATTTTGGGGTGTAATTACACATATACCCATGGCATGTGTGAGCAATATATCATTTCAATGACAACTTTGTGTAAAAAAAAAAAAAAAAATTTTTTTAGTCATTTTTCAAACACCTGTGACAAAAAAATAAAATATTCAATGAGCTCAACATGCCTCTCAGAACATTCCTTAGGATGTCTACTTTCCAAAAAGTGGTAGTTTGGGGGGGTTTTGTACTGCCCCGCCATTTTAGCACTTCATGAAATGAGATAGGCAGTCAGAAATTAAAGCTTCGTAAATTTCAGTATTTACACCATAGTTTGTAGACGCTATAACTTTTGCGCAAACCAATAAAAATACGCTCATTGATTTTTTTTTTGTCAAAGACATGTAGCTAAATATATTTTGGCCAAAAAAAATGACATAAATTGAGTATATTGGATATTTTTTAAAAGACAAAGTTGAAAATGTCATTTTTTTGCAAAATTTTCGCTCTTTTTTTATTAATATCGCAAAAAATAAAAAGCGCAGAGGTGATCAAATGCCACCAAAAGAAAGCTCTGTTTGTGGGAAAAAAAGGACGTAAATTTCGTTTAGGTACAGCATTGCATGACCGAGCAATTATCAGTTAAAGTCACGAAGTGCCAAGTTGAAAAAAGGGGTCTGGTCCTTTAGCAGCCAAATCCTCCGGGGCTTAAGTGGTTAAGCATTTCTCTACAATTTCCAAACTCATTATATACTAGTGCTGGTCCTGGAGTGAGAAATCTAATATGTTATTATTTATGGTATTAAGCTTTGAGCATGCACCAGTGTTAATTTTGGCAGCAAATTTCGATTTAGTTTAAGTTCTAGTCTTTTGACTAAAATGCCATTTTAGTTTTAGTCGTATTTTAGTCATCTGAATTGTTTTAGTTTTAGTCGTATTTTAGTCGACTAAAATTGTGTTAATTTAGTCGACTAAAACGTTTTAGTCGACGAAATTAACACTGCTTTAGACTTGCATAATTTGCCTACTCATCACAACAGAACTCCGCTGATAGGTCTAACTTGGTCAAAGGAGATTTCAGCGATTATTACTGAGGAAACCATTGCTACTACTTTTTAAATGTGTTTCCACAGACCTACTAGAACAATATTCTTTGGAAAAATTAGACAAAAGTTGAACATGTTGGTAAATACACTGTGTTAAAGCGACATTAAACCCAGAAACAAAAATGTAAAATCTTGCAGTTTACCAGTCCCTGGATGTGGTGGCTGAATTAGTCGTCTTTTTTAAGATTTATTTTTTCCCTTTATTTTCATCTGGTGATCTGGCTATTAACACACTTCCTGTCTTAACCACTTCTGCACCGGAAGGCTTTACCCCCATTAATGACCAGGCCATGAACTGAAAAAAATGCACGATCGTGCGACGCTGTACCCAAATATAATTGATGTCCTTTTTTTCCCACAAATAGAGCTTTCTTTTGGTGGTATTTGATCATCACCTGTACGTTTTTTTATTTTTTGCACTATAAACACAAAAAGAGCAACAAGTCTATAAAATACCCCAATATTTTTTAATTTCTGCTATATAACACATTCCCAATAATATTTTTTTTTAAAAAAAAAATCAAATGTTTTCATAATTTTTGGCCAATTTGTTATCTGCCATATATTTTTGGTAAAAAAAAAAAAAAAATCCCAATAAGTGTATATTGATTGGTTTGTGCAAAAGTTATCGCGTCTACAAACTAGGGGAAAGATTTGTCATTTTTATTTATTTTTTACTAGTAATGGTAGCAATCAGCGATTTTTAACGGGGCTGTGACATTGCGGCGGACAGATCGAACACCTAACTGACATTTTTGGGGGGGACCAGTGACATTACTACAGTAATCAGTGCTAAATATATGCACTGTTTCTGTGCTAATGACACTGGCAGGGAAGGGGTTAACACCAGGGGAAATCAAAGGGTTAAATGTGTCCCTAGAGGGTGCTTTCTAACTGTGGTGGGGGTGGGCTTTCTGCATGAACACAGAGACCTGTCAGTTATGAACACAGATTCTGTGTTGCTCTTATTTAGGAACAGTGTTCTGCCATGTTTACAATGGCAGACCGCTGTTCTGTCTCCACTGGGGAGCGATCACGGGTGTCCGGCGGCAATCGCGGCCGCCAGACCCGTGGATCAGCTTCCCCTGTGGCGAATGGGCGCGCACCCCCCGCTAGTGGTCTCGGGAAACGACGTACAGTTACAGAGCCGACCTGCCACAGTAAAACTGCAGCGGGTGGTCGTTAAGTGGTTGAGACGCCTCCATTTTGGATGGAGAAACAACAAAAAAAAACCATTGGACAGCGGCATTGTCAGTCTCTGAGGAAGAGCACGTGTCTCCCAAAACACGTCAGCGGTCCTAACATAAGGATATGCCTTTTCCACATCGAGGTGGACTTATTTTATGCGATTTTTAAGCCCCTTTCACATGGGCGATCCGATCCGCGTGTCAGTTTTTCAGGCGGACCTGATCAGATGCTCCATGCATCCCTATGGGGCAGCGGATGTCACCCGTGACATGTTCGCTGACACCCGCTGCTCTCCGATCCGATCCTGTCCATGAAATCCGGATGGATGGAAACCCTATTTTCCATCCGTCTGGAGGATCGGGTCGGATGAGAATGGACAGGCGGTCTGTTGTCATCCGATCTCCCCATATAGAGCAGCGGGGATCTGACAGCTCCGTCTCTGCACACAGAGCGGAGATGGAGCTGTCATCCACCTGCTCAGGGGGCATCGGAGGAGGGTAGTGTTGGATGCACTAGCAGATTTTGATGGACTTGACTAACAAATAAATTAATACCAACCTCCAGCTAATGTTTTTTAATCAATTTTATAAGAAGTGTTTATTTTTTTTATTTTTGGGTAAAGGTTTTACATAAAAAAATGACTATAGTAAGCACCCTTGTCAGAGAAAATTGGTTTGTCTAAACCCTCCAGCTACTGCTTTTGCTGCACAGCTTGGTCTGTTAAAGGAAGTTGAATTGTAAGACTTGCTGGCTAGATCACCAGGTGAAAATAAAGGACAAAAGCCTAAACAAAGAAAACGAATGCAGCAACCTTGGAATTGGTCATCTGCAATAAAAAACTATTTTGTTTTGGGGTTTAATACTGCTTTAGCCATACCCTAGTACAGAATTCACCAGAGGCTGAAAGTATATGCGCAGACCAGACATACCATAATGTGTTGAATATCTAGCAATGTCCATAACATAATATATCCAGGCGTATGTTGTCACTGCAGCATGTATCCACAGGAGTTAAAGAACAGAAAGGCTAAGATGAAAAATAATGCTGTACTGGCTGAGCAAACATTCTCGTTTAGATAAATGATAGTTTCTTTGTTGTGATTAAATGCTTCAACTGGCAGAATAATGACCAGAGAGCGTTGCCACAGTGATAAAGCAATAGGGTGCTAATAAAGTCATAACCTAACTCAGGGAGTATTATGTCTAATGTGTTAAGACAGCTTTTTTTTTCTTTATTTACAGTTGGAACTAGTTGGGGGGGCTGCAAGCACCATGGAAACTTGTACATTGCCTAATTTTATTTAAACCTTAATTTATTATTAAACTCAAAAGCAAACATTTATTATGTTGCAGCTTACTAATTCGTAGATGTGATAACTATAATAATTTCCTTTTTTAGGCTTTCTTTCTTCTGTTTTCAGGTGTGATGTGGGAACCTGCACGATTCCAGTGCGAGTTCCCACATCGCATCTCCCACGCAGGCATTTCAGACTGCCCTCTGCGAACCGCTGCGGATGTCAGTGTAAAGGTAATGAAACCCCCCAAATCGGTTCACAGATAGCAGTGTGAACTGTGAAATCAGACTGGAATCGAATTGCATGGGTTTGAACACCCATATGATCCAATTCCAGTGCGGACCAAAAAAAGGATCATGGACCATTTTGGTCCGAATGCGATGTGAATAAATTTATACAAACTGTATGGCTGAATTGGCATCGCACAGACATTACATGTGTTGTACACAGCAATGCGGTGGGAATTACATGCGAGGTCTTTGATCGCACCAATGTTAACCCAGCCCAAGTCTGTTGTTTTTCACAAGCTTAAGCTCTCCAGCAGAATGTATCAGTGTTTGTTTGTGTGTGCGTGTATAAACCACGTGACTGGCAGGGGTGAATAGAATGATCAGTTTTTATTCGTGAAAACCTTCATTCTGAAAGGAAAAACATTGCTGTAACTCCCATATGTCAAACACCTGGCCCCCCGGCTGGGTCAGACACTCCAGGCCTTGACATGTGGCCCTCGCACCCAGTTTTGCAGCCGGAATTTGGCAGAACTGCCACCTCAAACCCTCCTACAAGTGCCTACAAAGGGAGGTACTAGAGCCAGGCGAGGTAGGAGAGAGATGCAAGAAAGTTTTGGGGCATAGCGCATCCCTAAACCCTGCACTCTGTACACAGCACACCCCTGAACTTTGTACACAATGCATTCCTGAACCCAGCACTATGCATAGCGCACTCTTGAACCATGCACTCTGTGAATAGCATAATCCTCTGTACGTAACACTCTTGAACCCAGCACTTTTTACGTATTGAACCCCAGATACAACCGGCCCTTTTAGAGCAACCATACTGTTAATGCGGCCCATGATGAAATGGAGTTTTGACATCCCTGCTGTAACTGATTATACAGTGTGAGCAAGAATTTAAGAATTTAGCTTCAATTTATTAATGGTTATGAATCTGCTAATACATAGAACACTACCCCCCCCCCCC
This sequence comes from Pelophylax lessonae, assembly GCF_965119305.1. NCBI lineage: Eukaryota > Metazoa > Chordata > Amphibia > Anura > Ranidae > Pelophylax > Pelophylax lessonae. Next base: position 389,416,503 of record NC_138769.1, on the reverse strand, counting down.
CCGACTAACAATTTTGGTTGTCTGCCGTGCTTCTTGTTCTCATTCCTCCAGAGTTGTGTCTCACTAATACAGGAGGTGTGTTACTAGGCAAATCACCAATTGGCATGCATAGTTGGCATTCCTTTGCTTATAAGTCATATGGTAGAACAATTGTATCAGTTATCATAAAAGTCCATCCTCCACCTTTTTCATATATTTCTCCTCTGTGTGATTCCCCCTTTGCCATGTTCGCCGAGTGGAAAGCACTATATTTCTAGCTATAGAGCGGTTTGTGACTCCCTTCTCTTCTTACCCTTAATGCAACTGTAGGTGCCTGAATGGCCACTTGCCATGCCTGATGGCTGTCACCTATGTGTAGGGGGAGAGCCCTGTGCAAACTGGTTGACATGCAGTTGCGACAAGTTGGTTCCATTAAAAATAACCATTCATAACTAAAAAAAAAATCAGGTGGTGGCTGGATTGCCACTTGAATGCCCTAAAGCCTCTGCTTAGCTGCATTCTGAAAAGCACTTTTCATGGTGTATTGCAGTGTGAAATTAAAAGGCCTTTATTAGCCCAGTCACACCAGATGCTGTCACTGCATAGACAATACATTCTCATCAAGGGTTCCTCCAGAGGTTGCTAGGGGTTCCTTCGGCTGTGGCTGACTGACCTATTTGATGGTGCCTTCGTAGTTCTGGTTCCCACACCACTTGGCAAAGCCAGTTGCCTGGCACTGATAAATTTGTTTGCAGTCTGTAAGAGGGGCACTTTCATAACCACTATACATAGACAGACATTGCTCCCACTGGTCACCGATGCAAAAGGCATTTTTCTCATTGACTGCCAATCAGGGCCGGGACAAGGGGTGGGAGGGGAAGGTGCCTTAGGCACAATGATTTGCTGTGGGGATGGGGATTCCCTTCTTCTGTTACAAGGCCTGACAGGTGTAGTGACAGTGGCATCACTACTCCTGTCAGCCCAGGGCTAGGTGAGGCGAGAAGAGATCTGGGAAGCGATGCAGGCTCTGGTCTCTCTCCCCCGACCTCCTTCCTGAAAGTTCAGTGCTCCTGTGTTCAGAAGCAATTTGGCATCTTTGCCCTAAACACTGGATGACCTTGTCCTGGCACTGCTGCCAGTGTGTTGGTTTTGGCAGGGGTTCCCTAAGACTTAAATATGATTTCAAGAGTTCCTTTGGGGTGAAAAAGGTTGAGAGGTGCTGGCATAGACAATCCAAATAAAATGCTAGCTAATGAGTATAGTCCACACCATTGTATTGTGTTACAGTACAGTGAAATGCGTACAGAAAGCCACAAATTGTTTTACAAGGCAAACGCACATAAAAGTGTAAATGTGATTGGGGATAAAGTGTGTCTCCTTTGATAACTTGTCCTTCACCATGCCAAAATTACTGAAAATAAAAACCTACTTATATAAACAAAGCGCATCTCAAATGCATGTAACCTCAAATGTGGAAATGCATGAAAGACATGTCGTTTCTAGTGTCAAGGGTTCTTAAACGAGCCACTCTTGATCCCTCTAGCTGATTGTGAAGTTATTCCTTCAAATATCACAATAAAGGCTCCAAAGTTCACTTCCCAAGACTGCATTTACATGCATATGTGTGTTTTTGCACTGCCACATTACAGATATTGCAAATGGCAGCCCATTCATTTCACTAGGCTGCCCTATGCATGCGAAAAGTGGAAAAGTAGCTCATGCATCTCTTTGAGCTTCGGATGGCAGGCTGTCAAGATTCTATTCTCCTAATTGAACCATGCCTGTGAACTTTGGAAATGATTGCTTCTCTGTTGTTACAGCAAGCCTATCTCAACCAGGGTTTCTTCAGAGATTGCTGGGGATTCCCTAAGCCGTGGCAGACTGATCTCCAGCCTAATGGTACCTGCCTATTTCTAGGGGCCACACTCCGCAGAGCTGTAGGAGTGGGTCCAGTTGAGTTTCTCTTCCCATCTTTCAAGTAGTAGCCACTGACACCATTGATCTTTTTTAGTGGTCTGTAAGTGGACCATTTTTCCTTCCAATCACCAAACGAAGGGAATTCCTCCTGGTGATTGCCAATGCAAGAAGGGCATGCCTCCTCCCAGTGTCAGGATGCTTCTCTACTGCCCTATAATGAAAGGGGCACAATCATTTTCTGTTTATCATTTTTTCTAACTTGGCTATCAAGTATTTCAAGTATGTGACCTTCTTTATTATAATATCTACAACTTACCGATCAGTCTAATGAAATTATTACCAGGGGTTCCCTGAGACCTGAAGGTTATTTTAGGGGTTCCTCCACTCTAAAGAGTTTGACCATAACTGGCTTAGAGATACAGAGCTAGATGAAGGCTTGCTTTAAAGTGCTTTTACTGCTGCTTCCAAATATTTCAATTTAGCATGCATATTCTGTGCACAGGTTCACTTTAAACTAAATTGTTCTTAGGGAAATTTCTAAGTTCCTGAATGACCTGGGTAGCAAATCCACTATACAGAAAATGACACATCAATTGTTTTAGGTTGGTCACCCCAGTGTACATGTATGTATAGGTGGTTACACACATGGGTGATACATACAGTAGGTGTACAATAACTTAAGCAGGCTATCAGTGATGTTTGGTCAAGAAAACCCTCAAAATAGCACCAACTGGCCTTTGCACAAAAAAAGAAAAAACAAACCTATCTTCTTAATAAACCAGTTGCTGGAAATAGCCACCTTGGCTATAGCAAACATTTTGCCTGTTCACTGACAGTAAACGGTATTCAGTACAGCCAGAAAATATGTAGTCTGAAATAAAAGGGGAGGGAGCTGGTCTCCTGTAGTGTGCAGGAGTTGAAATGTGCAGCCCACATGAGACAGAGATGCTGCTAGCACATGACAAGTGTTGACATTTACAGATATTTGAAGGCAAACTGGGAAATGACATTACGGAGACTGCTGTGGGCACCAAGGGAAGCTTGAGCAGAGCTGCAAAGGAAAGATTACTGAAGGGGAAAAAAATATCATCTTGAAAAAGCTGAAGTACTGTATATTCAGTACTTAATATGTAATAGGTTAGATTTGTATGAAGCAATAGACAGTAATTATTCAAAGAATATATATTACTCCATCATGCTCAATACAAGGCAGGATGGATCCATGCTTTTCATATTGTTTGCGCTAAATTCTGACCCTAACATCTGAATGTCGCAGCTGAAATCTTCTATTGTCCAATTTTGGTGAGCCTGTGCGAATTGTAGCCTCAGCGTCCTGTTCTTTGCTGACAGAAGTGGCACCCCGTATGGTCTTCTGCTGCTGTAGCTCATCTCCTTCAAGGTTCGATGTGTTGTTCGTTAAGAGATGGTATTCTGCATACCTTGATTGTAATGATTGGCTATTTGAGTTACTGTTGCCTTTCTATCATCTTGAACCATCTCGTCTGCCCATTCTCCTCTGACATCAACAAGGCATTTTCCTCCACACAACTGGCACTCACTTGATATTTTCTCTTTTTCAGACCATTCTCTGTAAACCCTAGAGATAGCTATGTGTGAAAATCCCCAGTAGATCAGCAGTTTTTTAAATATTCAGACCAGCTCATCTGTCACCAACAACCATGCCACGTTCAGAGTCGCCCAAATCACCTTTCTTGCCCATTCTGATGCTCGGTTTGTACTTTAGCAAGTAGTCTTCACCACGTGTAGATGCCTAAATGCATTGAGTTGCTGCCATGTGATTGGCTTGTTGGCAATTTGTGTTACTAAGCAATTCAACAGGCGTGCCTAACAAAGTGGCCGGTGAATGTATATTTATGCAAATATCTCAATTTGAAGGGTTTCTGTTTGTATGCAAACCTAAGTCCTGAACTGATATGACAAGCTTAATTTGATTCAACCTCTGTGCCGCTGCAACGAATGTATCGTCGTTATATCAAGCGTCTCTCCACCCACCCCAGTATCTCTTCATAACTTTGTGTCTCTGCTCAGTTCCAGAAGGCTCCATTGAAAGCTTTCAGAATGTCAATACCAGTCCATACCTCAGCCACACCTCCCCAGCTTTCAAATGGAGTTCTGTGGATTGGTGAGGTGCAGTGGTTTTCACTTTTCACTGTAGAAGTTTTTACTGTGCGGTGGGTTTAGTAGTAGAATATTTATTATTATTATTGATCGTTGGACTGTTTTTGTTTGACAGTGCACTACCTGATTTTTATATGATATTTACATAGGAAGTGTTTTCTTAACTAGCAAATAATGGTGGTAATGGTCTCTGTGTCTCCCAACACTACATCCCACTTCAACTAGTTGCTTATAAACAAATGCATATATATGATACTTTTTTTAGGTGCCAAAATAAATATACCATAACTAAAAAATTAAAGTCCTAAAAACTCATTTTTTTGTACATGTATAAAAGAAACCCGTATAAACAGATTCCTGAACAAAGCCAGAAACATTTCACAAATATCCCATCAAGGCAGCCCACCTTAACCAGTATATTTTCTCTTGCATGTACTCCTTTAAGCTTTTGTGGGAAGTTCTATTGTAAACGTTCAGATTGGTACTTTCAGAGTTTTAAAGGTACCTCCGATGTCTGAGCATTTAGTGGGATTTTCATCAGGCTGCCTCATGGGCTCCAAATCCTGGAACCATGTAAACTGCAACAAACTTCCTTGTGAACAGCACTACCCACTCTCTTTTGCCATATGATCCTCCGTATTGGTTACGGAGACTGTGCGTCACTGAGATGGACTAATAGCAAGGTTTACAAGTTGGGTACAGTTCTCATCCACAGGAAGAGGTCAGTATCTGCTTGTTAATGGCGGGTGCTCTGCTGAAGATGTGACTGCTGGATGACTGCACCTGTAGGTGTCTTCACTGTATAGTACATGGTGGTTGTTCACTTTTTTATTTTGCATAATTTGTTCCTACCTTGCAGATGGGGTTTTCCCCAAATAAGGTTAAGGTTAGCATAAGAATCATAGTATGAATACAATTGATTGGAAGGGAGATAGGGTTCTTCTAGTTTCAGTTTTTGTTTGTTCAGTGGTTTGCCTGTTCCACTTAAAAAGTGAATTTGCTTTGTGATCAGTGGTATCTGTGGCTTTGTCTGTGACAGAACTCATTTAATACAAGCAGGCAACTCTTCTCAAAATAATTAACCTACTTCCAACTTGACTACTTTCTCCACCTGAAACATAATGTATGTGTTGCTGAATTATTCAGTTTCCATTTTTCCAGTAAGTCTTTAACATTATTGCTTGCATGTCTGTTGGTTGGTATTATTCAATTGTAACTCTTAGAATAGAGGTGTCCAACCAGCAGGAGTGCATTAAGCTTTAAGAACTCCATGGTTTACCGTAGACTCCACATCGCATCCTTCATTTTATGAATGGGCTGTTAAAAGCTGGCCACAGTGTGTCCATCGGTTAGCTGTATCTGCTCTTTGAAGTAAATACCCCCCTAAGTCTTTTTGTTTAAACCCAGAGAATGTGCTAGTATTGCCTTTTTTACTCCTAAAGCCTCGTACACACGTGTCGAAATTTGGTCGGGAATTTTCGACCGACCGATCTGCCGATTTTCGGCTTGTTAGTATGATGCTTCCGACAACCGACTCCGACTTTTCGGCTGAAAAAATTCTGGTGTGCAGGCTATAAAATTTTTGTCCTCCGTCAAAACACGTCTAATTTTCATGCAGTCAGTACAGATTTCGACAGGGAAAAATCTTATGAGCAAGACTGGGCATGCTCAGAGAAGAAAGAACACAAAGAAAGCAAACCAACACATGACATCACTTCTGAAGTAGAATTTTGTCGTGCGGGAAAATTTGTGTGCAGTCTAGGCACATTCCAACCAACAAAACACCACTCTGGACAAAAGACGGATGACCGGTCGGCGAAAATTAGTTGCGTGTGTACTAGGCTTAAGAGTTTGTTTGCATGACTGTGCACATTCGACGGTGATAGCACTGGGAATGTGTGAAAATTTGGGACTACGTGCATAACTAAAAAAAATAAATAAAACCGAATTCTCATTTTTGTACATTTCATTTTACCGCCTCCAGTTCCAGAAGCAAAGAGGAAAGGAGCAGCACCTAAACCAGAAATGGTACAACATATAAAGCAAGGACCCTTGGGAGCCTGCAGAAGGTTTGCCAAATCATTTTTCTGAGCTCAGTATATTGAAACTGCAGTAATTGGCATCATTAGTGGAATAGTGCCAGGAATATTTCAATTCTCTCCCTTGTTATGGCTCAGCTAAAGCTTAGTCCCCACAGTCCTTATCTGTTGACTGCAGGAATGATCACACATTGCTTATATCACTATGCAGCTTCCTAAAAACATTTATCATGGTGCTGACCAGAGCAGGGGTTCTTTCGCAAAATGTATTCATGATCCCTTCAAGGTAAGGGATCCAAATTATCGGGGTATAGGACTGGATCCCTGAATGTCCATTAGAAAAAAATGAAAGTGGATAAATTGATTTGATGTTAGATGCAAGTAATATTGTCAGCAACTGTACCTCAACCAGCTGTGATCATTGCAGTTAGATCTTTCATTTTTTATGCTTGCAGCAGTAATGCTTCTCTGCATAGATGGTCAATGGCAGTCAGGAACTCTGTGACCATCAAAAAGTATTTTATTACAGAACAGTCTCTTAGACATGGTTATTGTAACTTTAGCTTCATTTTGCTTTGCAAATGCTGAAAGTAGGTTGTTGAAGACTCCTTGGAGGAATGTGTATCTGCAGGTATTTTTTGTAGAATAGTAGGAGACTCTGTGAGTGGAGGATATGGGTCATTGTCCATTGGAGTTGTTGGTTCACATCTTCCATCTGATTCCTTGAGACTGAGCAAGTCGCTTGCAAGTCCTAGGCAGGCTACATGGCTCATTTTGTCTTCAATAAACCTTGCCTAGCTGCATCCCTATTGTGCAGTTTCACTCCATTATTTATTTCTGCATTACCTGGCTGTGATTTAAGGAAAATAATGCACTTTATAAAAATGTTTTTATAGCTAAAAATAAAATATTTCACACACGTCTGCTTTTTTCATGTCATGTACAGGCCCTCATAGGCATTCATCTTTGCCCTCTCCACCAGCAATAAACTGCTTAAGTTTTAAATATGAAATGATGTTAGAGACATGGCTGCATGTCATGCAGTCATTGTAGCCCCACTGGAAATGTGTAGTACATTCACAATCAATCCATATAACGTTTATGTGCGCACGCTACCTAAATATAGCAACACACTGCAGGCAAGATAAACGCTGCTGTGGGTCTGGGAGGCTCAAACTGTTTAGAAATTCATTTTCAGAATACTAGTCCGTGGGATGACATTAACCCTTTCTGGGTCTTCACTTATAACAGTTTTAAATAGAAAGTAGTGAATGCATTGCTTTGCATACTGACATATTGTGGATTTAGAACAATATGTAATTCTTTTAATATGTTTCTTGCACAGTAAAATACTTATGATGATCACCCCGGTGCACATTTAAATATAAATGTATACAAATTCAGGCACAGATATGCTAAAAATAGGACTATGTTTTAATAGCCAGGCATGTACATATAGGGGTTGATTTACTAAAACTGGAGCACTCAGAATCTAAATGGCACAGCTACACCAGATTCTAACATCAGCTTGTTCAATTAAGCTTTGCTAAAAAAAAAAACTGGAAGCTGATTGGACTCTATGCAGAGCTGCACCAGATCTTGCATGCTCTAGTTTTAGTAAAGCGCTAGTTTTAGTAACTATGTTGTAAATGCATTTACACTTAAAGTATTTTCTTAAACGAAGGTTGAAAAGGATTGAAAGAGGTGCATGGAAGCCAGCCAGCCCCCTGCTGGTGTTTCACCTAAAGTCCCACATAGCCTACATTATTAACCTTCCTAGCGGTATTCCCGAGCGTGGCTCGGGGTTAAATTTCAGAGCCAAAAGCGGTAACCCTGAGCCACACTCGGGGTACCGCTAAGAAGATCGCTGGATCCTGTAAAAGAG